>NC_044037.1:287849165-288193251 GCF_901765095.1 Microcaecilia unicolor
CTTTTGCAGTTTCTCACGAGCACTTAAAAGAGAGAGGTCTGTATGGCTTCCCACCTCCCCCGCCGGGGGCCAGCCCTGCTGAGTACTATCACCACATGACACTCATGGCCACTCACCAGAGTCCATATGGAGAGTTCCTGATGCAGACTGGAGGAGTCGGCAGTGCAACGCATCTTCATGATTATCTCAGTCCCGTGGATGGTGAGTCCTTCTGCGTCTTCTCTCTTAACTCAGGCACAGCCCGCATTAGCCTCTAATCTATGCTTTGCATATTCATTCTCGTGATAGGCCAGAAGCGTGGCAAAATGACTGTAGCTTGCTTACTTTTCTGCCTTCTCAAGAAGACCTTATTTATTTATATTTATTTATTTATAGCATTTCTACCCCCTCTTTCCCGCTCAATAGCAGGCTCAGTGCAGCTTACAATGTATAGGTACAGAGTATCACAGGGATAACACAATTTGAGGGTACAAAGTATCAAAGAGGTAATACAATGTATCACTTCGATAATACAGTTGTGTAGAGAAGGGTAAAAGGAAGAGATGTGGGGGAAGGATTGAGGTATGTTTAATGTTAGTGGTGTGGGTTAGAGTCGTAACTTAAGTTGGGTTGTTTGGATAGGCTTGTTTGAAGAGGTATGTTTTCAGCAGCTTTCGGAAGCTTAGAAGTTCGGTTGTAGTTCGGATGAATCTTGGTATGGCGTTCCAGAGTTGACTGCCTAAAACTGAGAAATTGGATGCATAGTAGGTTTTGTATTTGAGACCTTTGCCATTAGGCAGGTGAAGATTGAGATATGTTCGCGAGGATTTGGACCTGTTCCTGGCTGGAAGGTCGATTAGGTTGGTCATGTAACTTGGAGATGCTCCATGGAGGATCTTGTGGATCAGTGTGTGAACTTTGAAGTGTATTCCTTTGTGTTCCCTAAAAATATGTTGACTCTTAACTTACATTTTTTTTTCTTCTACAGGGTCAATATTTAGCCGGCACTGGTGAGCATTTTGCTCATTGCCAACAGAGTTATTCCCAGATATTCAAAGCTGGGCCCTGGGCAGGCTTCAGCTTTGAATATCCAGTTCTTTTTGAGCTGGCTAACACATAGCCACTTAAGTAGGCATTCAGCACTTAAGTGGCCAAGTGCTCACTCCGCTCTCAGAACACCTCATAAGACCATAAGAATGGCCATACTGGATCAAACCAATGGTCCATCTAGCCCAGTATCCTGTTTTCCAAAAGTGGCCAAGCCAGGTCACAAGTACCTGGCTTTGAGTTAGGCACTAACGGTGAATTTCAGCGGCAGTTAGCCAGTTAAGTGCCACTGAATATTAGTGGCTAGCCCCGACCAAGCTACTTAACTGGTCAGTGACCGGCTAAATCACTTTGCACATCGGACAGAAAATGTATTGACTTGTCTCACAAAATCACAATTTGTCAATATCCTCTCACTCCTTCCAACTTACCATTCATTATATTGGAGGATGTGAAATGGGCTGAATCATCTCCTGCATTAAATAAGAACCTTAAACTGTCTTTCAGGATTTGGTTTTTGAATATTAAAAGGCCCTGAGGGATGAAAAGTCACTGCATATAAGGATTCCCTATATTTGGGACACAACTGTTCTTCCTTTAGTTTGACCCACAACACACGCTTGATCCTTTAGGATTCCGGCTCGTATGGTAGCACCTCTTAATGGAGCAGCATCGTCATAAGCCTTCAAACTCAGCCAGGAGTTTCTGTCGTTCATATTCCTTTTTGGAAAAAGAAGCCAGCAGATCAATGTAACATCAGAAAGATTTTATTGAAGATACCGCATTTAAACAAATTGCCCGACACAGGCCGTGTTTCGCCCACCAAGGGCTGCATCAGGGGCTAATTTTAAACCTTCTGAAAGGAGCAACTCTAAAAATGGAAAACTTGTGGTGTATAATAGATTGGAAAAAACCAGCGCATACAGCAGAAGCCTAAAATGACTTGAAACGGAGGCTATACTCACTGTGACTCTTAACACAACGCAAGTTGCGTTGTGTTAAGAGTCACAGTGAGTATAGCCTCTGTTTCAAGTCATTTTAGAGTTGCTCCTTTCAGAAGGTTTAAAATTAGCCCCTGACGCAGCCCTTGGTGGGCGAAACACGGCCTGTGTCGGGCAATTTGTTTACATGCGGTATCTTCAATAAAATCTTTCTGATGTTACATTGATCTGCTGGCTTCTTTTTCCATATTGGATTTTGCAGATCGTTTGCCCTGTTGTTTTTTGGGATATTCATATTCCTTCTTCCCGTCCCTCGTAGCTCAGTTTTTGCTGCTGCAGTTCTCTCGCTAAGAACTGAGAACTGCCGTTCACACCAAAGCTAAGCACAAGTGTAAAAACGGACACTATGCTTGAGCAGTAGCTGCACAAGAAGTAGGGCCTATGGTCCAGGAATTGAAGCTGAGTCTCTTGTGTAACTATGTTGCCCAGAAACAATGTGTCTGAATAAAACTGAATGCGCAGGAAACCAAGGTCCTGTGGTTCTGAAATCAGGGAGTTGAGGTCCCATCATCAGTATCTTTGTCCAATGGTCAAAGCGTTACAGTCGAATCCGAAACCAGAGTATTAGGGGTCTTGCTTGATTCTTCACTCACTACACGACTGTCTATTCTGTGTACTCATCTAGTTTCTGTCGCTTGGCTCTTCAAGGAAATTATGTATTCCATTTTTTTCGGACTTGGTCAACAATGATGTGGAAGGGTCTGAAGGGTTTATTTGAAGTGATGGTCCCAACCATACATTGGGGAGTAATTGCCCCAGCATGTTACAGACCCACCTCTCTTCTGCACTTCATGGTCCAATCTTCTGCCTTTATCAGTGGCGTAGCCAAGGGTGGGCCTGGATGGGCCTAGGTCCGCCCACCCTGTAGCAGCACATTTATGATGTGGTTGGCAGGGATTCCGAAGCCCCACTAGTTGAAAACTCCCAACAACTGTCCCTCCTGCATACCTTGTAAATAGCAGATCTTCAACTGCAGCAAGCAGCGACTGATACATACTGCTCACACCGGCCCCATAACCTTCCCTCTGACGTATTCCTGCCTATGCGGAAACAGGAAGTTGCAGCAGTGGGAAGGCTGTAGGGCCAACATGAGCAGTGTGTATTAGTTGCTGCTCACTGCCAGTGAAAATCTGCTATTTAAATGGTATGCGGGAGAGGGGGGATGTTTGAGACCATATGGCATGCAGGCAAGAGAAGGAGAGACCAAATCACCTGTAGGACTAGGTGGGGTTCTTCTGCCCACCCATCTTGGGCCCAGGCCCACCCAAAATTGGGTGTCTGGCTACGCCCCTGGCCTTTGTTACTTATGTAGGAATTTTTTGGAAGACCCTCGGATCTTTATGTAATGTGATACTCTACGGGAGCACTAAGGACTGTGCACCAGAATTTTATGAAATCGTTTTTGAAGTGACCCTTGATGGCGGGCAAATCCCATTGCTGAAACACAGCTGTGTCGGGTCGTGTTACTGAGACTGGAAATAAAGGACTTCTGGTTCCTATTCCTTTTTGTGGACTCCTCATTTTTTTATCTTATCTTTTTATTTAGAAACAAAAGGGCTGATATTCAAAGGGAGTTTGCATTTGCTGGTAGAAACAAATGCATAACTCCTTTATCTGTGTATTTTCAGCCCTTATATGGATATAGTTTGGCAATTTCACTCATTGAAGAGTCAGAGTTTGATACTGAAAGTGGTTTAGCTGGGCAGGAGAGGCTCCTGGCTGGTTAAATTGCCGTGCAGTGCTATCCACCGCAGTGGCGTAGACACGTGGGCCTGGGTGGGCACAGGCCCACCCATAAGTGGCACAACTCTGATGTGGCTGGCGAGCCTCAAGCCTCGTCAGCAGAAGGCTCCCAGCATCTCTCCCTGCCCTCCTCCAAAGGCCTTTTGGCATCTGTCAACTCAACCCCCCCAACCTCTCTGTACCTTTTCAATTTTTCATTGTTTCACAAACAGCGACTCATACCCGCAGCTCGTGCCAGTTCAGAGCCTTCTCTCTGATGTAACTTTCTGTTTCCACAATAGTGGTACCAGGTCAGAGGGAAGGCTCTGGACTGGTGAGAGCACCAGGTATGAGTCACTGTTTGCTGACAGTGAAGCACTGAAGATTTGAAAAAGTATGAAGGGAAGGAGGGGAGGGGGAAATTGAGAAATTATTGGTTGCCTGGGGGGGGGGGGGGGGGTGGGGAGTGGAGGGAGAGATGCCGGATGGGATTTTTATGCCCACCCACTTTAGGTTCAGGCCCACCCGATGTTCACCCACACTTAATCAGTTAGCACCTCTGAATATCAGCATTAACTGCCAATCATGATGCCGGCTATTTTTTTTTTTTTGTTACATTTGTACCCTGCGCTTTCCCACTCATGGCAGGCTCAATGCGGCTTACATGGAGCAATCGAGGGTTAAGTGACTTTCCCAGAGTCACAAGGAGCTGCCTGTGCCTGAAGTGGGAATCAAACTCAGTTCCCCAGGAGCCTGCCATGAGTGGGAAAGCGCGGGGTACAAATGTAACAAAAATAAAGTAGATACTACTGGAGATTCTAGATGGAATGTTGCTACTATTGGAGATTCTAGATGGAATGTTGCTACTATCTGAGATTCTACATGGAATGTTAATGTTGCTATTCCACTAGCAACATTCCATGTAGAAGGCTGCCCGTCCTGCACATACGTGCAGGACGTCAGACTCACAGAAGCAGAAGCCTGCGTGGCCACATTGGTGATCTGCAAGGGCCGACTTCTACATGGAATGTTGCTAGTGGAATGTTGCTACTATTGGAGATTCTACATGGAATGTTGCTATTCCACTAGCAACATTCCATGTAGAAGCCTGCGCGGCCACATTGGTGATCTGCACTTGCTCACATTAAACATCATTTTCCATTTAGCCGCCCAGTCTTGTAAGGTCCTTTTGTAATTTTTCACAATCCTGTCGCGAGTTAACGACTTTGAATAACTTTGTGTCATCAGCAAATTTAATTACTTCGCTAGATACTCCCATCTCTAAATCATTTATAACTATATTAAAAAGCAGTGGTCCTAGCACAGACCCCTGAGGAACCCCACTAACTACCCTTCTCCATTGTGAATACTGCCCAATGGACTTCATGGCTCTGTTCTTTGGAGGGGGACATAAAAAATGACCACACAAATAAGAATAAAAGTAAGGTCACTCAGCCCCATTTTTTGCAAAATGTAGGTCATTGGGATGCGTGGAAGTTCTAGGATTCCACCATCCAGTGAAATCCTTTCATATTTTTCCGGCAAATATCTCAACAGCTTAACAGATTAATTGCCAACTTCAGATGAATGTTAGTGGTAGTTTGGTAGGTGCTACTTTGTCAAAATAAATACATAAAACATTGTATTATTGCTTGAATCTGAAAAAGAGAGAGCCTCACTGCTGTGGAACCCTTAATTATCATTGTCTGACCAACTTAATGAAGGGACTTGTCCCTAATTGTCCTTGGACTGTTTATTCCCTGACACAGTCCACATCCAGCAATTTTAAATAAAATATTTTTCTTTTCACTATCCTTGTGAGCTACTATTTTCTTCTACCATTGTACTGCAGAGGTACAGGGAGCCTATCATTCCTTAGAACAATTAGAAAGTTGCGCCCTTTCCTTATCCCCATGGGGAGAACCTTATTCAGTATAGCTCTTAGCCTTCACTCACTGTAAGCAGCACTGATGATCCATTTTGGAAAATACTTATGAATTTCAAGTGGAGTGTTCAACATAAGGAGTGCCATACTGGAACAGACCAGTAGTTCGAGTCTCTGACAGTGACCTATCCAGGTCACCCACAAGCATCCAAATAGGAAAATCCCCTTCCTTCCATCTACAAGCATAATTAATAGCATGATGAGGGGCCCTTTTACTAAGGCACATAAGCATCTATGCACGCCCAGTGTGCACCAAAATGGAGTTACCACCTGGCTACTGCGTGGTTCTTGCAGTAATTTCATTTTTGGCGGGCGTCTGATACGCGCATCCAAAAAATAATTGTTATTTTCGGGCATTCGTATTGGATGTGTGCCAAGTGGCATTTGATGCTCATAGGTCATTACCGCCTGGTTACTGTGTGAGACTTAGACTTTACCGCTAGGTCAATGGCTGGCGGTAAAGTCTCAGACCCCAAATGGGACGTGCGGCGATTTTCATTTTGCCGCACGTCCATTTTTGTCAAAAAGTTTTAAAAAGGCATTTTTTTTACAGATGCGCTGAAAAAATGATTCTGTGCGCACCGAAAACACGCGTCGGCGCTACCGCAGGCCATTTTTCAGCACGCCTTTGTAAAAGGGCCCCTTAAGTCATATAAAAAAACAACATATCAATTTAAAATCAAAACTCCTCTAAAACTATTACAAACATCTCATTCGTCGTAAAGCTACTTCATCTGACAAAAAGCCACGACTTCAAAATTCAAAGATAAGATGACTTAAGGGCTAATTTTCAAAGCAGCTGGATATACAAAGTACCATAGTAATTTAAGGGACTTTGTGTGTCTAAGTGCTTTGAAAATGAGCCTCTCAGTATGTTAAGTCAGAAGATAAACTATTCCTCAGTTGTGGACATCTTATCAGCAGAGTTTGATTTCAGGTTAAAACTGACTTTATCCTCTGTTTTGGCAGAGTTCTCACTCGCACGTACTATGCGTTTCACTCTCAATTGGCCGCATTCAGGGGCGTAGCCAGATACCCAATTTTGGGTGGGCCTTGGGCCCAAGATGAGTGGGCAGAAGAACTTTGTCTTGTTCTACAAGCGATTTGGTCTCTCCCTCTCTCACCTTCATGCCATATGGTCTCTCAAACATCCCCTCCCCTTGCATACCTTTTAAACAGCAGATTTTCACCAGCCATGAGCAGCAACTGGTACACACTGTTCATGTTGACCCCATAGCCTTCCCTCTGATACAACTTCCTGTTTCCGCATAGGCAAGCAGTATGTATCAGTCGCTGTTCACCGCAGGCGAAGATCTGCTATTTACAAGGTATGCAGGGGGAATTTTCGGTTGGTGGGGCTTGGGGATCCCTGCCAGCCACATCATAGGTGTGCTGCTACTGGGTGGGCCTGAGCCCAAAGTGGGTGGGCCTGGGCCCATCCGGGCCCACCCTTGGCTACGCCACTGGCCACATTACATTTCCTCTTCCATTTAGTTACCCAGTCCAAATACCAGGGTCCTCCCAGTCTGCTTCTGTTTGGGCTATTTTGAATAATGTTGTGTCAGCTGCAAATTTGATCGTGTTACTCATTTGCTCCCTTTTCCAGATAGTTCAGGAACAAACTTTAATAACGCTGGTCCCAATACAGATTTCTCGGGCACTCCACTGTTTACCTGTCTCCACTTGTTCTGCCATACTGTGCCAGGATGATTGAGAATGGGCCCAGTGGCTGAATTTGTGGTTTGTTTAAAGACTTACACTCTTGAATGCTATAAATAGCTTCACCTGAGATCTGAAGAAAGTCTTGTCAAACCCCCCCAAACTTTCCCTTCCACTAACTCTTTTCCTCCCGAGATGGTAATCTGTACACACAGTTTATTATTCTTATAAAATAGCACACATGTCTTTAATGGATTCCTCATGGGTTTTCTCATAAAAACATTGGCCTCAACCCCCCGTGACATCTATTAAGGCGCAGAAAAGGACATCTCAGAGTTTGACTCTGCTATTCAATCTCCTCCTCAGTCTCTGCTTTTAATCAATTTCACAGACTGTGGGATTTTTTTCAAAAATTAGTATGTTTTTAATTATTTTCATCTCTTCAATATAGCACCAAATAAATTCAAGAGGCAGGCTGTCAGATGCTCTTGGTGTGTCTTTAACAAGCAGCCTGGTCAGTTAAACAAAGATCTCTTAATATTTAATCTTCTCTAAAGTCCCATTTAGAAACTTCTTGCAAAGAATTTGAAAGATAAATTTCAAAGATAAATGTAGGCCGGGACCCCACAAGCACCCCAATTGCCCCTTCTCATAAAGGGATACAATTTGGACTGTTATTGAGTTGCTGGTCTAATATTTATCCATTGTTTAGCCACTAATATTTTTTAACACGCTTGTATTGTTTTGTAAAGGTCCTCATACCCTTGTACATTTCCACATTATCTTGTTCCAAAAGCGCAATTCAAATGCATTAAAGCAGGAATCTGTTCTACTGATCCACAGGATTGGAGAAGTAGCATAATGGTTAGTGCAGTGGGCTTTGATCCTGGCAACCTGGGTTCAATTCCCACTGCAACTCCTTGTGACCTTGGGCAAGTCACTTAACCCTTCATTGCCCTAGGTACAAAAACCTAGATTGTGAACTCTCTAGGAAGAGAGAGAGAAAGCACCAGGGCACCTGGGAAAGACCAAAGGTTTATCGAGCCCAGCATCCTGTTTCCAACAGTGGCCAATCCAGGTCACAAATACTACCTGTTCAACTCCACTCATTATTTTATAGACCTCTATCATTTCTCCCCTCAGCCGCCTTTTCTCCAAGCTGAAGAGCCCTAGCCGCTTTAGCCTTTCCTCATGGGGAAGTCGTCCCATCCCCTTTATCATTTTCGTCGCCCTTCTCTGCACCTTTTCTAATTCCACTATATCTTTTTTGAGATGTGACCAGAATTGAACACAATATTCGAGGTGCGCCAAAAAATGCCCTGCGCTGGTGTAGACGCATGCATTGGACATGCACAGGTCCATTTTTCAGCGCACCTGCAAGAAAGGCCTTTTTTTTTTTGCCGAAAATGGACTTGTGACAAAATAAAAATCAGCACATGTCAATTTTGGGTCTGAGACCTTGCCCGCCACCCATTGACTTAGCGGTAAGGTCTCAAATATTAACCGGGCAGTAATCGTCAGCACATGTACGCTGCTTGTTACTGCCCGGTTAGCGCCACGGGGTAGAAAATCAAAATTATTCTCTGCCATGTGCATTGGATGCATGTAGAAATTAGAATTACCTCCAGGGACACAGAGTAGCCAGGTGGTAGTTCTAATTTGACTCAGGTTGTACATGCATAGGCACCTACGCGTCTTACTAACAGAGCTCCATAATGTGTACAGTGCTGCGTACATCTAGTAGCGCTACAGAAATGATTAGCAGTAGTAGTAACATATGGCCTTCACTTGCACACATACAGTGGGGGAAATAAGTATTTGATCCCTTGCTGATTTTGTAAGTGTGCCCACTGACAAAGACATGAGCAGCCCATAATTGAAGGGTAGGTTATTGGTAACAGTGAGAGATAGCACATCACAAATTAAATCCGGAAAATCACATTGTGGAAAGTATATGAATTTATTTGCATTCTGCAGAGGGAAATAAGTATTTGATCCCCCACCAACCAGTAAGAGATCTGGCCCCTACAGACCAGGTAGATGCTCCAAATCAACTCGTTACCTGCATGACAGACAGCTGTCGGCAATGGTCACCTGTATGAAAGACACCTGTCCACAGACTCAGTGAATCAGTCAGACTCTAACCTCTACAAAATGGCCAAGAGCAAGGAGCTGTCTAAGGATGTCAGGGACAAGATCATACACCTGCACAAGGCTGGAATGGGCTACAAAACCATCAGTAAGACGCTGGGCGAGAAGGAGACAACTGTTGGTGCCATAGTAAGAAAATGGAAGAAGTACAAAATGACTGTCAATCGACAAAGATCTGGGGCTCCACGCAAAATCTCACCTCGTGGGGTATCCTTGATCATGAGGAAGGTTAGAAATCAGCCTACAACTACAAGGGGGGCACTTGTCAATGATCTCAAGGCAGCTGGGACCACTGTCACCACGAAAACCATTGGTAACACATTACGACATAACGGATTGCAATCCTGCAGTGCCCGCAAGGTCCCCCTGCTCCGGAAGGCACATGTGACGGCCCGTCTGAAGTTTGCCAGTGAACACCTGGATGATGCCGAGAGTGATTGGGAGAAGGTGCTGTGGTCAGATGAGACAAAAATTGAGCTCTTTGGCATGAACTCAACTCGCCGTGTTTGGAGGAAGAGAAATGCTGCCTATGACCCAAAGAACACCGTCCCCACTGTCAAGCATGGAGGTGGAAATGTTATGTTTTGGGGGTGTTTCTCTGCTAAGGGCACAGGACTACTTCACCGCATCAATGGGAGAATGGATGGGGCCATGTACCGTACAATTCTGAGTGACAACCTCCTTCCCTCCGCCAGGGCCTTAAAAATGGGTCGTGGCTGGGTCTTCCAGCACGACAATGACCCAAAACATACAGCCAAGGCAACAAAGGAGTGGCTCAGGAAGAAGCACATTAGGGTCATGGAGTGGCCTAGCCAGTCACCAGACCTTAATCCCATTGAAAACTTATGGAGGGAGCTGAAGCTGCGAGTTGCCAAGCGACAGCCCAGAACTCTTAATGATTTAGAGATGATCTGCAAAGAGGAGTGGACCAAAATTCCTCCTGACATGTGTGCAAACCTCATCATCAACTACAGAAGACGTCTGACCGCTGTGCTTGCCAACAAGGGTTTTGCCACCAAGTATTAGGTCTTGTTTGCCAGAGGGATTAAATACTTATTTCCCTCTGCAGAATGCAAATAAATTCATATACTTTCCACAATGTGATTTTCCGGATTTAATTTGTGATGTGCTATCTCTCACTGTTACCAATAACCTACCCTTCAATTATGGGCTGCTCATGTCTTTGTCAGTGGGCACACTTACAAAATCAGCAAGGGATCAAATACTTATTTCCCCCACTGTAAAAAAAGATCAACTATGGAAATGCATGGAGATAGACTTTTAAAAAGTGCCCTGTACAAGTCGTTGGTGAGGTCCTACTTGGAGTATTGTGTTCAGTCTTGGAGGCCGCATCTTGCTAAGGTTGTAAAAAGCAGGGGCATAGCCAGACTTTGGTGGGAGGGGGGTCCAGAGCCCAAGGTGAGGGGGCACATTTTAGCCCCCCCTGGCACCGCTGACCCCCCCCCCCCCCCCGCCATTGCTGACCCCCCCATTCCCAACCCGCCGCCACGTTTCACGACCTTCTGCCCTCTCGACCCCCCTTCCTGCCACGAACCCTCCCCCGCCGTCGCCTACCTTTGGTTTTGCTGGCAGGGGACCCCAATCCCCGCCAGTCGACTCTTCATCCTGCAGTCAAAAAAGTCTTCATTCTGTTGCATGCTGATGTCCTGCACATTGTATGTGCAGGACGTCAGCATGCAACAGAACGAAGACTTTTTTGACTGCAGGACGAAGAGGACGTCGGCTGGCGGGGATTGGGGTCCCCCGCCAGGAAAAGCGAAGGTAGGCGGCGGCGGGGGGGGGGGGGGGTCGAGAGGGTCGTCGGGAGGGGGGTCCAGGACGAAATCTACGGGGGCCCAGGCCCCCTCAGGCCCCACGTAGCTACGCCACTGGCAAAAAGACATGAAATGCTCTAGAGGAAGGTGACATCAATGAAATGGGGCTTGTGCCAAAAGATATACGAGAAGAGACTGGAAGACTTGAATATGTATACCCTAGAGGAGAGGAAAGACAGGGGACGTACGATACAGATGTTTAAATACTTGAAAGGTATTAATTTAGTGTCCAATGTTCCCGTAATAAGCCACATGGGAACAGATTGATGGGAACATTGGACACTAAAGGGTTAATATAGAAACAAATCTTTAACAGAGAAGGGGAAAAGGGTGAAACCAGAGTAGTGTCAGAAAATCCTTTTTCTCGGAGCGGGTGTTATATGCCTGGAATGCCCTCCTGAGGGAGGTGGTGCAGAGAAAAATGGTGATGGAATTTGAAAAGGCATGGTATGAACACAGAGGATCCCTAGTTAGAAAATGGATGGTATATAAAAAAAAAACAAAAATGGCTGCATGTGTGTGGATGTGTCTAGTGGAGCTTAGATGGCAACTCCAACTGTGAAGAACTAAGGCCAGTGCCAAGCAGACTTGTACGATCTGGGTTCCATATATGGCAATGCAGTTTAAGATGGGCTGGAGAGGGATTCAACGGCAACTCCAGTAATTGGAACGTGAGGACAGGGCTGGGAAGACTTTTATGGCCTGTGTCCCACAAACGACAATATGGATTCGGATAGGCTGGAGTGGGCTTCAACGGCAACGCCAGTAGTTGGAATGTAAGGACAGTGCTGGGCGGACTTCTACTGTCGATGACCCAGAAATGCCAAAGAAAGCCATGATCCAGTGCTTTATATCACATTCCTTGTTTTAATCATGATTTGATAATGAGAGGGACTGTTGGGCAGACTGGATGCACCGTTCAGGTCTTTATCTGCCGTCATTTAATGTTCTTCTGAGTTGGATGTTCTCTTTAAAATCAGCTTCCACATGTCTTTATAAAATATTCAGGGCAAGGTGACAGAAATCAGGGGGCAGGTGTAAAAGTTCATATGTAAAATATATCCCCAAGATTCTATATATGGTGCCCAAAATTGGGCACTGATATTTGTCTGCCACTCCGTGATGTGTGCCCAACTAAATTGGCTAATGAGCCAACTTGTGCCAAGAATTGGCTGCTAATTGCCACTAATTTGGGCGCACATCTTGCTATGCACTATCCTGCAATAATGTGCACCCAAATTACTACTACTTATCATTTCTATAGCGCTACTAGACGTACAAAGCGCTGTACACTTGAACATGAAAAGACTGTCTCTGCTTGACAGCTTGCAATCTAATCAGGACAGACAAACAGGGCAAATAAGAGATAAGGACAAAGAGTAACAAGATTCCGGAATCCCAAAGAATAGCAAGATTCAAGACTACTACTATTACTATTTATCATTTCTATAGCGCTACTAGACATACGCAGTGCTGTACACTTGAACATGAAGAGACTGTCCCTGCTTGACAGAGCTTGCAATCTAATCAGGACAGACAAACAGGACAAATAAGGGATAAGGACAAAGGGTAGCAAGATTCCAGAATCCCAAAGAGTAGCAAGATTCTGTGTGGAATCCTAAAGCGTAGAAACATTCCGGAACCCAAAGAATAGCAAGATTCTGGAATCCTAAAGACTACTACTACTACTTATCATTTCTATAGCGCTACTAGACGTACGCAGCGCTGTACACCTGAACATGAAGAGAGAGTCCCTGCTCGACAGAGCTTACAATCTAATTAGGACAGACAAACAGGACAAACAAGAGATAAGGGAATATTAAAGTGAGGATGATAAAATAAGGGTTCTCAACAAGTGAATAAGGGTTAGGAGTTAAAAGCAGCATCAAAAAGGTGGGCTTTTAGCCTAGATTTGAAGACGGCCAGAGATGGAGCTTGACGTACCGGCTCAGGAAGTCTATTCCAGGCATATGGTGCAGCAAGATAAAAGGAGCGGAGTCTGGAGTTAGCGGTGGAGGAGAAGGGTGCAGATAAGAGAGATTTACCCAGTGAACGGAGTTCCCGAGGATGAATGTAGGGGGCGTGGCCACGGGAGGCGCATGGGCGGGTATTTAAGCCAATGAGACGTTACTAAGGAAAGAAAGTAGCAAAATTCAATACTTTTTTGTTCAAGCATGGAGTTTGCAATGAGAGAGGGCTGTGCTTCCCTAATGGCTATCTTGTGTATTGGGAGTAAAAGAATGTTGCCATTTCTTTCCATGGGGGGCTCGGGGAAGACCTGGCATGCCTTGAACTGTGAAGCGCCCAAGACCTGTCAAAAGCAAAGAAAATATAGAGGGTCTCAGGACGGCAGCTGGTGCCAGAACAAATGTCCAGCATCTGCTGGAGCCTGAGTTAAGCGCAGCGATTCAGCAGCAGAGAAGGGGGGGGGGGGGGGGGGGGGGGGGGAAATGGCTCAGGAGCTATTTACCCTGAAATCATGCTTGCAACGTGCTTATCAGTGAACAGTTGTCTGATGGGATTTGCAAGCAGATTGATAACATTTTCTTTATATTTTGGTGACTTTCAGCGATGCACCTTTGCCCTAAGTTTGGCACATTCTCTCCTCGCTGGCAAACCACCAGCAGCTTGGAAGAGAGGGAGTGTTTCTAAGAAGCAACAGAACTTTCTGTCACCATTTTAAAACAAGCACAATGTAATATATTATTTTCATTTCATTCTGGAGTGTGTGAGATGTTGTACAGTTCCCTACTATCATCTCATCTGCACGTCCCAGTTTGGAGTCGAAACTTCGGAACTTATTGTAAAAAACAAAAAAGTTGTGGTGCGTTTAATGTTTAATTAGAACTTTTTATACCACCTAATCTAACAAAATATAGGTCTAGGCAGTTCCCACTTCTAAAACAATAACAATCATAAGGTGAAAAGAACACCAATTTCCGATAGGAAAGAAACAGCCAACCAAAGATCCATGCATTCCATAAAACCACATTATATAATTAAATTTTTTTTAAAAACTGTGTTTGAATGCCATTATTTTTTTTTCAGCCACTGAAGCAGTCAGGATACCCTGAATTTTAGGACACCTGAGTTCAACTGGTTATTAGCGATAGTGATCTAGACAGTGGTATCCTTGTATGTCATCCACATTACATCCAGAACCACATATTACCAGGACACGATTAAGATGAACCACGTGGCCTGTTAGTAAGTAGTGGAATTTGCTCAGGGATTTTTTTGATTATATGATTTTCATGAATAATAATTCAGCCTCTATTAACATATATAATGTAAGAAATGCTACAAAATTCAGCTGCTTGTAGGTGGGGGCTCCCTCCCCCTTCCTGTAAAAAATCTGTACAGCATCATTCACAATCAATGTATGTTCTGGGGTCCTGGAGGTGGTGACACTAATAAATGCACATGGCTTGCCTTCTGCGGGGAGGGGGGGGAACTCCCTGGCTAACCTGCTGAATGTGACAGCCCCCTGCAGGTTTTTGCATGGGGGGGGAGGGGAATAGCACAATGGCAGTGGTCAAATAGCTCACCAGTGAAACTGGACCCGCTGCCTGCTAGCTGTGAGTCTTGTTCCCTGTAGAAAATGAATGGGGGCCAGTGAGTGAGCAGTCGCCTTGGGCATAAATCACCAGATTGAGCGGGGAGAAATTAGTACAAGATTTTTCTCTCTCTTAACCATCCATCAGTGGCACTGGCACATTAATAAACACATCTCCCCAGAGAGATTAATACTGCTGGCAAATCTGCCCTGTTTACCCCAGTTAGAGGAGCCAGGGCTCTTTGCAAATCTTGGTTTTTCATCCTTGTTTTTAAGACCTGTGTCATCTTTCTCCCCTGGACAGTAGTGGTAGAAGCAGGCTACGTTTTCCCTTTGGTACTGATGTGCTACATTGAGCACACGCTGAGATTCACAGAGATGGCTCTAAACGCTCTCCTCTTCCCTTGTCGGCTGTCGTGTCCGGCTGAGGAACGCAGCACTGGTTGAGTGTGGCTAAACTCATGCCTGCCAGTAACGAAGACCAGTCTGAGTATGTCACATCACTGGGCAAGCAGTGGCCCTTCTGCTTGGTAGAATCTACCAACAATGAAAAATATGAGCAACTTTGGGAGTAATTCCATATAGAGAGTCAGGAAGTATTTTTTTTTCACGGAAAGGGTGGTGGATACATGGAATGCCTTCTCGCGGGAGGTGGTGGTGATGAAAACGGTAATGGAATTCAAACATGCGTGGGACAAACACGAATCCTGTTTAGAAGGAATGGATCCACGGAATCTTAGCAGAGATTGGGTGGCAACACTGGTAATTGGGAAGCAAAACCGGTGCTGGGCAGACTTCTACGGTCTATGCCCTGATCGTGACTGAATAGATATGGATGGGCTGGAGTGTAAATTTTAAGGGGCTTCGACATTAGCTTCAGAACCTTTAGTAGAAGAACAGTGCTGGGCAGACTTCTACGGTCTGTGCTCTGAGAATGACAAGGACAAATCAAACTCGGGTATAAAGTATCACATACCATATCAAATGAGTTTATCTTGTTGGGCAGACTGGATGGACCATACAGGTCTTTATCTGCCGTCATGTACTATGTTACTATATGTTACTATGAGTCATAAGTCAGGCACCTATTAGGCAGAGAAACAGAAGGTAACAGAATTTGAGCACCAAAATGGGGGTAAAGCAGCAAGTCTGCACATGAATGAACTTAAGCGCTATTTTATTTATTTAACATATTTGTACCCCACATTTTCCCACCAATTTGCAAGCTCAATGTGGCTAACATCAAACCGTAAAGGCAGTCGCCAATCTGGTAACTATACAGATAACATAGTGTAGAGGACAGGGAGATTTTTTAAAAACGGGGTATAAGGGCAAAAGGTGAAAGTGTAAATACGGTCCATTAATTTGCTGTATTGCAGAATATAGGGACTTATGTTGGATCCTTGGGGTAGGCCTTTCCAGGGGTGTGCTGGTAAATTTTTAACAACAGGCTCTTTCTCCGGACGTAGCCAGCTCTGCAGTTGGAAGGGCCAGGGGTGGCCGGGGGGGGGGGGGGGGGGAGCAACACTTGCCTCTCTCTCTCCTCCCTCCCTTCGTGCGGGCACGCTAGGCATACCTTTGCTGGCAGCCAATAAATGGAATGCCACCACTCCCAACGTCTTGCTCTGAGCAGCATGCTGGAACTTCTCTCACATGCTCGAGAAGTCTCAGCCTGCTGCCCAGAGCTGGAAACAAGGAGCGGGGAGCAGCAGTAGTCTATTTACTTGGCTGGCAGGGCTCAGCATCTCCACCAGCAAAGTAAAAGATAATTCAGCAGAGGGCCCAAGCCCACATTTTGGGAGCCAGTTGTTAAAGTAGCCATGGAGGACCTTACTTTAACAACCGGCTCCCAAAATTCTTAAAAACTTAACAACCGGCTCTTGCGAGCCTGTGAGAGCCTGCTCCAGCACACAACTGGGCCTTTCCAAATAAGCTGGTCTTGAGTGATTTCCTGAAATTAAGATGATTGTGGATTGTTTTCACAGCTTTTGGCAGTGCATTCCATAGTTGTGTACTTATAAAGGAGAAGGTGGATGCATAAATGGATTTATATTTGAGACCGTTCCAGTTAGGGTAGTGAAGGTTTAAGTATGAACGGGATGATCTGGATATATTCCTGGAAGGTAAATTGATTAGGTTTGCCATGCATCCAGTGGCTTCCCCGTAAAGAATTTTGTGGACTAGGGTGCAGATTTTAAAGGTGATACGTTCCTGAATTGGAAGCCAATGCAGTTTCTCTCGAAGGGGTTTAGCACTATTGAATTTGGATTTTTCCATAGATTAATCTGGCTGCTGTGTTTTGGGCGGCCTGTAGTTTCTTTGTAAGTTGTTCTTTACATCCTGCATATATTCCGTTGCAGTAGTCTAAGTGGCATAATACGATTGATTGTATTAGATTACGAAATACTTCTCTCAGGAAGAAAAGTTTTATCCGCTTAAGTTTCCACAATGAAAAGAACATTTTCTTTGTAGTGGAGTTTATTTGGCTTTCGAGTGTTAGATTGCGATCGATTATAACACCAAGTATTTTTAGGCTCTCAGAGAATGTAAGGGTAAGATTTGGGGTGTTTAAGGTTGAAGGTTTGAACTTATTGTGTTGAGATGAAAGGATAAGGCAGTGCGTTTTCTCAGTGTTTAGTTTCAGTTGAAAAGAATTTGCCCATAAGTTCATGGTGTTCAAACCAAGATTAATTTCATTGGTGATTTCAGACAGGTCATATCTGAAGGAAATGTAAATTGTGACATCATCTGCATAGATGAACGGGTTAAGGCCTAGATTGGATAAGGACTTGGCCAAAGGGATCAGCATTATGTTGAAGAGTGTTGGGGATAATGGTGAACCTTGGGGGACTCCACAATCCGCTTTCCACGGTGGTGAAATGTTTGAATTAGATTTAACTTGATACGTTCTACAGGTTAGAAAGCCCTTGATCCATCTATGTACGTTTCCACAAGTCCCGAAGTAATCAAGAAGGTTTAGTAGAATGTTATGGTTTACCATGTCAGAAGCACTCGACATGTCAAATTGGAGAAGTATGCTTTTGCCTAAGGATATTTCTTCTTGAAGTTGGCCAGAAGAGTGATTAGCACAGTTTCAGTGCTATGAAGGTGGCAAAATCCTGATTGTGATTCATGTAATATAGAAAACTTATCCAGGTAGTCCCTAAGTTGTTTGGTCACCATGCTCTCCATCAGTTTAACAAAAAGTGGGTTAGACGCAATTGGGCGGTGAGAATGGTGATGGAAATCTGATGTTTTCCCCTAAAAGCCACACTGTGATATGACCAGCTTGAACCTGCAGTGTGACCTCATGTGGTCTTGATAGCTCATATGTAATTTTACCTGAAGATAATTCTTATTCCAGTCCAATAAAGTAACTTGCAGGGGAGCAGATCATCTCCAGGTTTACTTCCGCTACTGGAACTCTTTTTTTTTTTTAAGATATGTTTTGCTAAAACAGTAGCACTTTTTGGGGAGGGTCCATCTGTCTGTCTGCTTATCTGCACAGACCAAAAAGTAGGGTGGGTAGGCTCTTCCAAAATAACACAACAGAGACACAATGGTTCTCGTACTTGATATTTTATTGAAAATACGTCAAAAAGACTCGACACAGTGGCTGTGTTGAGGATGTGTGTTGGCATAGGCCGGTGGGTTTTCTTTGAGATTCACTTGAAGAACTGAAGCTGTTTATCCTGTGTTTGACTCGTGAGGAAGACGCCTACTTGCCAAAACACAGCCACTGTGTTGAATCTTTTGACATATTTTCAATAAAATATCAAGTACGAGAACCATTGTGTCTCTCTTGTATATTTTGAAAGAGCCTACCCACCCTACTCTTTGGTCTATGTATATTAAGGTCATAGGGATAGAGTGTTCCTCCACATTTTGTAGCCGATCTCTCCTGTCTTATCTGTCCATATACATCTCTTTGTTTACACATATTTCAGTCTGTAGGGCTTCGGTATAATACAGCAGTAGCAAAAGTGAAGAGTTGGTGGGAGTCTCAAAGTCCCTCCAGCAGAAGAGGCAAAGTGGCAGCTGCAAGAGCCAGCAGGAGTCTCCAGGTCCTGCCAGCAGAAGAGGCGAGACCAACACACATTGCCAACACACATCCTCAACATACACTCAAACATATCCATGACACACTCACCTGCACATAAAGATATGCTTGCATAGATACAGCCCATAAGACACACTGCCAGTGCACATGCAGCCCAAACAACTCACACATATACTGATACAAACAGTCTCCAAGACAGACTGCCAACACGCCCCTACCTCAAACACACTCACACACATACATACACACTTATGCACAGCCCCCAACTCACACTGTCAACCGGCAAACACCCTCATCACACACAAACACACATCACCTACCCTCTGACATCCCACCCTCACATCCTCAAAGATAAACATCTTCAGCCTTACACTCCCCCATCGCCTCAATTAACTTTCAGACCCCCTAGCCTGAAGCCCTGCCCCCCTCAAGACTTTGATAATTAAATGTAATAGTCATGAGTGGAGGAATGGGCGGATTACTTGCGGTATATCAAGTACTGAAAATAAACAAATGATTATCAGCATCCTATAATAATAATTATTAATTTGGATTTTGCTCACACCTTCTTCAGTTGTAGCTCAAGGTGAGTTAACATTCAGGTACACTGGCTATTTCTCTGTCCCAGGAGGTCTCACAATCTAAGTTTGTACCTGAGGCAATGGAAGGTTAAGTGACTTGCCCAAGATCACAAGGAGCAGCAGTGGGATTTGAACCAGCCATCTTGGGATTGCAAGACCAGTACTCTAACCACTAGGGCAGTCCTCCACTAGCAATATTCCATGTAGAATCTCAAATAGTAGCAACATTCCAGAATCTCAAAAAGTGGCAACATTCTATGTAGAATCTTCAATAGCAACATTCCATATATTTACTTATTTAGATTTTGCTCACACCTTTTTCAGTAGTAGTTCAAGGTGAGTTAACATTCAGGTACACTGGATATTTCTCTGTTCCAGGAGGGGTCACAATCTAAGTTTGTACCTGAGGCAATGGAGGGTTAAGTGACTTGCCCAAGATCACAAGGAGCAGCAGTGGGATTTGAACCAGCCACCTCTGGATTGCAAGACTGGTGCTCTAACCACTAGGCCGCTCCTCCACTCCTGAAGGTTAAAGTATGTGCTGTTGGTTATTTGAGTTTTTGGAACTGTTACAGTCTGTTGCTT
Source organism: Microcaecilia unicolor (assembly GCF_901765095.1). Taxonomy (NCBI): domain Eukaryota; kingdom Metazoa; phylum Chordata; class Amphibia; order Gymnophiona; family Siphonopidae; genus Microcaecilia; species Microcaecilia unicolor. Next base: position 287,869,287 of record NC_044037.1, read on the forward strand.
TGCTTTGACTACAGTTGGTCTTTGCTGCCCTCAAAAAAAAAAAACTGCTGTCCTAGGCAACAACCTGGTCTTGCCCAGTGTTTTGACCACTGTAGAGTGGAGGAGTGGTCTAGTGGTTAGGGTGGTGGACTTTGGTCCTGGGGAATGAGGAACTGAGTTCGATTCCCACTTCAGGCACAGGCAGCTCCTTGTGACTTTGGCCAAGTCACTTAACCCTCCATTGCTCCATGTAAGCCGCATTGAGCCTGCCATGAGTGGGAAAGTGCGGGGTACAAATGTAACAAAAATAAAATAGATACTATTGGAGATTCTACATGGAATGTTCCTATTCCACTAGCAACATTCCATGTAGAAGGCTGCGCAGGCTTCTGTTTCTGTGAGTCTGACATCCTGCATGTACATGCAGGATGTCAGACTCGCAGAAGCCTGCGCGGCCACATTGGTGCAAGGGCCGACTTCTAGTGGAATAGCAACATTCCATGTAGAATCTCAAATAGTAGCAACAGTGGAGTAGTGGCCTAGTGGTTAGGGTGGTGGACTTTGGTCCTGAGGAACTGAGTTTGATTCCCACTTCAGGCACAGGCAGCTCCTTGTGACTCTGGGCAAGTCACTTAACCCTCCATTGCCCCATGTAAGCTGCATTGAGCCTGCCATGAGTGGGAAAGTGTGGGGTACAAATGTAACAAAAAATAAATAAAAAATTTATACTCATCCATGCAGTCACCCCCTCACACATCTCCTGCTGTCTTCCCAAAACACATGTTTTAAATGAGTCCCTGATGCAGACATGCTTTGGTCTGCCGAAGGAAAACCAAGAAATGTGCCTTGGATCAGACTGTAAATGTTTACTTTTGGAGTTGTTTAAATCAATCACTACTAAATTCCTGGAAAAATGCAAGCCGTTATTAGGGAGTGATCTGATACATCACAGCTTATTTGTCCCACATATCCATGGAAATCTGTGTTTCCCAGCTTTCACTGTCATATAAGATGGATATGTTATTTAACAAATGCACAAGAGAGATAGGTTGAACTGACTCTCGGAAATGTTAGAGGAACAGCTACAATCTGCTTCTCATCTGAATCAGCTTGGATTATTATGTCAGAATTCCGGTTAGCACCTCAGACTAAAATGGAAAGCATTCCGCTTTTAATGCGGCCTCTTCTCCGTTAATTGTTTTTACTGTTGGTATGTTTAAATTTCTTCTCTATGACTCAGAAATTCATGGCGGCAGGGCACAAAATTCCTGTTGTGCTCATTGTTCACCTAGGTCTACTTGGGCAAGCAGAATGAAGGCATCACCTTTCATGAGTCTCTGTTAAGTCAAAAGGTTTCGTGATCAGGTTACAAAGAAAGGGGACTTAAACACAGCAGCTTTTGTTTCCATCAAAACCTGTAACCTTAATCACTGTCATTAAACTCATTAACTGGGAATTGCAGAAGGCAGATTTTTATCACCAAATGACCATCAGTTATTTAGAGCAGTTTGTCTTGGAAGGCCTGATAAGGCTGTAAACAAGCTAAGCAGAAACCACTTCGACCTAGGTTGATCTCTTAGCTGTGTGTTGAGTATCTATCTATCTCTGTGTGTGTATGTATGTTCATATATATATATGGGACGACTACCTTATGAGGAGAGGTTAAGAGAGCTAGGACTCTTTAGCCTGGAGAAAAGGCGGCTGAGGGGTGATATGATAGAGGTGTACAAAATAATGAGTGGGGTAGAGCGGACAGATCTGAAGCGTTTGTTTACGCTTTCTAACAATAATAGAACCAGGGGACACAAGATGAAATTAGAATGTGGTACGTTTAAAACAAATCGGAGAAAGTTTTTCTTTACTCAGCGCGTAGTTAGACTCTGGAACTCGTTGCCGGAGAAGGTAGTGACGGCAGCTGGCCTTGCTGAGTTTAAAGGGGGTCTGGACAGATTCCTGAAGGAAAAGTCCAATGATCGTTATTAAATTTAGGGTTTTTGCCAGGTTCTTGGGGCCTGGATTGGCCGCTGTCGGAGACGGAGTGCTGGGCTTGATGGACCTTTGGTCTTTTCCCAGCGTGGCAGTGCTTAAGTACTTATGTACTTATATAATGATATGTGCGTATGTAATGTATTTATCTATATCTGTCTTTCTCTCTACATCTATATACCATGTTTCAAAAAAAAGATTTGTAAAGATTTGATTTCTGCATAACTCTGTCAAAACATGACCAATGTCAATAAAATTTGGTATATATCGTCCTGAATAAATTTGCAATAAGCCTACAGTAAATGTTCAAAATGGCCCCCACTGGCATGCACACATGCTTGGAGTCATTTTATCTATTGATCAACTGCAGAATCAATGATACCTTGACTCAAGTCGACTCACACCTCAGCTGCTTGAGGTTGTCGGTGTCATGGATCGACCTTTCATAAACACGCTGTTGTATAAGACTCCAGATCCTGTAATCGGTGGGGTTCAGGTCTGGACTGTTAGGGGGCCACAAGTCCGGCAAAATGAAATCTGGAATCATTCTCTGCAGCAGCTGGATGATTTCATGAGCACGATGAACAGGTGCACTGTCTTGCTAAAACATGTAAACGTTGCCACAGATATGCCAAATGGCCGGTGGAAGTTGCTGTGATAGTAAAACTTTACAGTTGTACTCATCATTAATCTTTGCACCTGGGTCAACAAACAAAAGCTCCATGAATCCCATTTGGGGAACTCCAATGAAGACCTTGATTGATTTGCTAAATGTTGAGTGGGAAGCAGAAGACGATTGGCAATAATATCACGTTTCTTCACTGCAGTCTATGCGTGAAGTCGGCCATAGATGCTGATAGATGGCTCAACCATACATAGTAGATGACGGCAGAAAAAGACCTGCATGGTCCATCTAGTCTGCCCAAGATAAACTCGTATCTTGAATTTGTACCTGTCTTTTTCAGGGCACAGACCGTATAAGTCTGCCCAGCAGTATTTCCCGTCTCCCATCACCGGCTCTGGTACAGACCGTATAAGTCTGCCCTCCCCTATCCTAGCCTCCCAACCACCAACCCCTCTTCCCCCCACCTGCTCCGCCACCCAATTTCAGCTAAGCTTCTGAGGATCCATTCCTGCTGCACAGGATTCCTTTATGCATATCCCACGCATGTTTGAATTCCGTTACCGTTTTCATCTCCACCACCTCCCGCGGGAGGGCATTCCAAGCGCCCACCACCCTCTCCGTGAAAAAATACTTCCTGACATCTTTTTTGAGTCTGCCCTCTTTAAACCAAATGGAATTGACAGCATGTGAAGGGAATTTGTGAAAGAGTTCCTTGGAATGTGTCATACCAGCAATGCGGTTCTTCTCAGTTAGCTGTTGCACTTGCCTCTGCTTAAGACACTGTCAGGTTTATTTTCGAAAGAGAAGGGCGTTCTTCTCCCAGGGTCGCCCAAATCGGCATAATCGAAAGCCGATTTTGGGCGTCCCTAACTGCTTTTCGTCACGGGGATGACCAAAGTTCACAGGGGCGTGTCGGAGGTGTAGCGAAGGCGGGACTTGTGCGTACCTAACACATGGGCGTCCTCGACCAATAATGGAAAAAAGAAGGGCATCCCTGACGAGCACTTGGGCGACTTTACTTGGTCCATTTTTTCTTACGACCAAGCCCCAAAAAGGTGCCCCAACTCACCAGATGACCACCGGAGGGAATCGGGGATGACTTCCCCTTACCCCCCCAGTGGTCACTAACCCCCTCCCACCCTCAAACAAAACTTTAAAAATATTTCTTACCAGCCTCAAATGTCATACCCAGCTCCCTGACAGCAGTATGCAGGTCCCTGGAGCAGTTTTAGTGGGTGCAGTTCACTTCAGGCAGGCGGACCCAGGCCCATCCCCCCCTACCTGTTACACTTGTGGTGGTAAAAGTGAGCCCTTCAAAAACCACCAGAAACCCACTGTACCCACATCTCGGTGCCCCCTATGGTAGTGTTGTACAGTTGTGGGTAGTGGGGTTTGGGGGGGGGGTTGAGGGCTCAGCACCCAAGGTAAGGGAGCTATGCACCTGGGAGTAATTTATGAAGTCTACTGCAGTGCCCTCTAGGGTGCCCGGTTGGTGTCTTGGCATGTGAGGGGGACCAGTGCACTATGAATGCTGGCTCTTGCCACGACCAAATGGCTAGGGCTCTTCAGCTTGGAGAAAAGGCTGCTGAGGGGAGATATGACAGAGGTCTATACAATGAGTGGCGTTGAATGGGTAGATGTGAAGCATCTGTTTACGCTTTCCAAAAATACTGGGACTAGGGGGCATGCGATGAAGCTACAATGTAGTAAATTTAAAACGAATCCAAGAAAATGTTTCTTCACTCAATGTGTAATTAAACTCTGGAATTCGTTGCCAGAGAATGTGGTAAAGGCAGTTAGCTTAGCAGAGTTTTAAAAAGGTTTGGACGGCTTCCTAAAGGAAAAGTCGATAGGCCATTATTAAATGGACTTGGGGAAAATGCACTATTTCTAGGATCGCCACTGCGCGGGAGCTCTTATCGCCACCTCAATGGGTGGCAGTAAGGGCTCCTTGCCGCACGGCCATGCGGTAAGAGTTCTCTTCCACATGGCCATGTGCGTCTGAGGGCTTTTTTACCCACTGCGCTAAAGAGGGCCCTGGTACTTGGAAAAAACGGCCTCCACCGCTAGCGCAGGGCCCTTTTCCCCGCAGCTTGTTAAAAGGACCCCATAGTGAGTGGTGAATGCCAGGTTTACCACTCTGTGTCTTAACCAGCCCATTTCTGCCAGTCTGTCACCCGTCTAGTGCCCTGTTTCCCATTGTATAATCAGCATTTTTTTTTCTTTCCTACAGTGTCAAGATTCTCAAGCCCCAGGGTTACCCCACGGCTGAGCAGAAAGCGAGCTCTGTCCATATCCCCTCTCTCTGACGCCAGCATCGACCTGCAGACCATGATCAGGACCTCTCCGAATTCTTTGGTGGCTTATATCAATAACTCCAGAAGTAGTTCAGCTGCCAGTGGTTCCTACGGGCACTTATCTGCGGGGGCAATAAGGTAACATTCTTTATGCTGTTCCTTTCTGCAGGAAAACTGATACAGCTCATATCCAATAAGTTCTAACATATTTTAGACTTTCCTCCTTTGCACTCTGAGCCTATGAGATTTGAGAAGATCAGTAGGGTTGAGCCTCAGCAGGGAGATCTTTAGGAAATACTGAATGTTGGTGAACACTTCGGTCATAAAGGAAAATACCACCAAAAAGGTGGAGGTACGCTAAAATCCTACGCAAGGAAAAGCACAAAGCAGGGAGTAGGAAAGGTAGGCTCCTCCAAGAAACCGTGTTAGACGTTTGTTGTAAATCAAACCTTTATTCCAAGAAAAACAGTGAAAAAAACTCGACTCGACACAGCCGTGTTTCGGCGCTAAAATGCGCCTTCCTCAGGACTCTACAAAATAAATTGTACTATTAAAAATATTTAACAAAGAAATTTAAATGATAAACAACAATATAAATAAATGAAAAAATAAAATAAAATAAAAAAGGGGTAGAAGAATGAACATCACATATATAAAATATATAAATCAACTCTATAAGTCCTATGTTTTTGGTCTACCTTAGAATAACCATTTGATATTTATACATCCTTTATCTAATATCATAATGTATGTTTTATATATATTTTTCTACCCCTTTTTTATTTTATTTTTTTCATTTATTTATATTGTTGTTTATCATTTAAATTTCTTTGTTAAATATTTTTAATTGTACAATTTATTTTGTAGACTCCTGAGGAAGGCGCATTTTAGCGCCGAAACACAGCTGAGTCGAGTTTTTCACTGTTTTTCTTGGAATAAAGGTTTGATTTACAAACGTCTACCACGGTTTCTTGGAGGAGCCTACCTTTCCCACTCCCTGCTTTGAACACTTCGGTCATGACACTTCCTCTCAGCTAGGGTTGACTTGTCATTGTGCAAATATCCCCAGATTCTATAAATTGCATACAAATTTACACGTGCAAAATTGCTCGCTGTTCTGAGACGCATGTGCCAACTAAATTGGCCAACGAACCAATTATTGCTAATGATTGGGTGCTGACAAATCAATTAGTCAAACATTCTCCCAGCAACTAAATGATACTCAGCACATGCCACTAATGCACACAAACTTATAAAAAAAATTTTAACACATTAAAAAAATTTTTTGTGGATCCTCAGAAGCTTGGCTAGCTGAGCGGATATAAATTTTTCAAGTGTGCACGCTGCCCTTTCCTTCATTTGATACCAAATTTTCAAGAATTATTTATATAATAAGCGACTTGGCTTTCAAGCTGTGAGTCTCGGAGCCTCTGCCAACATGGCCAGGTTTCAGTAACTTCATCAGGGTAGAGGTCTGCTGGAAGACAAAATCATATGTATTAGAAAACATCCAAACAATGACATGTACTTCTTTCTTCAAAGGTGACAAAACTCACAACCATATCACTGTAATACTTCTTCCAACAGCGGGAATATGGTGGCGACGTCTCTGCCACTATAATTATAGCAATTATCTGGTACACAACTCATCCTGATAGGCTGGAAAAGAAACCAATCACAAACCAATCAAATGAGAGACCTCCATTCCAGTTCTGCATTCAGTCCTTTGGGTTGTAGCATTATTAATTGGTAAACCCACTGTTGTTCCTTATAATTCAATAGCTGCTCGCCCTTCCCTCCTGAGCTGAACTAGGGACGTAGCTACGTGGGGCCACGGGGGCCTGGGCCCCCATAGATTTGACCCTGGACCCCCCTTCCGACGACCCTCTCGACCCCCCTCCCTCCTGCTGCCAACCCGCCGTCACCATCTGCTACCTTTGCTGGCAGGGGACCTCATATATATATGAAAAATAGGAAGGAAAAGCTTCAGATTTTTGATGGGTGTCTTTATACTTTTCTACCCATTCATGTATCCATCACAGGCATAAAAAAAACTTCCGACCTCCCTACTTTCACTCAAGCTTTACTTTTACTCACACTTTAGTTTTTAATTAGCATGATTTTTGAAAGTGCTCAGTTTGGCGAGAAGAACTTCATGAGCAGAGTTGGAATCTGGAAATGGTCTTAACCCCCTGATGCAGCAGTTAGTTACCTGTGAAACGATGGCCAACGTCGAGGGTACCGTGAAACTAAGCTGATAACCTAAGTACAATTTAAATGAGAGTTTTTTTGGAACATGCTAATTAAAAATAAAGTTGGAGTAGGGAAAGTAGGGAGGCTGGAACAGTGCCGTAGCGAGGGCTAATGGCACCCGGGGCGAGTCGCCGCTGCGCACCCCCCCCCCCCCCCCGGGTGTAGCACGGCGCGACCCCCCCTCCCTCTGTGGCGCACCCCCCCCCCCCCCCATCCGGACCGCATTCTTACCTGCGGGAGGGCCCGTCCGCCCCGAGTGCTCGTCACCCGGAGTTGCGTCGGCCCCGCTGGTTCCCTGCTCTCTCAGACCCGGAAGTGCAGAGGGAGCAGGGAACCAGCGGGGCCGGCACCCCCCAAGCGCGTGCACCCGGGGCGGACCGCCCCCCCCCCCCTTCCTACGACACTGGGCTGGAAGGTTTTTATCCCTGTGATGGATACATGAACGGGTAGAAAAGTATAAAGGCACCCATCAAAACTCTGAAGCGTTTACTTCCTATTTTTCACATAAATATGTGTGTATCTATTTTTTGAAGTATATAAAACTGAACATAATGTTTATAGAGAAGTATTACTGTTTTGGTGATTGTGTACACATATGCACATATATGCTGCAATTCTAGTCATTCATGTGTGCATTTGGTACATAAATCGTAACCCTTTCTTAATAGCATTTATCCCCAAGGGGGTAATTCTGTAAGGAGCTGGCCTGGATTTGTGAATCAATGCTGGTATTCTGCTCGCACATTCATGTATGTGAAACACATCTGCATGTCAGTGAGCACTTTCCGGCTGTGTGCTAGTCTGTAAGTATCGCAACGATATACAGTGGTGTGTACTTTGCAGGGAGGTGTTCGCATGGGCAGAGTTTGAGTGTAGACGAGGCATACAGTTATGCACAAATCAAAGCGATTTAAGTGGCCAGGAGAGGCTCCCAGCCGTTTACATCGCTTCTCCGGGGCCAATGGGCGTATTCAACGGCACTTCACCGGTTGGTGCCTAAGCCAAAACCGGCTAATTTGTGGCTAGTCTGGGGGTGGAGTCGGCACTTAACCGACTAAGGTCACTGCATAAATTGGGATCTTGCCAGGTACTTGTGACCTGGATTGGCCACTGTTGGAAACAGGATACTGGGCTTGATGGACCTTCAGTCTGTCCCAGTATAGCAATGTTTACGTTCTTATAAAACACAGTTCTATCTTTATGTGGTTATATGCTGAATATTGCACATAACCACATAAGTATTAGCCGGCTACATATCCCTGGATATTCAGTGCCAGTGCCTGGACATGGCCTGGCATTGAATATCCGGGTATAAAGCTGGCAATGTCCAGAAAAATGTGACCACCAACAAACAGCTGATTATCAGCCTGAAAGATTAAGTGATTGTGCTAAAATAGAGGTGCATATTTAACTTGTTAACACTAGTGTTATGTGAAGAAAACTAGGCACTTATTTCTCTTTATAGGGATAGGCTTCAAATAGGCCCACGCTTTAGAGAGTTACCTCCATGGGCTTCCTTTGCCTGGCACCGTAGGCTGGAATTGCAGTAAACCGTTCAGTTGGTTCCATCATGTCCTCTCATTTGTCTTTTCAGCCCGGCTTTCAGCTTCCCTCACCCCATTAACCCTGTTGCGTACCAGCAGATTCTGAACCAGCAACGGGGCTTAAGCTCGGCCTTTGGACATACCCCTCCTCTGATCCAGCCATCCCCCACCTTCCCTCCACGCCACCACATGGCTGTCATTTCTGTCAATCCTTCGTCTGCACTGACCAGCAACAACTGCGCATCTGATTCCAACCAGGTAGGAGCCTTGTCTGCTATAGCTGTTGGCAACTCATTCAAAGGGGACTAAATACCTTTGGACTTATGAGTGTAAGAGTATAATGTGACTTAGGCAGTGCCACTGCCTTCTTTTGAAAAAACAAGAAAAGGAAAAGGTAATTTCGGGGAAGGGGGTTGGGGACAGGAGCGTAGCTACTATGGGGCCACGGGGGCCTGGGCCCCCGTAGATTTGGCCCTGGACCCCCCTGCCGACGACCCTCTCAAACCCCCCTCCTGCCGCCAACCCGCCATCGTCGCCTACCTTTGCTGGTGGGGGATCCCAACCCCCGCCAGCCGAAGTCTTCTTCCTTCATTTTGTTTCTGAGTCTGACGTCCTGCACATACAACGTGCAGGACGTCAGACTCGGAAACAAAACGAAGGAAGAAGAGGACTTCGGCTGGTGGGGGTTGGGGTCCCCCACCAGCAAAGGTAGGCGATGACAGCGGGCGGGTGGGGGGGGGTTGAGAGGGTCATCGGCGGGGGGGGGTCAAAGTTGTTGCTGGTGGTGGGGGGGGGGGCGTCAGCAATGGCGGCGGGGGGAGGGCTAAAATGTGCCCCCTCACCTCGAGCTCTGGACCCCCCTCCCGCCGAAGTCTGGCTACGCACCTGGTTGGGGAGGGAAGAATGTGGGGCAATGCTGCCTCACAAGAGTGCCGCCTGAGGCCCCCGCCTCAGGTGGCTTAATGGTAGGGCTGCCACTGACCTAAATTCAGGGAACGCCCCTAACCTGCCCATGCCCCTCCCCTTGCCACACCACCTTTGGAGTTGCACACAGTGAAAACTGGACACGCATGTTCTAGAACAGATCCACGTGTGATTCCTAATGACTGCCAGTTAATGTGTTTGTTAATGCCAACTGTTGATTGTTATCACCAAGTAAGCCAATTAAAATTACCTTGCGACTGAGCGCCCAACTGTGGACAACCTGTAAAAGGGATTCTCCTTGATAAACGAACGCTTACCCACAGAGAGGGGCCCTGGAAAAATGTGCACTCCCTTTTCCTTGAGTAAAAAATATTCGCTCTGTTCTCAGTCGCCTCCGTTAAAACCCACAAACTTATCGAGATTGTTGTTTTCCCAGAGTTCCGGGTATGATTCCTAAAGTTTTTTCCTCTGAAATGATTCCTCTTAGTATATTAATTCAAAAGGAGTGAAGCCTGTGAAACTGGGATTACTTTAATCAGTGGGAATTGGATTAGAGACTCAAGTGTTTGTATTGTTAAATAATTTCTGGTTTTAAAAGAGAAAAAAATGAAATCAGGTGTATTATTTTCACTAACATTGGACAATAAGTATGTTTCCAACAAAATTAATTGACTATACACCGTCTTGGGTTTGAAGAAGCCAACCAGACGATCAATGTGGAATAATGATTCAGATAAATAATAACATGGGATAATCAGGTTAATACCACGTTTTCTTTGTTTACTGTTGTTTAATTGATCTCTTTGTCTTGTTTCACTCTCCCTATTTTGTGGTCTAAGGAAGAGTTTATAATTACCTGATTGAAATAATTCTTGTAGTATTTTGTCTGTATTTCTGGCAAGTTATTTTAGTGCTTGTAAAACTAAGTTGTTATAAATAAAATAAAAAATTTTTTTAAAAAAAACCCACAAACTTTGTTTTATGGCATAAGACCAAATGCCAGATTTCTAAAGGGAAACTTCCCAGGGGGATTGCTTGTAGACCCCTGGAAGTTAAGTTAAAAAGTGTGCACTTATAATGTGACATGACATATTTCCACTTCTTCCGTACGCAGAATCATGCATGTCTGTTTTGAGGGATGGCTGTGCAAAACATGGTAAAATGTATCTCGTTGGGGTAACTGGGGGTTGCATGAGGCATATATGTTTCTGTGAGTGTGTGGGTAAGAGGAACCCGAATTATAGCTACGTCTTGCAAGGTTCCACGTTAGGAGTTACGGATCAAGAAAGGGATCTGGGTGTCGTCGTCGATGATACGCTGAAACCTTCTGCTCAGTGTGCTGCTGCGGCTAGGAAAGCGAATAGAATGTTGGGTGTTATTAGGAAGGGTATGGAGTCCAGGTGTGCGGATGTTATAATGCCGTTGTATCGCTCCATGGTGCGACCGCACCTGGAGTATTGTGTTCAGTACTGGTCTCCGTATCTCAAAAAAGATATAGTAGAATTGAAAAAAAGGTACAGCGAAGGGTGACGAAAATGCAGGGCTTTTTTTGTGACGGTACGCGCCGGTACGGCGTACCGGCACCTTTTTTCACCTGCCCTGCGCTCTCGCTCGCTCTCTCTCTCTCGCCGATGCCTCTGCCACCAACGGAACGGTAGCTGTCTTAAGCTTCTCTCTCAACCCCCCTCCCCATACCCCCAACCTGTTCCAATTCAACTTTCGAGCACTAACCGAAGCAGCGTTTCACATTTAGCTGCCTGTCCTGCATCAGCCCAGGAATCTTTCTCTCTGCCGCGCCGGTGCACCCCTGCGGAAACAGGAAGTTACAGCAAAGGGGGCGGAGCACAGCACGGCAGAGAGAAAGGACTCCTGAGATGACGCAGGGCAGGCAGCTGAATGTGGAACGCTGCTACTGTTAGCGCCAGAGAGGGAAAATCATTTCAAAATGTACTCGGTAGGTGGGATGCATGGGGAAGTGTTTACCGATGCTGGCAAGGGAGGGGGCGCAGAAGAGAGACATGGGGAGGGAGGAAATGTTCATTTGACCTGTGCACAGGGGGTGGGGGGCGCAGGAGAGAGACATCCTGGACTCGAGGTTAGAAAAAGCGGGAGACTGCTGACGGGGTGAGTCTATCACACTGCTTCACCCAAAACAATTCCAAACGCTATTGAAAACAATAGCAAAAAGATAATAAGAAATAAGGGACTGCCTATGTCTGTCCATCTGTAAAAAGTTTAAAGCTGTCCTAGTTGGATAGACAGTGTCTTCAAAGGTGGAGGAGAAAAGATTATTTTTTAACTTATTGGACACCTTTTTAATTTATTTGAAAGCTTCCCATATGTAGATATAAAGAAACTGTATTTTGTGCTCATTTTTCTACACTGTCCTATACAATACAGTTGGCAAAATTTCAGTGAGGATAACCTGTTTCTTGATGGGTTCATCTTAACTGTTGTTGTAATCTGCCTTGGGAAGCCTGGTATTATAAATATTGGCAGTACAATTAAAATCTCCATTCATTGGGGCACATGGAATCGCATCTTCACCTAGACATAGATGGAGAGGAAAGCAGGAGAAAGAGAATTGCTGGACATGGATGGCTGGAGGGGTGGACAGGTAAGAGAGGAAAATCACTGGACATGGAAAAGAGGAGAATCGTTGTATATGGATGAGTGAGGGCAGGGGAGAGAGGAGAATCGCTGAACATGGATGGCAGGGAGGACAGGGGAAGGAGGAGACATACTGGATATGGATGGGAGGGGAGGTCAGGGAAGAGAGATTCGCTGGACATGGATGGAAGGAGAGAAGGCAGGAGAGAGAGAAGAATCGTTGGATATGGATGAGTGAGAGCAGGGGAGAAAGGAGAATCGCTGGACATGGGAGGGGTGGGCAGGGGAGAGAGGAGAGATGCTGGACATGGATGGAAGGGAAGGAAGAGAGAGAGGAAGGAGACGCACATGGATGGGAGGGCAGGGAAGAGAGGAGAAATGCTGCAAGTGGATGGAGAGGAGAGCAGGAGATAGAGGAGAATTGCTGGACATGGATGGATGAGGAGTTGGCAGGGAGAGAGGAGAAATGCTGGACTTGGATGGAGTAGAGGGGAGAGAGAATTATTGCTTTATATGGTTACAGGGGATGGAAGGGAGAGGAGAAATGCTGGGCATGGATGGAGGGGAGGAGAGAGGAGAAGTGCTGGACTTGGATGGCGGGGAGGAAAGAAAAAAGAAGAAGATGCACATGGATGGAGATGAGGGAAAGGGAAGAGAGGAGAAAAACTGCACATGGATGGAGAAAATAGGCAAAAGCTGGATCCACGTTATACCTCCTCCAGTCAGTTCCACGGAGGAGGACCCAGCTTTTACTTATGGATGTATGGCAAGAAATGAAGAAGAAAGGAGGAAAGTAAAGAAATAATTGGAAAGGAAGCTCTGGAAACGGAGTTAAGGGAACAGATAGAGAGCAGTAGAATCAGAGACTGGGACCAATATGGATAGAAAAACAAAGTCACCAGACAACAAAGGTAGAAAAAAATCATTTTATTTTCATTTTAGTGTTTGAAATTTGTCCAATTTGAGAATTTACATCTGCTGTCTTATTTTGCACTGGGTATACTGGAGCTGTAACAGCTTACAGAAATTATTTCTAATGAAAAAATCACGTTATTTTTTTCTCCTATACTAGTATAATATTTTCAGTGATATCTGTTTATATGCGCCATAGCTGGTATAAGGGGTGTGGCTAATGTGGGTGTGGCCAGCACAGGGGTGTGGCCATATGTGGTGGCCCCGCCCATAGTGAGTACCGGCACCTTTTTTTCTACAAAAAAAGCACTGCGAAAATGATAGTGGGGATGGGACGACTTTCCTATGAAGAGAGGCTGAGAAGGCTAGGGCTTTTCAGCTTGGAGAAGAGACGGCTGAGGGGAGATATGATAGAAGTGTATAAAATAATGAGTGGAATGGATCGGGTGGATGTGAAGCGACTGTTCACGCTATCCAAAAATACTAGGACTAGAGGGCATGAGTTGAAGCTACAGTGTGGTAAATTTAAAACGAATCGGAGAAAATTTTTCTTCACCCAACGTGTAATTAGACTCTGGAATTCGTTGCCGGAGATCGTGGTACGGGCGGTTAGCTTGACGGAGTTTAAAAAGGGGTTAGATAGATTCCTAAAGGACAAGTCCATAGACCGCTATTAAATGGACTTGGAAAAATTCCGCATTTTTAGGTATAACTTGTCTGGAATGTTTTTACGTTTAGGGAGCGTGCCAGGTGCCCTTGACCTGGATTGGCCACTGTCGGTGACAGGATGCTGGGCTAGATGGACCTTGGTCTTTCCCAGTATGGCACTACTTATGTACTTATGTACTTATGTGTGTATGGTTTATTTTCCTATTTATACCACCTTTCCTGAAAACATAACCAGGCAGTCTATCTGTGTGTGTGCATCTGTGTGTCTTTCTGCTTGTGAATACAGATGAACAGTCAGACAGACGGACGAAGCCTCCCCAATAGGCGCTCTCACTCGGGCAAAATGCGACTAAACGTTGTTCTGTAAAAGACATTTCTATTGGTTGCAATGAGCAGGTTTCTCAAGGTGAGGATTTCCAGTACAGTGGATAGAATAGGGTCAGATGAAGAGGCAAATGAAGCAGCCACATGTTGATCAGATTCTGACTGAGCGGGAAGCCCCGGGGGCATTGAAATACTAGGGGAAATAGTCAGCACATGGCAGTAAGTGGTTTGCAAGCTGCTTCCAACTTGGGCTGATCTATGCCCGGATAGACTGCTGGCATTGAATATCCAGGTATGTCCACTGACCCAGAAGTGGAGGAGTGGCCTAGTGGTTAGGGTAGTGGAGTTTGGTCCTGGGGAACTGAGGAACTGAGTTTGATTCCTGGCACAGGCAGCTCCTTGTGACTCTGGGCAAGTCACTTAACCCTCCATTGCCCCATGTAAGCCGCATTGAGCCTGCCATGAGTGGGAAAGCGCAGGGTACAAATGTAACAAAAATAAAATAGATACTATTGGAGATTCTAGATGGAATGTTGCTACTATTGGAGATTCTACATGGAATGTTGCTAGTCCACTAGCAACATTCCATGTAGAAGGCTGCGCAGGCTTCTGTTTCTGTGAGTCTGACGTCCTGCACATACGTGCAGGACGTCAGACTCACAGAAGCAGAAGCCTGCGCGGCCACATTGGTGATCTGCAAGGGCCAACTTCTACATGGAATGTTGCTAGTGGAATAGCAACATTCCATGTAGAATCTCAAATAGTAGCAACAGTGGAGGAGTGGCCTAGTGGTTAGGGTGGTGGACTTTGGTCCTGAGGAACTGAGCTTGATTCCCACTTCAGGCACAGGCAGCTCCTTGTGACTCTGGGCAAGTCACTTAACCCTCCATTGCCCCATGTAAGCCGCATTGAGCCTGCCATGAGTGGGAAAGCGCAGGGTACAAATGTAACAAAAATAAAATAGATACTATTGGAGATTCTACATGGAATGTTGCTACTATTGCAGATTCTACATGGAATGTTGCTATTCCACTAGCAACATTCCATGTAGAAGGCTGCACAGGCTTCTGTTTCTGTGAGTCTGACGTCCTGCACGTACGTGCAGGACGTCAGACTCACAGAAGCAGAAGCCTGCGCGGCCACATTGGTGATCTGCAAGAGCCGACATCTACATGGAATGTTGGAATAGAAACATTCCATGTAGAATCTCAAATAGTAGCAACAGTGGAGGAGTGGCCTAGTGGTTAGGGTGGTGGACTTTGGTCCTGAGGAACTGAGTTCGATTCCCACTTCAGGCACAGGCAGCTCCTTGTGACTCTGGGCAAGTCACTTAACCCTCCATTGCCCCATGTAAGCCGCATCGAGCCTGCCATGAGTGGGAAAGCGCGGGGTACAAATGTAACAAAAAAAAGAAAAAAACTGGGCACTGATCAATATTCAACCCAACACGTACAGTTAGGACAGCTGTTTTAATGTCGTAACCGTTTGTGCTTACGTAGCCAGTTAATGGATTGAGTATGCCCACTAACCCCCCCCTCCCCCCCCCCCCCCGATTCTATATAGGGTGCCCAAATTTGGACGTGGATCCCAGATCTGCGTGCAGACTAATTAGTTAATGAGTTGTTAACAATCAATAATTAATATTGTCAACAATCTGAAGTTACGTCTTAGGTGCCTTTCATAGCGTGCAACTCAAAAGGAGTGTGTCCATGGGAGGGGCATTCCCAGAAGTTAGGCATGATGTTATATAATACCATCGTTTGCGTACCCTATTGCCAAAAATCAGGCATCAGTATTTACACCAGGTTTCAGCAAAGTTAGGTGTGAAATCCACACTAAGCTAGAATTCAGCAGAGAACGCTCTGTGCTGAAAACCAACTTAGTACAGATCTTTCCAGCACCTAACTGTGAGCACCAATTACTAAATCTGGCATAACCAGCTAAGTAGCTGCTCTGCCCTGACTCCGCCCCAGACCACCGGTAATCTAGCCGGTTAGGGGATGGCCAGTTAGCTGTGATATGCAGCGGTGCCTCTCCTGCCAGGTAAAACGACTACTACTACTACTTATCATTTCTATAGCGCTACAAGGCATACACAGCGCTGTACACCATACACAAAAAAGACAGTCCCTGCTCAAAGAGCTTACAATCTAGATAAGACAGGTAAACAGAACAATAAGGGTAAGGGAATAGAGAGGTGAGGATAAAAGGACAGGGCAAGTGAGTGGTGGTTAGGAGTCAAAAGGAGTGGTAAAGAGGTGGGCTTTAAGTTTGGACTTGAAAACGGCCAAAGACGGGGCTACACGTACAGGCCCGGGTAGCCTATTCTAGGCGTGAGCTGCAGCAAGATAAAAGGAACGGAGTCTGAAATTAGCAGTAGAGGAGAAGGGGACAGCTAAGAGAGATTTATCTACAGAACGGAGTACCCGAGAGGGGGCGTAGGGAGAGACAACAGTGGAGAGGTATTGGGGAGCGGCAGAGTGACCCTTTGAGGCCGATATTCAGACCGTGGGAGGTAGACCGGCTAAGCCTGGATATTCAGTGCCAGGCCGTTTCTGTGTGACTGGCATTGAATATCCGGTTTATTTTGGGCTGGTTTAAAGATAACTGGCTATGTTAATATTCAGACTTAGCCGGTTACCTTTAAACCAGCCAGAGATATATCAGGTTTTCACGCAGCCAAATATGGCTGCAAAACCCACTTTAAAAATCAGCGGATAGCTGGTTATATTGGCCGATATAACTGGCTGTCTGCGAGCAGCTAATCAGGGATATTCAGTAGGGGGTAGCCAGTTAAGCGCTCTTTAACCGGTCAGCAGCCGTTATATTTAGATTTTGTACACTTTTTAAGTATTAAAAAGACAGCGGGCCTAATATTCAAAGTGATTTACATAAGTATTAAAAAGACAGCGGGCCTAATATTCAAAGTGATTTACATAAGTACATAGTACATAAGTAATGCCATACTGGGAAAAGACCAAGGGTCCATCGAGCCCAGCATCCTGTCCACGACAGCGGCCAATCCAGGCCAAGGGCACCTGGCAAGCTTCCCAAACGTACAAACATTCTATACAATCAAGCCATTGTGACATCACTAATGAGGTTGGCTCTTATTGGTGGAATGAGCCACTATGACATCACAATAGGTTAAATCACTGCTCTATTTAATAAAAGTGAGCCAAGTAGAGAACATAAGTACATAAGTAATGCCACACTGAGAAAAGACCAAGGGTCCATCGGGCCCAGCATCCTGTCCACAACAACAGCCAATCCAGGCCAAGGGCACCTGGCGAGCTACCCAAACATACAAACAGTTTATACATGTTATTCCCGAAATTGTGGATTTTTCCCAAGTCCATTTTGTAGTGGTTTATGGACTTGTCCTTTAGGAAACCGTCTAACCCCTTTTTAAACTCTGCTAAGCTAACCGTCTTCACCACGTTCTCCGGCAACGAATTCCAGAGTTTAATTACGCGTTGGGTGAAGAAACATTTTCTCCAATTTGTTTTAAATTTACTACACTGTAGTTTCATCGCATGCCCCCTAGTCCTAGTATTTTTGGAAAGCGTGAACAGACGCTTTACATCCACCTGTTCCACTCCACTCATTATTTTATATGCCTCTATCGTGTCTCCCCTCAGCCGTCTCTTCTCCAAGCTGAAAAGCCCTAGCCTCCTTAGTCTTTCTTCATAGGGAAGTCGTCTCATCCCCGCTATCATTTTAGTCGCCCTTCGCTGCACCTTTTCCAATTCCACTATATCTTTCTTGAGATGCGGTGACCAGAATTGAACACATGGTCTGGAGATGCTCCTGGCTGTTTAAATTGCCTGTCCGGGTCTAAGACGCATTTTCAGTGGCACTTAAAAAGACAGTATTGCTAAAAAATACCAGCTTTTTAGCACTCAAGCCAAAACTGGCTATTTTGGGGGTGTTCCGGGGGCGAAGTTGGCCCTTAGCCAGTTAAGATCACCACATAAATAGGACCCCATAAATGCAGTCCTATCTTTATGTGATTCTTCATAGCTGGTTAAGTGCAGAATATTGAACTTTAACCAGCTATGTTTTAGCTGGCTTCCTATACCTGGAAATACAATGCTGGAGCCCGGGCATGGCCCAATATTGAATTTCTGAGTTTAACATCAAAACAGTGATCGTACCTCTCCACTCTCATCTCTCCCTATATTCCTCCCCAGGAATCCAGGCCAAAGTATCAGCCGCCTGTCTGACGTTGCTGCCTGGATGTCTCAGCGCCATCTGAAACTAAACATGACGAAGACTGAGCTTCTTATCTTCCCCCTAAACCAACCTCTCTTCCTCCCCCATTCTCTATTTCTGTGGCTAACACTCTCATCCTTCCTTTCTTATCAGCTCGTAACCTTGGGGTCATCTTCGACTCCTCCCTCTCCTTCTCTGCACATATTCAACAGACTGTTAAAACCTGTCGTTTCTTTCTCTATAATATCAGCAAAATTCGCCCTTTCCTTTCTGAGCACAATACCAGAACCCTCATCCACACTCATATCACCTCTCGCTTAGACTATTGCAACTTGCTTCTCACAGGTCTCCCACTTAGCCATCTGTCTCCTTCTCAATCTGTTCAAAATTCTGCTGCACGACTAATATTCCACCAGTGTCGTTATGCGCATATTAGCCCTCTCCTCAAGTCACTTCACTGGCTCCCTATCCGTTTCCACATACAGTTCAAACTCCTCTTATTGACCTATAAGTGCATTCACTCTGCAGCTCTTCAGTACCTCTCCACTCTCATCTCTCCCTACATTCCTCCCCGCGAACTCCGTTCACTGGGTAAATCTCTCTTATCTGCACCCTTCTCCTCCACTGCTAACTCCAGACTCCGTTCCTTTTATCTTGCTGCACCTTATGCCTGGAATAGACTTCCTGAGCCGGTACGTCAAGCTCCATCTCTGGCCGTCTTCAAATCTAAGCTAAAAGCCCACCTTTTTGATGCTGCTTTTAACTCCTAACCCTTATTCACTTGTTCAGAACCCTTATTTTATCATCCTCACTTTAATATTCCCTTATCTCTTGTTTGTCTGTCCTAATTAGATTGTAAGCTCTGTTGAGCAGGGACTGTTTCTTCATGTTCAAGTGTACAGCGCTGCGTACGTCTAGTAGCGCTATAGAAATAATAAGTAGTAGTAGTAGTGATCGTCACTGGCTGAATATCAGGCCAGTGCGATTAGTGCAATCCAGTGTGCATCTCTTTAAATTTCTATGTGAGAAATTTCTCCTACACTCTCAGGATGTCTGGCCAATCTGAAGTTCCTTAACTAACTAAGGGGATCGTTATTAACGTGCATTAGAGACGTAACGCATGTCATCTGTCCCTTAATGTGCATCAACATGCATTATATTACTGTAACACAAGTTCATTTACCACAGTAGATGCAAGATTGAGGTGCAAAGCACACAAAACAACTGCTTTACTCCGTAAATCAAATAATGCAGTAGGGGCCGGTACATGACCACGGAAGCTGCCTCCCCCTCTCCCCACTGGGCCTATTTTGTGAAATCCTCTTACGTCTAATTGGGGTCAGGGTAGGAGTAAGCCTTAGTTACTCCTGCCCCTGCTGGTGCTGGGTTCACAATGGCCCCTTATTACTGCTAGGGGTTGAACTGCCATATAAGGGGAAAATGGCTGCATTATTCATATTACTGGGAATTAGATGCAGTAAAAACAGGAAATCAGATACCATAAAAGACTGGTTTTTACTACCCCTCTAAAACGCTTCATTTCGTGATAAGCACTCAGTAGTTCACTTCATAATTTTTATAACTCTACTGAAGATCGATTTCTGTCAAAACCTTTTAATGCTGGTTCTCATCCTTTTTTTCCCCAGAGCAAGCCGAGCAGTGAGTCAGCGGTGAGCAGCACGGTCAATCCAGTGATTAACAAGCGCAGCAAAGTTAAAACGGAAGCCGAAGGGCTAAGACCCATCTCCCCAAGTATGCAGGTAATCCATTGAGCTCACCCTGAGTGCCAAGAAAAGAATAGGCTGACCTGACCCAGCATCCCCCAAGCACCTGCATCAGTTATAGCCCAGAGACAGGTTAGATACGCATGCATGAGAGAGAGAAGATCTGCGGGAGACTAGTCCTTGGGAAGCTTGACCCTGACAGCCCAGAGACAGGTTAGATACTCATCCATGAGAGAGAAGATCTGCGGGAGACTAGTCCTTGGGAAGCTTGACCCTGACAGCCCAGAGACAGGTTAGATACTCATCCATGAGAGAGAAGATCTGCAGGAGACTAGTCCTTGGGAAGCTTGACCCTGACAGCCCAGAGGCAGGTTAGATACGCATGCATGAGAGAGAGAAGATCTGCGGGAGACTAGTCCTTGGGAAGCTTGACCCTGAGAGCCCAGAGACAGGTTAGATACACATGCACGAGAGAGAGAAGATCTGCGGGAGACTAGTCCTTGGGAAGCTTGACCCTGACAGCTCAGAGACAGGTTAGATACGCATGCATGAGAGAGAGAAGATCTGCGGGAGACTAGTCCTTGGGAAGCTTGACCCTGACAGCCCAGAGACAGGTTAGATACTCATCCATGAGAGAGAAGATCTGCGGGAGACTAGTCCTTGGGAAGCTTGACCCTGAGAGCCCAGAGACAGGTTAGATACGCATGCATGAGAGAGAGATCTGCGGGAGACTAGTCCTTGGGAAGCTTGACCCTGGCAGCTGAACTATTCATGCCTTTGAAACCAGGCTTCTAAGGCAGGGTCCAGCTACCAAGGGAAAAATGCATTGCAGTGTGTTTGAACCGGCACGATCCCCACGGGCAAAGTCCAGATACAAGTATGGTTGGGTTTTGGGTCGGGGGCAATTTTTCCAACCGAGTTAGTTTTGTGCATACTATGACAGGAATGGTCCTCACTCCTAAGCCAGAGTATATGGAGTATGTCTCTCAAATTCACTGCTAAAGCTTGCTGTAGTAATTCGTACACCTGAATCCAGATGGGGCAGAAGCAGACGGAGACTTTCTTGTCCCACTAGACTAACCTGAAACTCCTTGATGAGTCTCAGCAGAGATTTTTTTGTGTGTATATGTGTGTGTGTGTGTGTGGGGGGGGGGGGGGGGGGGGGAGTTGAAGAAGGATTAGTGTCTGCTCCGTAAGATCTATTGGAGTAGGTATCAGAAGGGTGAGTACTTGTGCCTGGGGTTCGGAAGAGGGGGTACGTGTGTAGGGAAAGAGGGAAGGTTTGACAGGAGGGTACTTGTACCAGGAGATCAGAAGGGGAGGAGGCATGTTACATACATGTGCAGCTAGTGAAGGTGCGCTCATGATCTATAGGTGTGTATACCATGGTTGCCCATACGGTTGCCACCTGCCCTCTGTACTAAATGCAGAACAGATAGCAGGTAAGCCCCCTGCATTATCCACATGGGCTTTGTACTTACTGTACCTTCACTTTTATAATTAAGATGTAATAAGTGCAAAAGCTTACAGCATTTATTTATTACATTTGTACCCCGCGCTTTCCCACATATTGCAGGCTCAATGCGGCTTACATAGTTAATACAATTACAATGGCAAAATCTTAGAGGAGAATATTATAAGCAGTGAAAGTGAGGTTATGAAAATGTTGAGTATGTAAAGGCAAACAAAGGTAGGATAAGCAAAAGGAAAAGAGATTGGGAGGGGTGAGGAGAGGAAGGATGGAGAGGGAAAGAAAAAGTGCAAAGGATGAAGAGGAAAAAGATAGGAGCATAAGGGAATTGGGAGATATAGAGGGGCATAATTGAACGAAAACGTCTATCTCCATGGGCGTTTATCTCCGAGAACGGGTCCGTGAAGGGGCGGACCGAACCCTATTTTCGAAAAAAAATAGACGTCCATGTTTTATTCGACAATTTGTGAGCTGGGCGTTTTTGTTTTTAAGTGATAATGGAAAATGAAAGCGTCCAGCTCAAAAACGAATAAATCCAAGGCATTTGTTCGTGGGAGTGGCCAGGAGTCGTAGTGCACTGGTCCCCCTCACATGCCAGGACACCAACCGGGCACCCTAGGGGGCACTTTTACAAAAAAAAAAAAAAAAGGTAAAAGAGCTCCCAGGTGCATAGCACCCTTCCCTTGTGTGTTGAGCCCCCCAAATCCCCCTCAAAACCCACTGCCCACAAGTCTACACCATTACTATAGCCCTAAGGGGTGAAGGGGGGCACCTACATGTGGGTACAGTGGGTTTGGGGGGGTTGGACGACTAAGCATTAAGCAGCACAATTGTAACAGGTAGGGGGGGGATGAGCCTGGGTCCACCTGCCTGAAGTCCACTGCACCCCCTAACAACTGCTCCAGGGACCTGCATACTGCTGCCAGGGAGGTGGGTATGACATTTGAGGGTGAAAATAAAAAGTTGTGAAACATCATTTTTTGTGGTGGGAGGGGGTTAGTGACCACTGGAGGAGTCAGGGGAGGTCATCCCCGGTTCCCTCTGGTGGTAATCTGGTCATTTAGGGCACTTTTTGGGGCCTTATTCGTGAAAAAACAGGGTCCAGGAAAAGTGCCCTAAATTCTAGCTACAAACGCATAAGTTTTTTCCATTATCGGCGAAAGGCGCCCATCTCTCCTCGGCCGATAACCACGCCCCAGTTCCACCTTCGCCACGCCTCTGACACGCCCCCGTCAACTTTGTATGCTTCCGCGATGGAGTGCAGTTGAAAACGTCCAAAATCGGCTTTCCATTATACCGATTTATTCGTTTTTGTGAAATAAACGTCTATCTCCCGATTTGTGTCGAAATCTAGGCGTTTTTCTCTTTCAATTATAAGGTGGATAGTCTAAGGTACAGTAAACATCAGGATCGGGATTAAAAGGAAGGGTTTAAAAGTTAAGTACAGTCATTCGGGTAAGCTGTCTTGAAAAGATGTCTTCAGCATTTTCCTGAAGGGTAAATGCTCGCCGATTGTTCGGATGGATCTTGGCAGAGCGTTCCAAAGCTGGCTGCCCAAGAAGGAGAAACTGGATGCATAGAAGGTCTTATATTTAATACCTTTGCAATTGGGGAGGTGTAAATTGAGGTGGGTACGGGACGACGATGGTCTATTTCTGGCTGGGAGGTCGATAAGGTTGTTCATGTAGTTGGGGGATTCTCCATATATAATCTTATGAATCATAGTGCAAACCTTAAAATGTATTCTTTCTCTGATGGGAAGCCAATGAAGTCTCTCTGGAAAAGATGTTGCACTGTCAAATCTTGACTTGCCAAAGTTAAGTCTGGCTGCAGTGTTCTGGGTAGTCTTGAAGCTTCTTGAGGATTAGAGTCTTACATCCTAGGAAAACACTGTTGCAGTATTGAGCATTGAATTTAAAGGGCCCTTAAATTTGTACCTCAGGCAATGAAAGATTAAGTGACTTGCTCAAGGTCATGAGGAACAGCAGTGGGATTAATGTGCTTCTTTAACTAGACTACTTCTCCTCTGGAATTATGGGAGGAAGACTGGAAAGATGATTGAGAGGAAAGTTAAGTGGCTTGCCAAAGATTATAAGGGGCAGCAGTGGGATTTGGACTGGGTTTTCCCCATTCTTAATTTGCCACTTTAACCACTAGACTACTCTTGCCCTGGAATTTTGGGAGTAAGACTGGAAAGATGATAGAGAGGAAGGTTTGTAATGGACTGAAGTATTATTATAAAGCTTGGTGAATAAAAAGTGTCAAAGAAATTCAACTTACAAAAAGACAAAACAAAAATTCTGGTCCATAGTGCAGTGAGAAATTTGTCATGTTACTGTGGTCACACTAAGAATGACAGCAAATATGTAAATAGGTTTGAAGGAATTTCTGGCCAGCTAAATCTAGAATTCTTTTACATGATGCCTCTGAGGAATGACATCTTTCAACTGGAAACATTAGAATAATTTTATGTTTTTAGACCACATTGTAGCTCAAGTCAGTTTTAAAGCTTCTTTCTAGATATAAGTTCTTTCTCTAAAGAGTTTACAGTCTCACTAGGAATTTGAGACGACAGATGACTTGCTCTCATCATGGGCATTTAAGATTGTGAGTAGGGACTGCTGTATCTCAACACAGCATCCGTTGCTTGATGGATGCCTGAAAGAGGTCAGTCGCAATCTTTTTCACAGGTGACACATTTGACCCCAAGAAAAAAGCTTCCAGTTTTGTCCCCGGAGCAGTGCAGCGGCAAATGCTTAGGGCTAGCAGAAGTATTCACCCAGCTATCCTTCATCCAAGCCGTAAGCTATCGGAAATGCCTGGGCACTTCATTTTCTTGAAATATTAGGCTGTGCGATTGTCAGCGGCAGAGAAGAGTTTATGACAAATTCCTCTCGCTGCTCTGGTTCAGAAGCACACTTCGGTATGATACATGGGGACAGCTCCGTCTATAATCATCTGAGGGCTGGTAAAATTGATGAAGATGGTGAATAAGGCAAAGATAAACACGCTGCAGTCAGCACGATTAGGGCAGAGAGGCATGTCCCCTGAGCTTTGAGTTTAGGAGCGCGTCAACAGCAAGGGAAGCGCGCGGCCTGAAAACCTATCCAGCTGCCTCGGGGCTAGACACTAATGAGGGCAGGGGGAGATATATGTCTCCCCCACTTTGCCTTTTTGTAAATGAACGAAAAGCATCCTACCCTGCAAAGTTTCATGCACTCTCATGCACTAAAACTTATACCAATGTGCTTGCACGCTGCCTGCTTATATTTATACGTTGTGTTATAAAGTTATTATAGCACAGCTGCTCTCTGTAACACCTAGACAAGCTAGGGAGGAGTGGCCTAGTGGTTAGGGTGGTGGACTTTGGTCCTGGGGAACTGAGGAACTGAGTTCCATTCCCACTTCAGGCACAGGCAGCTCCTTGTGACTCTGGGCAAGTCACTTAACCCTCCATTGCCCCATGTAAGCCGCATTGAGCCTGCCATGAGTGGGAAAGCGCAGGGTATAAATGTAACAAAAATAAAATAGATAGTATTGGAGATTCTACATGGAATGTTGCTACTATTGGAGATTCTACATGGAATGTTGCTATTCCACTAGCTAGCAACATTCCATGTAGAAGGCTGCGCAGGCTTCTGTTTCTGTGAGTCTGACGTCAGACTCACAGAAGCAGAAGCCTGCGTGGCCATATTGGTGATCTGCAAGGGCCGACTTCTACATGGAATGTTGCTAGTGGGACTCTGGGCAAGTCACTTAACCCTCCATTGCCCTATGTAAGCCGCATTGAGCCTGCCATGAGTGGGAAAGTGCGGGGTACAAATGTAACAAAAAAAACAAAAAAAAAACAGAAGAGGTTGGGTTTTTCAATAAACACAGTAGGGTAGAGCAGAATGGGAGCATGAGACCGTAGCTAACACCTGAACAAAAGTTTCTCTAGGTTATAATAACATTTCGTTCTACAAGAATAAGAATCACGGTCATTTTCAAAATCCTGCTTAGTTTAATTTCATCAACAAACAGTGTTTTCGTCTGTCAGCTAATGCTGTGTTATTTCTTACAAAGTATATTTTAACGAACCCAACAAATGAAGGAGATAAAATTAGGTAAAACCACTAATAGGAAGCTACCTAATAAATCTATTTAGGCTTGATATGGGATAAAATGTAAATACATATATGGAAAGAACATTCAGCAGCTATTCTTCACTCAGTTAAATTACAAAGTGTTATGTAAAAATGACTAAACTATTGATATTGGAAAAACAAAGCTCTTTCACGTAAGATGGTGTATTCCTTTTATATAATTATATCAATTTTGGGACTTGTAATGGGATATTGTTGACCCGCCTTGCTTGCTGGCTAATCATGCCTGTGCTGGCCGGTATAATTAGTTGTTTCATACCGGTCATCTCCTTATTTCCCCCACCCCCCACCCCCCACCACCACTTATTTCAATGTCCGCTGGCCCTGTACCCTCAGGTTTGCCTGCCTTGCTTGTTGGGCCCAATTTTCAGAGGATTTGTGCTCCTATCTTTGAGATTTATGCACCTAAACTGTCCTCTTTGAAAATATACTAGGACTGAGGCCTTAACTTTATATTCATCATAGTCAGGATTCAAAGGGGGGGGGGGGGGGGTTTAACCAAGCAGGAGATGCTTCTGCCCGGCTAAATCCCGCTGATCTGGTCTACTGCCGATAACTGGGTAGTGCCGCTGTGAGTATCAGCTCTAACTGGTTAGGGTAAGGGCAGTCAGGGGTGCAGTTTGGGTGGAGCTGCTACTTAGCTGGTTAGCAGCCAGTGCTCGGTTAACTTTAAGGTTGTCTCACCCGCTTACTGTTGTGGACTGAATATTGGGCCCAAAATTTCACTTAACTTCTAAATTTAGGAGTATAAAAAGTAGGTAGTAACAGGGGTGGATTTAGGGTAGAGAAAAAAATGTTAGACGCTTAGCACTGACAGACACACCAAGTCACATGCTTTTGGCATTGACACGTGCAATCGGGCCCCTTCTCCAGCTCATATGCTTAAGGGGCCCGATCTCACACATTGACTTCCTCCCTGCACCTTGAAGATCTGGCATTCCTCTTTCTCCCCTCCCCTATTCCATCCTGCAGGTCCAGCATCTCCTTTTCCATTTCCTCTGTTTCCCTCTCCCACCACAGGCCCTAAAAACTTGCCTGTTTACCAGCATCCTTACATCAGGCTCTCTCTCTGGACAGCCCCAGGGTCATTTTCTCTATTGAAACTTCCTGTTGCTGCGTAGGCAGGACAGGGCAAAGAGGAAAGAAGCCTCTCTCAGTGAACAGGAGGGGGGGAAGCAGAGGGAATGGAAGATGCCAGACACGCAGGAGAAAGAGGATGGGAATGTCCAGCGATCTCTTCTCTTCCCCTGCGCTCCCCTCCCATCCATGTCCAGCGATCTCTTCTTTCCCCCTGCCCTCCCATCCTCTCAATGTCCAGCGATCTCTTCTCTCCTCTCCTTTTCTCTCCCCTCCCCACCATCTATCCATGTCCAGCAACTCTCCGTTCTCCCCTGCCCTCTCCTCCATCCACCCATATCCAGCAAATTTCCTCTCTCCCCTGCCCCTATTCATCCACCCATGTCCAGCAATTCTCCTCTCTCCCCTGCCCTCCCCTTCTCTCCTGTCCAGCGATCTCTTCTCTCCCCATGCCCTCCCTTCCCATCCATGTCCAGCGATTCTCCCTGACCTTACTCAGCTCCCCGACAGCCCTCTTTGCCGTTCCTTCCTCCCCCCCCCCCCCCCCCCCCCCCGCGCGTGTTTAACCATTTTACTTTCAGGCGCAGTGATGGCAGTGAAGAGGAAAACACAACAGGCTCGCCTCCAGCTTCTCCCTTCGCTCACATAGTGTCCTGCCTTCTGCGATGATATATCTCCTGTTTCCGCAAGGGTGGGACACTGTGTGGCGAAGGGAGAAGCTGGAGGCGAGCCCGCTGTGTTGTCTTCACTGCCGTCACTATGCCTGAAAGTAAAAGTGTTAAACGCACATGGGGGGGGGGGGGGAGGAACGGAGAGAAGAGCTGTCCATCCCCCGAGCTGAGGATGGGAAGGAAGGACCGTCGGAGAGCTGCCTTGCGCTGGCCCTGCATTTGGGGGGCATTGCTCCCCTTTGCCCCCCCCCCAAACTACACCCATGGTTTATGCGGTCAGCTATCTCATATGTGGTTAAGTGCAATATTCAAAATAGCACATCAGCTAAGGTGACAAAGAGGAGTCCCAAAATCAGTCACGGTGATGAATAATACTTTATTATGTTGAAAGAAAGACTCTCCACAAATTTGTGTTTCGGCCAAAAGGCCTTCGTCAGGAGTCTAAAACCAAAAGTAAATATACATAAATAGAAAAAAAAATACATGAATATCAATATATCATAAAATCAAATCAGTAAAAATACATATACAAAATTTAAATATACATGATATAAATAAAGTGTGTTATCAATGTAATCAATAAAAATACATATATAAAATATAAATTACTACTACTACTACTATTTAGCATAGCGCTACAAGGCATACGCAGCACTGCACAAACATAGAAGAAAGATAGTCCCTGCTCAAAGAGCTTACAATCTAATAGACAAAAAATAAATAAAGTAAGCAAATCAAATCAATTAATGTGAACGGGAAGGAAGAGAGGAGGGTAGGTGGAGGCGAGTGGTTACAAGTGGTTACAAGTCAAAAGCAATGTTAAAGAGGTGGGCTTTCAGTCTAGATTTAAAGGTGGCCAAGGATGGGGCAAGACGTAGGGGCTCAGGAAGTTTATTCCAGGCGTAGGGCGCAGCGAGACAGAAGGCGCGAAGTCTGGAGTTGTGAAC
This sequence comes from Microcaecilia unicolor, assembly GCF_901765095.1. Lineage (NCBI taxonomy): Eukaryota > Metazoa > Chordata > Amphibia > Gymnophiona > Siphonopidae > Microcaecilia > Microcaecilia unicolor. The sequence goes on from NC_044037.1 coordinate 287,897,660, forward strand.
GTCCAAGAATAAGAAGAGCAAAAAATATACGTATCAAATTAATAAAGTAAATGAACGCAATTCCAATGCATACCTGATCTCACAACTTCATCGCGTGGGGCCCTTTTACAAAGGTGCGTTAGGCTCTACGTGCATGCAGCCCGTGCCAAAATGAGACTGCCGCCAGGCTACTGCGCCTTCCTGACAGTAATTTCAGATTTTCTGCACACACAATGCCTGGATGATTTTATTTATTTCCTCCCACGCATGACGTTTCCAGCAGTAATCGACAGTTGGCATGCACCGACCGCTCACCGTGCGTGTAGCACGTCAGCCCTTACTGCTAGATCAATGGATAGTGTTAAGGGCTCAGACCGGTTTTAGGTGCGTGCTGGTTTCAGAGCCCTACCCGTGCTACCTGAGCAGAGAGCAAGTCAGCAGGGTATGCCAGTTGCCGATGCCAGCACTTCCCCTGCGTGTTCAGTTCATGCATTTGTAAGTGGGATCCCTGCCCGTGCTCCGCCTCTGTGTATAAATGCAATCTATCCAAGATATCACATCAGGCGTGGACTGACCATATGGGCAACCGTGCAGTGACCGAGGGCCTAGGGCTTCCCTCCCTAGTGCTTGACATCCTTCTCTCCCCTCTTTCCCCAGGTCTGGGTCAGGGACCAGGACACCCCCTCTCTCTGCCACTCCCATTCCCAACCCCCCCCCCCTTTCGCAGGCAGGGGCACTGGCAGCTACGTGGGCCACCTGCAGCTGACTCTGAAACTTCTCTCTGCCATGGCCCGCCCCCTTTCTGACATAACTTCCTTAAGAACATAAGAATAGCCATACTGGGTCAGACCAATGATCCGTGTAGCCCATTATCCTGTTTCCAACTGTGGCTAATCCAGGTCTCAAGTACCTGGCAGAAACCCAAATAGTAGCAACATTCCACAAGGGTGGGCCGTGGCAGAGGGAAGTTCTGGCATCAGTGCCCCCCCTCCCCCTTTTCCTTAAGGTTAGCGGCAGGGCCTCTGAGAGACAGAGCCGGCCCCGAGGCAGGTCACTGCCTCCACTCCCCCCTCCCCCCCCCCCCCCCCCGTCTGCCTACCTTCCTGCATCTGCTCTTCCCTTAGTCTGTCACTCTCTTCCTCATGTATACCAGGACCGGGTTATTACATTAACTCAACCTGGGTCCCGACGCACAGGATCAGGAGAAAGACAGTGCATCAGGCCCCCCCTTGGAGGCTGAGCCCGGGGAATCGCAGGGGGAGAGGGAGGCAGCAGGACTGGAGGGGGGGCAATTGTCCTCATTGCCCAGGGGCCCAGATTACTATCGGTCCCACCCCTGTATTGCATATTTACAGAATAGCGCTTAAGTGGAATATTTGCATATAAACTTGTTTCTGCTAGAATTCTAAACATTTAAATGCTCCTGTATTATAAAATTATTCCCAATAAATCAAAGTTCCAATAGATTCAGATTACCCTTCACATACCAAAACCCTTTCATGTGCTTTGCTCTACTCAGAATGCAGCTCAAAGAAATGAGAGACTCACAATATACCTTCGTTCGATTTGAACACACTGCCACCAAACATTGTGTTACTGTGCCCCGCACTGCAGCAGTTTCAGACATGTCACAGAACTGGCGCACTCAGGTCTTGGGCGTACTCAGATTCTGCCGGCCACAGAGGAGGTGGCTTGGAGGGCTCTGGCTGCCCGGTCAGGTATTCTGCAGAATAGGGCCAGGTAAGAAATAAAAGACAGACGCGGAATACAATTTCTTTAGCCGTTAAACACTTTGTGGGGGGGGGGGGGTCTGTCATGCTGGACTAATGCTCCTTTCCCAGGGGTCCCAATGGTAGGCAGGCCCAAGGAATCCTGTGCGGTAATACACCCACTGTACCAGAGAACCTCAAAAACTGAGACCCAGTCAATCTTTTCCCCCCACAGGAGCAGCTGACAGAGCTGAAGGAAGATCTAGATCGAGATGAATGCAAACAGGAGCCGGAGGTTATTTACGAGACAAACTGTCACTGGGAAGGATGCGTAAAGGAGTTTGACACTCAGGAGCAACTGGTCCACGTAAGTCATTTCAGAAGGAGAATACGGCCGAGCACCGGGGCCTTACTGTGTCAATGAGAAACAAAGAGTGTTTTGAAGGTGACGAGAATATAAAAATCCCTCATGATCTTGCTTCAGATAAATACGAATCCCTCTGTATTGTTTTTTTCTTTGCAAAGGGCATTTGCCGTCTTAGACGCTGTTATATTGGAGGGTCGGCGGCAGGGGGGGGTCGAAAGTAGAAGGGGCCAGGGCTAAATCTGTGGGGACCCATGCCCCCGTGGCCCCATCTAGCTACACCCCTGGTCAGTGGCGTCCCTAGGGGGGCTGACACCCGGGGCGGATCACCGATGCGCCCCCCCCCCGGGTGCAGTGCCCCCCCGGATGCAGCGCAACCCCCCCCCCCCCGGCGAAAGGACCCCCACCACGAAAGAACCCCCCCGGGTGCACGCTGCTGGGGGGGGGGGGGTGCCGCGCGCGCCTGTCCTTGGTTCGTTCCATGCTCCCTCTGCCCCGGAACACCTGTTCCGGGGCAGAGGGAGCATGGAACGAACCAAGGACAGGCGCGCACGGCACCCCCCCAGCAGCGTGCACTCGGGGCGAACCTCACCCCCCCCCCCCCTAGGAACGCCACTGCCCCTGGTTCAACCCAGCAGAATCCTGTACTGAGATGAGAAGAAAGAATAGAAAAAGATAGCGTGATCCTTCTTAATAACAGTCCTGGTAACTAGAATGAAAGTCTTCTGTTCCAAAATAACTCTTGTGTGGTATTTTCTTATTTCGTTTGTTTATTATGTTGTATTTGTGATATCGCTATTCAAAGAATATCATAGCGGTGTGCATAATTTATTTATTGGGATTTATTAACCACCTTTGTAAACAGAAGGCAGTGAATAATTTATGACAGGCAAATGCATGCTCTCAACCTCTTTTCCTTTTCCAAAAGAGATGCCAGCTTGCTTCTATCTAGTCCTGAGCTCCGATAGTGCTTTACTGTGCCTGCCTGTCTCACTGCTGTTGATCTTTTAATGCGACTTACCTTTATAGATTTATTTCTTCAGTTCTTTTAAAACCACAACAGAAAATTATCTAGCTAGCAGAAGATATAGTCATAAAGAGCTTTTGAAAATGAAAAAGAATGCCACTTGTCACTGCGAAGTCTCTTAACTGCCATGCTGGGGTGACTGCAGAACAATTAGGTTCCACTGACAGACTACGACTGTCACTCGGCTTCAGGGCAGCAAGTGAAAGGTTCAGGGCTGGTGCTTCCATCAGGCGAATTAAATGGTCAGCTAGAGTGCTAAGACTTGGGGAGGGAGGAGGGGTGCAGAATAACAGAAGACAGTCTGGACAAGTATTCAGTCCCCCTTCCTAACTGAAGGCTGGCAGAACAGTGAACAAGCAAACTGGAAACTTAAGCAACAAGGAAGCAAGGGGCACTTGTGCATGCTAAAGGCCTGCACATCACTACCTACCAGTGGCTGACACCCGGGGTGGATCGCCGATGCGCCCCCCCCCCCCGCAAAAGAACCCCCCCGCCCGGGTGCACATCGCTGGGGGGGGGGGGGGGGGTGGCGCGCGCCTGTCTGTCGTTCGTTCCATGCTTCTTCTCTGCCCCGGAACAGGAAGTACCCTGTTTCGGGGCAGAGGGAGCATGGAACGAATGACGGACAGGCGCGCGCGCGGCACCCCCCCCCCCCCCCAGCGGCGTGCACCCGGGGCGGACCGCACCCACCGCCCCCCCCCCCCCCCCCCAGGAACACCACTGCTACCTACTCCAATGCAGATTTCATGTTATGGAGTGGGAAGGCTTGTATCAGCTTCAGCACGTGCATCTGCTGGGGTCCTGGGCTTTCTTGTCTAGCTGCCGGCTTGTTTGCTCATTCCCATTCATTCCTGCTGTTCTCCCAGTGTTGCACTGATACAGAAGCAAGGGACAGGGGAGGAGAAAAGGGAGATGCTGGACTATCAGGCAAGGGTAACATGGAATAATGAACTATGGGAGAGATACTAGACTGCTGGGGGAAGGAGAGAGGAGGGAAAAGAAAAGGTTGCTAATCCATGAGGGGGGGGGGGTAGGGGACAGGAAGATGATTAACTATGGGAGGAACAGAGGGAGCAGTGAGATGCTGGACTGTGAAGGAGGTAGGTTCAGGGGGAGTAGAGGCCTAGTGGAGGAGTGGCCTAGTGGTTAGAGTGGTGGACTTTGGTCCTGGGGAACTGGGTTCAATTCCCACTGCAGGCACAGGCAGCTCCTTGTGACTCTGGGCAAGTCACTTAACCCTCCATTGCCCCAGGTACAAATAAGTACCTAAGCCACATTGAGCCTGCCATGAGTGGGAAAGCGCAGGGTACAAATTAAAAAAAAAAAAGTTAGTTTTGGTTTTTGGATTCGGTATTGAAACCACCGAAAATCTGGATTTGAGTTTCTGCTGAAGATGCTCATGCCCTCTGACCCAAAGTCCTTTGCCCTCCTACCACCCAAAGGCCCTCCCTGGGCAAGACAGAGCCCTGAGGTACACCAACTGATCGTGGGATAGAAGTGGAGGAGGATCCACAAGATCATGCACTAAAAGTGCTATAGGAAAGATGAGAAGAAAACCAAGAAAGAGCAGAGCCCTGAAATCCAAGTGAGGACAATGTATCAAGGTACTGATCAGCAGTGTTAAAAGCAGAAGATAGATCGAGAAGGATGAGGATAGAAATAGATACCTTTGGGTCTGGCAAGAAACAGGTCATTAGAGACTTTAGCAAGGACTGTTTCAGTTAAATGTAGAGGGCAAAAACCAGATTGAAGTGGATCAAGAATAGCTGGTGGTGAACAACACGGTCAAGTATCTTGAATAGGAATGGGAGGAGGGAGATGGGATGATAGTTGGAAGGGAAGGTAGGGTCCAATGAAGGTTCTTTGAGGTGTGGTGTAACTATGGCATGTTTGAAGTCATCAGGAACAGTTGCAATAGAAGGTGAAAGATTGAGGATATGACAGATAGAAGGGATGACAGTAGGAGAGAGAGTGCTAAGTAGATGGGTGGGAATAGGATCAGAGGAACAGGTAGTCAGTTTGGAGGAGGAAAGACAATGTGCAGTTTCCTCTTCAGTGATTTCAGAAAAGGAAGAAAAAGGAGGCAGGGGGTTGAAGGAGGGTTGAATGGACTGGGGAAAGGAGAGGTGGAGGTGACTTGGTTGAGAACTCAAAGTTAATCTTGTGAACCTTATCATGAAAGTACTGAGCCGTAGTCTGGAGAGAAAGTGAAGGAGGAGGGATTGGAGGTGAAGGCACTTTAAGGTGAGTGTTCAGTGTGGCAAAGATACGTTTGTAAAGTTATCTCACATACCCCACAGGAAGAATATTACCCCCATTGTCCTTAGTGCTTCCTCCTTTCTCAAGTCATTCCACATGCTCCTTTTTCTAATTTTTATTTATTTTCATTATTTATATAAGCAATTTACAGTTTTCTTTTCCAGGTACTGTTACTGTCCCTAATGGGCTCACAGTCTAGTATATTCTATTGTACCTGGGCAATGGAGGGTTCAGTGACCTGCCTAGGTTCACATGGAGCTGTAGAGGGAATTTGAACCTGCTTCCCCAGGATCTCAACCCACTGCTGACCATTAGGCAGATATATATCACAATTATTTCCCAAACATCCACTCTTTTCTATTATATAAATATATAAACTGTACTTTCAAATGTATGTAGAAGAACATTTCTTTATGGGGATCATCAGAATCTTCAACAGCAATCCCTTGCGGGTACAGCATCCCTCATTTTCGGGTGCCGTATAACTCCTCATAGATCAACCCAATATTATGCATTTTATCTTTTTTTCTTTTAATTTTATCTTTAAATCTTCATATTGTCATTTAACAATTTAAATAAATAGTAAACTCTTAAATTTGAAGTAACAGAGTACTTAGCTTTTTTTGCAGCAATTTTTGTAAAAGCCAAACCTCCGCCAATATGCATAATATTGGGTTGATCTATGAGGAGTTATACGACGCCCGAAAATGAGGGACGCTGTACTCGCAAGGGATTGCTGTTGAAGATTCTGATGATCCCCATAAAGAAATGTTCTTCTACATACATTTGAAAGTACAGTTTATATATTTATATAATAGAAAAGAGTGGATGTTTGGGAAATAATTGTGATATATAGATGTGATTATCTCCACATCGATAAAATCAAGGTCTCTTAAGTTGGACCATTAGGCAGAAGCAGGAATTGAACCTGGTTTTCCAGGTCTGCAACCCACTGTACTAACAACTCCTCCACTCCTCTTACCCATTGGCATAACCCCCCCCCCCCCCCCCCCCCCCCCCCCCAATCACAGTCTGGCCTTTGTTTCAGGTCATTATGCAACTTCAAAATAATCCTTTTCAAATGAGTATAAATCAACTTTTTAATTAATCAAACGTATCAAGTTTTATCGATTTTTATCAATTTTACTATCAGTTTTACTAAAAACGAGAGGAGGAAAAGCCTCAACTGACTCCTTGGCTACAGAGTCGATCAATTCTGGGAGATGTACTGACTCACTCCACTCTGTGGCTGTTCAGCTCGGCTTCTCGCAATATCCTTGCGAGAAGCCGAGCTGAACAGCCACGGAGTGGAACGAGCTTATGTTCCATGGGCCTTGACGAAGGTTGCGAAACTTTGGCCATTGTTGACTGTGGAGTACAGATAAATGGAGATATGAGGAGTCAGTACATCTCAAAAGGCTGAGTAAAAAGCTTGTTTGGACTTCACATTTAAAATAAATAAATTTTTGGAAGGGTTTTTACCAATGATGACTGCATGAACTCCCAGAATTGATTGGCTCTGTAGCCAAGAAGGAGTCGGTTGAGGCTGTTCCTCCTCTCGTTTTTTGTAAAACTGATGGTAAAATTGATAAAAATCGATAAAACTTGATACGTTTGATTAATTAAAAAGTTGATGTATATACTCGTAACACAACTCTTCCATTCTCCGATTCCCTAATTTATTTATTTTTTTTTTTTTACATTAGTACCCCGCGCTTTCCCACTCATGGCAGGCTCAATGCGGCTTGCATGGGGAAATGGAGGGTTAAGTGTGGCTGTGCCACATGAACTTGATCTTACCACAACATCACCCTGTATTTGTTCACACCGGAGCCTGCAAAAGCTTCTCCGGTACAATGTAAGCCACATTGAGCCTACAAATAGGTGGGAAAATGTGGGATACAATTGTAATAAATAAAATTAATTTGAAGAGGATTATTTTCAAAGTTGCGTAAGATTTAAGTTATCCTTGGTAGTCCCTTGCACACATTGCTTGATTCAGGTCCCCATTCCCTGCGTATTTTGTATGCCCCCCCCCCCCCCCCCCATTATCTTCATTGAGCTCTGAGCCCTTTTGGGTGGTGCCTACCCCTGTCTTGACCTGTTTTCACCATTCATTAGGTTGTACATCATATTTGCATAGCTCTGGGATCTTTCTACTCTATTTCCAATTTTCCTTCTGCTTTGCAAAGAATGAATATAAACAATGTTCCCGGAGACATTATCGGTGGATCTTTTAAGAGATTATTTACTAGCAGCTTGACACAATGGTTATGGTTAATGATAGGTATTTTCTCTCTTCTCGCATCAATTTATTCTCTCTCTCTCTCTCTCTTTGTTTCACTAGCATATCAATAACGACCACATCCACGGAGAGAAGAAGGAGTACGTCTGTCGCTGGCAGGACTGCTCTCGAGAGCAGAAGCCGTTCAAGGCTCAGTACATGCTGGTGGTTCACATGAGGAGACACACTGGGGAAAAGCCGCACAAGTGCACTGTAAGCTATTAGCAGTACACATCTGAGCAAATCAGCAAACTGAGCTAAAACACAGGAGAGCAGCTTCCAGCAGCAGGCAGGAAAGAACAGCACCATGGGCTTCGCTTATTGCAGGTTACCTCCCTTGGGACAGTAAAGCTAAGAAGCGATGCTGTGTTTTTGTAGTCTCTCTGTGGGTTCACATTACCGATACTAAGGGCTTTTGTACCTCTCTGCATTTGGAATAAACGTTATTTCCAACCTGGCTGCAGATTTATACCCTGAAAAGCGCATGAATCAAGATTAGGCCATCTTGGTAAGTGCAGGCCTGGTGAGGCGCTGAAATGATAAAAGACGCTGTTAGCAGGCAGAAAGCAAAGAATAAAAGCAGGCGCATCGTTTGGGGCTTCTGCAGGGCTTCACTTCAGATTTGCATCCATTAGATTTTTTTGTTTTAATGCCCCAGATCTATCACCTGCCACTGCAGTTTATTTTTATGTCTCGGAGAAATTATCGGCAAAGTCAGCTCCTTGACATTGTTTGTAAACCATCTGCCATTAATTTCCACGCTAGAAATAAGAAAGAGATGAAAAGTACAGGCGTGAACCGTAAAGCTTCAAGAGGCCCTGTTTGTGAAACAATTCTTAAGAGAAAAACACAAAAGAAATTGGGGAACGGCCACTTGAATTCCATCACAAGGGCAACGTTTATTAAAAAGCGAACTAAAACCCTTGACTCGATGCGGTTCTGCATTATGGTGCAAGGAGCGCGCCTGCCTCGAGGAGTCAAAACTATAAAAACAGTAATATGTAAAAACCAATCTCAGAACCAATAAGAATATATGTGTTTTTGCACCCTTTCTTTCCGAGCACTCTACCAAAACCCTCATCCACACCCTTGTCACCTCTCGTTTAGACTACCGCAATCTGCTTCTTGCTGGCCTCCCACTTATCTCCCCTCTCCAATCGGTTCAAAACTCTGCTGCCCGTCTCGTCTTCCGCCAGGGTCGCTTTACTCATACTACTCCTCTCCTCAAGTAGCTTCACTGGCTCCCTATCCGTTTTCGCATCCTGTTCGAACTCCTTCTACTAACCTATAAATGTACTCACTCTGCTGCTCCCCAGTATCTCTCCACACGCGTCCTTCCCTACACCCCTTCCTGTGCACTCCGCTCCATGGCTAAATCCTTCTGATCTGTTCCCTTCTCCACTACTGCCAACTGCAGACTTCGCGCCTTCTGTCTCGCTGTACCCTACGCCTGGAATAAACTTCCTGAGCCCCTACGTCTTGCCCCATCCTTGGCCACCTTTAAATCTAGACTGAAAGCCCACCTCTTTAACATTGCTTTTGACTCGTAACCACTTGTAACCACTCGCCTCCACCTACCCTCCTCTCCTCCTTCCTGTACACATTAATTGATTTGATTTGCTTACTTTATTTCTTGTCTATTAGATTGTAAGCTCTTTGAGCAGGGACTGTCTTTCTTCTATGTTTGTGCAGCGCTGCCTACGCCTTGTAGCGCTATAGAAATGCTAACTAGTAGTAGTAATTCAAAAGACTCATTTCAACGCATACGCATTCCAGATCTGTTCACTTGTCTGTGAGTGTTTTTGGAACGCTGATGGTGTAAAAATTTACACTTTTCCATTGGTTCTGAGATTGGTTTCTACGTATTACTATTTTTATAGTTTTGACTCCTTTGAGGCAGACGCTCCTTGTGCTGAAATGCAGGACTACGTTGAGCCAAGGTTTCAGTTTGCTTTTTAATAAAGATTGCCCTTGGGTTGCAATTTGAGTGGTCGTTCCCAATTTCTTTTCGTTTTTCTCTTTCTGTGGGTACTTGGGGATTCTTCTGCTCTTTGGCTGTACACTTGTGAAACAATTCTGCCATAAACATGCGAGGGGAATAGCGTCTTGTGAGTAGGTTGAATACGTATGTGTCAGTGTATTGGGGCAATGCTTATGAAGTGTTGCCTAAATAGAGGTGCCTCAAAGGGGCATGCTTACTGCCATATTTTATATCTCATGCCTTAATTTCCGCGTGGAAATCAAAAGCGTATTCTATAACTTAATTGTTTAACTAGCTAATCAGCACTGTCAATTGGATGTTAACAAGCAATTAATGGAATTAATGGAGTGGAGGAGTGGCCTAGTGGTTAGGGTGGTGGACTTTGGTCCTGGGGAACTGAGGAACTGAGTTTGATTCCCACTTCAGGCACAGGCAGCTCCTTGTGACTCTGGGCAAGTCACTTAACCCTCCATTGCCCCATGTAAGCCGCATTGAGCCTGCCATGAGTGGGAAAGCGCAGGGTTCAAATGTAACAAAAATAAAATAGATACTATTGGAGATTCTACATGGAATGTTGCTACTATTGGAGATTCTACATGGAATGTTGCTATTCCACTAGCAACATTCCATGTAGAAGGCTGCGCAGGCTTCTGTTTCTGTGAGTCTGACGTCAGACTCACAGAAGCAGAAGCCTGCGCGGCCACATTGGTGATCTGCAAGGGCCGACTTCTACATGGAATGTTGCTAGTGGAATAGCAACATTCCATGTAGAATCTCCAATAGTAGCAACAGTGGAGGAGTGGCCTAGTGGTTAGAGTGGTGGACTTTGGTCCTGAGGAACTGAGTTCGATTCCCACTTCAGGTACAGGCAGCTCCTTGTGACTCTGGGCAAGTCACTTAACCCTCCATTGCCCCATGTAAGCCGCATTGAGCCTGCCATGAGTGGGAAAGCGCGGGGTACAAATGTAACAAAAATAAAATAGATACTATTGGAGATTCTACATGGAATGTTGCTATTCCACTAGCAACATTCCATGTAGAAGGCTGCACAGGCTTCTGTTTCTGTGAGTCTGACGTGCAGGACGTCAGACTCACAGAAGCAGATGCCTGCGTGGCCACATTGGTGATCTGCAAGGGCCGACTTCTACATGGAATGTTGCTAGTGGAATAGCAACATTCCATGTAGAATCTCAAATAGTAGCAACAGTGGAGGAGTGGCCTAGTGGTTAGGGTGGTGGACTTTGGTCCTGAGGAACTGAGTTCGATTCTGACTTCAGGCACAGGCAGCTCCTTGTGACTCTGGGCAAGTCACTTAACCCTCCGTTGCCCCAGGTACAAATAAGTACCTGTATACAATATGTAAGCCGCATTGAGCCTGCCATGAGTGGGAAAGCACGGGGTACAAATGTAACAAAAAAATATATCAGTATGAATTGACATTAAGATTTATGCGCACAACCTGCTAAGTGTATTCTGTAATGTGGTGTGTGTAAATTTTAAGTCGCACAGTTGAAAGGGGTCGTGGCCATGGGCGTTTCTAAAATCTATTTGCATTGTTATAGAATACACCCAACTCTACACCTAATTGAGGTGTCAAGATTTATACCAAGTCAAAGATGGTGTAAATGGCCGCAACTAAATTCGGTCTTGTAGAGAGGCGCTCGGCGTATTCTACGTACCGTGCGGAGGTTTAAGCAAATTCTTTACAATTTAGAGAGTACGCCGCCTAGGCGTATTTTATTTCTGCGTGGAATTTTCAGGCGCCATATATAGAATCTGGCCCTTATCACCAATTCTAGAGCAGTATTAAGGTACATTATAGAACAGGAGTGCAAAGAATGGAGGAGTGGCCTAGTGGTTAGAGCACAGATCTTGCAATCCAGATGTGGCCGGTTCCAATCCCACTGCTGCTCCTTGTGATCTTGGGCAAGTCACTTAACCCTCCATTGTCTCAGGTACAAACTTAGATTGTGAGCCCTCCTGGAACAGAGAAATATCCAGAGTATCAGAATGTAACTCACCTTGAGCTACTACTGAAAAAGGTGTGAGCAAAATCTAAATAAATGAAGCGTTTTAGGTACACCAAGACTTAGGTGCAACAGCTTATGATCGGTTAATGGCAGGTGTATGTTGCCATGCCTAAGTTCGCCTTGCAGTGTGTGCAAAGGATAGCATTCTATCAGCTGTGCGCATTGTTAGGTTACACAGCCATGTTTCTCCCATGAGTACACCCCCCCCCCCCCACACAGTTGCATGTTAAGCAACTAGGTCATGTTTTTTTTATATAATAATGCTTAGGAGGGAATTCAAGAAATGATGCCACAAAAAAATCCAGCGCTAAGCTTTATTCTATAAAGGGCACGCACCTTATATAGAATAGCCTGCGCCTGCGCCTAACTTTTGGGTGCTGGACTTACCGCTGAAACCTGGTGTAAATGCCACTGCTCAAGTGAAGCAGTATTATTTCGTGTGCAACTTTTAAGAACACCCCTGACCAGGGGCATAGCCAGACCGGCGGGAGGGGGAGTCCAGAGCCCGAGGTGAGGGGGCATATTTTAGCCCCCCCTGGCACCGCTAACACCCCCCCTGCCATTGCCGATCCCCCCGCCACACCGCCGCTGCCACCAACTTTGACAACCCCTGCCGATGACCCTCTCAACCCCCCCTCTCGACCCCCCCCCCCCTTGCAAGATGGCTGCGTTCTGTTTCTGTGAGTCTGACGTCCTGCACTTACAGGACGTCAGAAATAGAACGAAGCCTTTGTGGGAAGAAGAGGACCTCGGCTGGCGAGGATTGGGTTCCCCCACCAGCAAAGGTAGCCCACGGCGATGGCGGCAGCAGGGGAGGATTGGCGGCGGGAGGGGGGTCGAGAGGGTCGTCGGCAGGAGGAGGGGATCGAGAGGGTCATCGTCGGGGGGGTCCATGGCCAAATCTACGTAGCTACGCCACTGCCCCTGACACGCCCATAGCCACACCCCATTTTGAGAAACACACAGTGGGAGGTAGGCGCCGTGCCTTATAGAGTAAAGAGGATATAAATCAGGTCACATTTTCTTCATCAGCATAAAAAACCTTTTCTCTCTAAATTTTTCATGGATCCAACTCAAAAACATGGAAAAAAGGCACTTAGGGTATCTTTTACTAAGGCGCGCTCATGTTTTTAGTGCGCGCTAAAATTGTGGGTGCGCTAAACATCAGAGATGCCCAGAGGAAAGCATTTGCATCTCTAACATTTAGCGCGCCCACAATTTTAGCGCATACCAAAAACGTGAGCTCCTTAGTAAAAGACCCTCTTAGCTTATAAATTAGTAGAACACATGGAGGGGTATAATCAAAAGGGGTGCCCAAGTTTTCTTGAGGACGTCCTCGCAGGAGGTCCCGGCGAAGGGGTGGGGAAACCTGTATTATCGAAACAAGATGGGCGTCCATCTTTCATTTCGATAATACGATCAGGCATGCCCAAATCTTGAAATTTTGGTTGTCCCTAGAGATGATCGTCCTTAGACTTGGTCGTTTCTGATTTTCGTCGATAATGGAATCTAAGGACACCCATCTCAGAAATGACCAAACCCAAGCCCTTTTGTCGTGGGAGGAGCCAGCATCCATAATGCACTGGTCCCCCTGACATGCCAGGACACCAACCTGGCACCCTAGGGGGCTCTGCAGTGGACTTCAGAAAAAGCTCCCAGCTACATAGCTCCCTTACCTTATTTATTTAGATTTTGCTCACACCTTTTTCAGTAGTAGCTCAAGGAGAGTTACATTCAGGTACTCTGGATATTTCTCTATCCCAGGAGGGCTCACAATCTAAGTTTGTACCTGAGGCAATGGAGGGTTAAGTGATTTGCCCAAGATCACAAGGAGCAGCAGTGGGATTTGAACCAGCCACCTCTGGATTACAAGACCGATGCTTTAACCACTAGGCCACTCCTCCACTAGCAACAGTCCATGTAGAATCTCAAATAGTAGCAACATTCCATGTTCCACTGCACTAACCACTAGGCTACTCCTCCACTAGCAACATTCCATGTAGAAGCCTGCCCTTGCAGATCAGCAATGCGGCCGTGCAGGCAACATTCCATGTAGAATCTCAAATGGTAGCAACAAAATCTCAAATAGTAGCAACATTCAATGTAGAATCTCAATAGTAGCAACATTCCATGTAGAATCTCAAATGGTAGCAACAGAATCTCAAATAGTAGCAACATTCAATGTAGATTCTCAAATATTTATTTATTTAGATTTTGCTCACACCTTTTTCAGTAGTAGCTCAAGGTGAGTTACATTCAGGTACTCTGGATCTTTCTCTGTCCCAGGAGGGCTCACAATCTAAGTTTGTACCTGAGGTAATGGAGGGTTAAGTGACTTGCCCAAGATCACGAGGAGCAGCAGTGGGATTTGAACCGGCCACTTCTGGATTACAAAATCAGTGCTCTAACCACTAGGCCACTCCTCCATTATAGCAATATTCCATGTATCTCAAATAGTAGCAACAGAATTTCAAATAATATCAACATTCCATATAGAATCTCAGATAGTAGCTCAAGGTGAGTTACATTCAGGTACACTGGGTATTTCTATGTTCCAGGAGGGCTCACAATCTAAGTTTGTACCTGAAGCAATGGAGGGTTAAGTGACTTGCCCGAGATCACAAGGAGCAGCAGCGGGATTTGAACCAGCCACCTTGTGTGCTGAGCCCCCCAAAACCCACTACCCACAACTGTACACCACTACCATAGCCCTTACAAGTGAAGGGGGGCACCTAGATGTGGGTTTTGAAGGGCTCACATTTACCACCACAACTGTAACAGGTAGGGGTGGGGGTGTGGGACTGGGTCCGCCTGCCTGAAGTGCACTGCACCCACTAAAACTGTTCCAGGGACCTGCATACTGCTGTCATGGAGCTGGGTATGACATTTGAGGCTGGCATAGAGGCTGGCAAAAAATATTAAAAAATATTTTTTTTGAGGGTGGGAGGGGGTTAGTGACCACTGGGGGAGTAAGGGAAGGTCATCCCCGATTCTCTCCGGTGGTCATATGGTCAGCTCGGGTACCTTTTCATGGCTTGGTCGTAAGAAAAAAAGGACCAAGTAAAGTCGTCCAAGTGCTCATCAGGTACGCCCTTTTTTTTTTCAATTATGGGTCGAGGACGCCCATGTGTTAGGCACACCCAAAAACCACCTCCGACATGCCCCTGGGAACTTTGGTTGTCCCTGTGATGGAAAGCAGTTGGGGACGCCCAAATCGGCTTTCGATTATGACAATTTGGGTGACCCTGGGAGAAGGACGCCCATCTCCCAATTTGTGTCGAAAGATGGGCATCCTCCTCTTTCAAAAATAAGCCTGATAATGTGCAAAAGAAGTCAGTCACACTGACTGTGGCCAAAGTTCCTCTACTGTGGGCTGTTTGAAGGCGTGCGTGATCAATTGGTAAAACCAAACATGACTCGTCTTCAAACCACCAGGAGTTTTTAGCAAAATTTAGAGAGAAAAGGTTTTTTTATAACGATGAAGAAAATTTGACCTGATTTGCCTTTGTGCTTTGTGATTGAAAAGATTAGATTCATATTAGAGCCTTCTGATAGCATACTTTCTCTTAATTATTCATGAAAATGAGTGAAAGGCAAGGGCACAGGGCAAACGAGTACCAATTATTTTCCCCGTTAAGTAACGCAAAGGAAAGAAATGCCAGTGATATAGGATTACTGAATATTAAGAGTACTATCCATGGAATAAATACCGGGAAAACATTCCAGAAATACTGGTTCCACATAGTATTCAACTTCATGGATTAGAGAGGGGAGAGACCTTCCGTGTTGACAATGATGTGCACTTGTAGAATAACCACACCAACAGCAAAGGAATGCACGCAATTTGGAACAAGATAGGACACCATCTGCTCGTTTTATAGATGGTGTCGGTCACTAGACATCTGAACTTGCTGAATGTCATGCGTCTTTCCTGATCTAGTGGTGCTTTGCTCAACTGAGTCTCCACAACTTGACGTTGAGTAGAGGTATTCCCATAGGAGGAGGGGAGAGATTTGTGGGAAGGGCTTGCATTTAGGCACCTGGGTTTGAAAATACACATGTATGCACATGAAATAAGTCATAAAATATTTGCATGCTGAAAAGTGCATAAATTCTCTGGGGTAAATTTTCAAAACAGAAGTATGTAGAATTCATTTTGAAAATTTGCCAGGTCTTGTGCAGGAAAAGTCTGTGCATACTACATACTCTAGTGGTTGGCTTGATAAAATTCTGTAGTCTAGGTAGCTGAAAAGTCAAAAATCAGCCCAGTAGCAGCTATGAAGCCACCATATTAGCCCAAATATAACACAGGGAAATGTTGCTTCCACCACCTACATCGTCTTATATTTGCAGCTTAGAAGAAGATGACAATGGACATCTCAAAGGCTCTGGCGTAGAAGGGGGGCACTGGGTCGGCAAAGGAAAAGGATGTAGTATCCTACTTGGTTTAGCAGGGTGTCACACCCAATGGATTCAATAGAGTCTCCCATTGGCTGCTCCAAACATAATTTCTTTACCACACTGGCCTACATTAGGAGTTGTCTTGTATTTGGGGCTGACTTATATGGAGGCTAATACAATAGTTCCATGACATGAGATTAAAATAAGACCACTGAGCATAATACCATAGAGCTATTTGCAAAGTTGGTTGGATTTAACCTTCCCGTAGCGGTTCATCGAAATCTAAGCAATGTCCTGGTAGATTGCATGACACATTTCTAGTAATGACTCCTAGAACAGTTTTCCTCCTTGTGTGGCAGTTGATTTCTTTCCAAAAGTACAGCCCTTGACATTCGATGCCTCCAAGGATTAGGTTTCTTGGGATGCTTGTTTTAGCTCATAAGTCAGGATTTAACCTCAGTCCCTGGAAGGAAATGGGCCACACCATGATCATAACAGCTTCAAAGCTTTCAGAAGACTTTCTGGGTTTGTGCAAGTGTGGAATGTGGAGTACAAAATCGCTGACGCTGGTTCTGAAGCAGAACATGCTCTTGTGGCCTGTAATTCTCGTGGAAATAAAAGCCTCTACTTTTGTTTCTATTTTTAGTTTGAAGGGTGCTTCAAAGCTTATTCCCGGCTGGAGAACTTGAAGACGCACCTGCGGTCCCATACTGGGGAGAAGCCTTATGTGTGCGAGCACGAGGGCTGCAATAAAGCATTTTCCAATGCCTCAGACCGGGCCAAACACCAGAACAGAACGCACTCCAACGAGGTAAAGCTTTCCTCACCACAGAGCACATTCACTTTGCCCTTTTGTTTTTAATTTGTTGACAGCGTGCACTGGGCCTTTCAATGGGTAGGCCAGAATCTTTCTGAGCTCCCTTAGTGGGGTCATTTTACTAACAATTAGTACAAGCTTAATGCTGTTAACATACATTATTTGCCCCAGAACCCTTTTTATATAAAAACTAGTAAAAAAAGGCCCGTTTCTGACACAAATGAAACAGGCGCTAGCAAGGTTTTCCTCGGAGTGTGTATGTTTGAGAGAGTGTATGTGAGAGTGACTGTGTGTGAGAGAGATGTGAATGTGCGAGTGTGTGTGTGTGAGAGAGAGTGAGTCTGGTACGAGTGTGTGTGTGAGAATGAGTGGTGCAAGTGCGTATGTGAGACAGGAGTGTGTGTTTCACACAGATACAGTGTGTGCGAGAGAGAGTGTGTGTGAGACACAGACTCTCTGTGAGACTGAGTGTATGAGACCAAGAGAGTGTGTGAGTGTGTGACACATAGAGAGTGAATGTGATACAGTGTGAGAGAGAGTGTGTGTGAGAAAGAATGTGTGTGTGACAGAGATACCTCCCCCCCCCCCCTCTGGTGTCAGCCCCCCCCTCTCTCTGGTGTCAGGCCCCCCCCCCTCCCTCTCTCTGGTGTCTGAGCGTTATGTGCAGGACGCTGAGCTCTGGCTGTGCTTCAAGGAACTGACCAATCCTATCAATAGAATGCACCTCCAACATTCTGAAAGCCGAGAAACCTCGTGTGGTTGGTCACTTCTGCTTGTGATGAACCCGGAAGTACGTGATGTCAATTCAGGAGATGGATACAGAGAGCAGGAATGCCTCAGCCATGCAGTCAGCTTCAGAATGTTGGAGGTGCCTTTTATTATATAGGATGGACACTGTGGCAAATAACACACATTAATGACATTAGCTCACACTGTTGATAAATGGCCTCCTTTTTGCACAAAGATGCATTCGGCCTAACCCTGTGACTCAGGGGCGTAGCCAGACAACAGATTTTGGGTGGGCCTAGTTAAGAAGTGGGTGGGCACCAAATGTTCCCCCCCACCACCACCACCAAAAAAATCTCAGCTGGCAGGAAAATGCTTCTTTCCACCTTGGCAGTCTGCAGCAGGCATGCGCTGAAAACTGAGCATGCGCAGGTGCCAGTATTGTGGAGAGTAGAATTTTGTTACTGTCAGGGGAAAGTCTTCAGCTGACAGAACTTGGGATCTCCACCAGCTACCGCTAAACATGTGCTACTGTTGGGTGGGCCTGAGCCCTAAGTGGGTGGGCCCTGGCCCACCCAGGCCCACCTGTGGCTACGCCACTGCTGTGACTGACCACTTTCAATTTTGCTAGTTCTGTAAGTGTTATGGTGTCCTTTATCTTCTTCTCCACCAAATGAACCCTTCCTGAGCACTGGTGACCCCAGAAACGTAGCCAGGTTGAAGGCACTGTGGGAGCAGAGGGTTAACTTCCAACAGCTCCGGGGCATGTTTTAAAATGTGACGGTACTGTTTGATTAGAAGGGAATTTTATGACTGGTTGTACATATTGAATATTTGATGTTGACAAAAGTGTACACTGTTTTCAATAAAAACCGTTGAAACATAAAATGTGACGGATCGCGTGAAAAATAGGTGCTGTGCCGTTGGAAGTATGTTTGGGGGAGCGGCTGCTCCACTGGTGTCCCCCCCCCCCCCCCAGCTACACCACTGGGTGGCTCTTCTCCCCCTCCTTCTCAAGTGAACATCAAAGAGAAGTATTTGTTTACTATTTCTGCTTTTTCCTGATCACTGCCCTCCCCCATACATGCGTACACGCGCGCGCACACACACATACACGCGCTTTCTCTTGTCTGCTCTGTCTTTTCAAAGTCTTGTCACTTTCATTTACCTCTTTAACTATTTCCTCTGCTCAGTCGCAGCCGGCAGCAAAAACAGCTTTAGAGTGCGCTTGAGCTGGCTGCCTAAATTTTACCTGATTTTTTTAAAGTGTGGGTCGGGTTGGGAATGGCCGCTCTAGTGCTGCGACGCACCACTGCTGTCGCAGTGCTGTGCTCTGCTGCTCTTCGACGGGCCTATTCTCATTGGTGCCGTTCTTCTGCCAGTCCCGGAAGTTTATATCGGAAGAGGCAGAACTGTCACAGGAAGCGCTAGTGACGCTGTAGAGAGTCTGGTCCCCGCGCTCTAGCATTGCTTATAAGCGCGGGACCGTTTGGCAGAGGTACAACGTAAGAGGGAAGAATGAAACTGTACTGCAGGGTGGTAGTGAATAGGTGGCGAGGGAAAAAGAAAAGAAGCATGACTGGACGGGCGGGGGTGGGGAAGAGCGAGAAAGTGTGGTGCAAATTGCAATACTGATAAAAGTGGGGGGGGGGGGGAGACAGAGGCTATGGGCTGGAGAGTATCTGAGGCAATGGATAGAGGAAATTCTGCATAGGAGGGGGGGAGTAAGATGGAGATAGGGGCAATGTTGGATGATAGGAAGAGAGATAGGCAGGGACAATGATGAATAATGTGGGGAGCAGAGGAGAGAGAGACACAATGGGCATTGTTGCATACTGGAGGACAGAGACAGACAGGCACTGCTGGATGACAGGGGTATGTGGAGAAATAAAGAGGAGATGCTGGTTGCAGGGAGAAACAGAGGAGGTGAGAGAGGCAGAAGCAATACTGCATGGGGGAGAGAAGGGGCGATGCTGGATGGTGGGAGTAAGGGAAAGAGACAGAGGCGAGATACTTTATGGTGGTAGGTGCAGAAAGACAAGAAGGGATACTAGCTGGTGGGGGGGTGAGAAAAAGAGAGAGACAGGAGACTGGATGCAGGATGGCAGGTGGGAGAGAAAGATGAGAGGTAATGCTTGGATGGTGGTGGAGATTGAGAGAGAAGAGTGGAGGGAATGGCCTAGTGGTTAGTGTAGTGGCCTTTGGTCCTGGGGAACTGGGTTCGATTCCCACTGCAGGCACAGGCAGCTCCTTGTGACTCTGGGCAACTCACTTAACCCTCCATTGCCCCAGGTACAAATAAGTACCTGTATATAATATGTAAGCCGCATTGAACCTGCTATGAGTGGGAAAAGCGCGGGGTACAAATGTAACAAAAATTAAAAAAAAAAATAAGATACTGGATTGCAGGTGATAGAAAGGGAGGAGATGCTGGATGGTAGAGAGGGGAGATGCAATGCTGGATGGTGGTGGGAGAGAGAGAGACAAAGCATATGCTGGATGGCAGGTGATAGAAACAGAAAGGGAGGAGATGCTGGATGGCAGAGGTAGAGAGAGAGGAGAAGCTGAATGGCAGTGGGAGAGAAGAAAAAGCTAGTGAAAGACTGGAGAATAAGATAAAAAAGATGAAAAGCTGTAGGTAGGTGCAGTAAAAAGAGGGGAGATGGAAGAATGGATAATATGAATGAAATTTGAATGGCTAGGTAACAAAAAATGGAAGAAAGCTGAAAGGAACAGATTAGTGTTGATGTTACTTGTATGGAAGAGGTTGAAGAAGACAGAAGAAGAAGAAAAAATGACACATGGACAGGAGACCCACGGAAAGAGAGTTAAAAGAAAACAAGGAAGTAGTAACCAGAGACCAGGACAAACACAATTAGAAAAATTAAATGGGCAGACAGCAAAGGTAGAAAAATAATTTTATTTTTAATTTAGGATGAAGTAATGTAGCAGCCATGTTAGTCCACTTTAAAAGTTAATAAATAGTTATAAAAAAAAAAACAACAACAACAAAATAAGGTGACACCTTGTATATTGGACTAAATTCATTGTTGTGACTAGCTTTCGGAGACCAAAACCTAATTCTCCAGGTCAGGACAGTATACTGCTGTAACAGTATGCTCGTCCTGACTTAAGGAGTTTTTGGTCTCTGAAAACTAGCCAAAAATGTTATGTTAGTCGGATAAGACAATATCACCTTATTTTTGGTTTTGTTTTATTGCTAATTTTTAATGTAGCAATTGAAAATATCTTAGTTTTTTGAAATTTACATCTGATTTCTAGATTTTTTCACGGTACAAAGGATGTGTCACTGTTTCTGTTTGTTTGGTTTTGCACTGTATGCAGATTCTGGCTTCTTGGGGTTCAGTTTAATCTTTGTTTACATATTTCTATTTTTAGTTTGTGGTTACTTATTCTATACTTGATGAGGGTCTACTTGTGATCATGTATGAAAAAGGCTGGGTATTCTGTTAGCACTGAGTGTCTGTGTAGGATTGATCTGTACTAATCCAGCTTGTTTAGCTTTCCAATAAGTATATTATATTGATGATGTTCTGCCCAGGGGCGTATCTGAAAGTTGGCGGTAGCTGGGGCCGGAGGCAGAGTGAGGGGGCACATTATAGCCCCCCCCCCCCCCCGGCCACCATTGTCGGACACCCCCCCCCCCCCGCCGCCGTCATCTACCTTGCTGGCGGGGGACCCAAACCCCCGCTAGCCGAGTCCGCTTCCTCCTGCCGCTTTTAAGTTCTTCTTTGTCCTAGGCTCCGTCACTCCGTGCTGTTCAAAGAAGCTGGTGCTGCTACCTCAATCCACTTTCGGAGTCTGACGTCACTGCAGGACGTCAGACGTACAACGTGCAGTGACGTCAGACTCCGAAAGTGGATTGAGGTAGCAGCACCAGCTTCTTTGAACAGCACGGAGTGACGGAGCCCAGGACGAAGAAGAACTTAAAAGCGGCAGGAGGAAGCAGACCTCGGCTGGCGGGGGTTGGGGTCCCCCGCCAGCAAAGGTACCCACGGCAACGGCGGGGGAGGGTTGGCGGCGGTAGGGAGGTCCAGGGCGAAATATGCGGGGGCCCAGGCCCCTGTGGCCCCAAGCAGATACGCCCCTGGTTCTGCCCACTGCAATTTACGGTGACTCCTGAAGGTTTTGTGTTATGGTAGAATTGCTTTATAGGTCCTAAGTGATTTTTGTTGGGTTTTGCATTACTTCACAGTCAGTGGCATAGCTAGGTGGGGCGCCAGGGGAGCGGCTGCGCCCACAAATGGAGTTCTGCCAGTGCCGGCACCTATTTTTTTCATCCTGTTGCACTGAAAATGTGCGCCGGTGCCGGTGGAAGTCCGCTGTCGCTCCCCCCGCGCCATCAACCAGCCTTATCCTGGCTCAGCTTCTGTTCACAGTATGCCTGGTACTCTCACTTATATATATAGTGCCCACCCAAAAATTCAGATCTGGCTACGCCACTGACCGGTCTATATTCAGCCTGTAGCAGTCAATGTTTTTGAAATACTGACCACCAGGGGCAAATTTGAGAAACTGAAATCTTTACCTTTTATTAAAAGCTTGATATACCGCGCACCTTAGAGTGGTTAACAAAGCTTATTCTCCTATATAAGCACACAACTACGGAACGCACTTCCAAAAACTGTGAAAATAATCTACGACCACCTAAATTTCAGGAAATCACTAAAGACCAACCTGTTCATAAAGGCATACCCTGCCGACCCAACAAAAAAACCTAAACTCTGCAACACAGCAAAACCAAAGATCGTACAGGACACTATATAACCTTCCCTCTCCCCAACCCCATTGCGCCTGAAACACAAGCATTTTATTCGACCACTACATCACTTGTATGTGTCTCCCTACTGGACTTGGCGAACGCCTTAACGGTACTATGTAAGCCACATTGAGCCTGCAAATAGGTGGGAAAATGTGGGATACAAATGTAATAAATAAATAAAATTAAAAAGGAAAAGAAATCCATTGTAAAAAGGAAAGACCTAACCACACTCAACAGAGAGTCACTCAGTCATATCTGCTTACTTACACAAAACTGCTAAGTTCATAATTAGCATAAGTAAACCAATGAGACTTCCCACGCTTCGGGCTACAAATTGAAGGCCAACTTGAAAAAAAAATTTGTCTTTAAAAGAATCTTATATCTGTTCTACCTAGATTCTGCTTGGATTTCCTTTGGTAAGCAATTCCAAAGAAATAGCGCCTGCCAAAAGAATGCCCTTTCCTGAGTAGTCACCCAATATGCCCTCTAAAGGGAAGGTACTGGCAACCTATGGTCCTGCATTGATCTGTGACATCTCATAGGTGTATAGAGAATAGTCCATCTACTCAAATGCAGTGGTTCTTGGTCCCACAAAGCTTTATGAACCAAACAAAGTGTTTCTGATAGAAATGGGTAGCAATGATGTTTAATGAATAAAGGGGTGGCGTGCTCAAATATTCGAGAATTTCCGAGTAGTCTAACTGTGATGTTTTGCAGGGTTTGCAGCCACTTAACGTAAGGGTCATCAGTGGTTCTCGGAATTTGTCTGGGTAACATTAGTGTTCAGTGCTGGAATCAAGGATAAGTATCTGGGCATGTTAGGACTGGTGCACGTGTGGTTCTACTTGCCCAAATAGTTATTTGGGCACCAGCACTGAATTTTAGCATTACCCAGACACCACCTAGTGCACGTTCCACCTTGGCACTAACCAAACAATGTCACAGTGGTCACACATGATATTCAGCAGCACTGTCTTTGCCAAAGACCATTAAAACCATCACCAACCATCTAACTTTCAGGAAATCACTAAAGACCATGTTATTCGTAAATGCTTATCCCACTGCCTCTGCATGTGTCTCCACTGTTGGAAGCGCATCGATTTAGAGACATTTTGGACACATTCCCCTTCCCTCTTCCCTCCAGGTTTCCCTAATCCTTCCATCCATTCCTACTCTTCCCCAATATCTCTTGTAGGTTTTTCTGCTGTATTAGCTTCATTTTACTGCATTGGCATCTGCCTCTGTGGTCCGTTGTAAGCCACATTGAGCCTGACACTGTTGGGAAACTGTGGGGTACAAATGAGATAATAAATAATAATAATAATAATAAATTCTGTGGAATATCATGTGTGGAGCCGGTCTATGTGATTGAACTAGGTAGGAGCTCTCCAACATGATTAAATCACACTATCAACCCCAAAGAAGTTCATGTGTTTGAATGAAATTGATAAACCTCTTGCAAATGGCTGTATGTCAGTCAAAATGGGCCAGCAGCAACCCAGGGACTCAGCATTATTATCTTTATCCTGTTTCCAGAAACCCTATGTCTGCAAGATCCCTGGTTGTACGAAGAGATACACCGACCCTAGCTCCCTCAGGAAACACGTGAAGACGGTCCATGGGCCTGAGGCACATGTCACCAAGAAGCAACGCAATGATGTTCATCCTCGACCACCTCCACCTAAGGGAAATGGGGACAATGAAGCAAGTGCCAAGCAGAGCAGCAGGGTTTCAGGAGAGCACACAGAGGCCAACGGCACTTCCAAAGGCCTGGAGGACTGCTTACAGCTCAAAACAGTAAAGACTGAGAATTCCATGGTAAGCTAATAACCATGCCAAATGGTAGTTTGCTTCTGAAAATAATAAAGACCTTCCACTCCCCAGGTTGACCGAGGCTTGGGATGCTGCAGAGGCAGCATGCACAGTCCTGGGGAGGGGAGAACAATGGTGACACTTACTTTCTCATTCTATAAACTTGTGTGCCCAATTTGATGCTTAGCATGCAAAGTTGTGCACCCAAGTTATAGAATAAGGTCAGTTATTTGCATAAATTGACTTATTAGAGGCTAATTGGCATTATCAATTATTGGCAATGATTGGTGCTAATTGGTCCCAATTAGCAGTTATACACATAACTGCCCTTGATCGGTGTTCTACAAAACGTGCATGCAATTTCCAAAGTACGCAACTGGAAGAGGGCATGGACCTAGGGAGGGGCATGGGCGGGTTGGGGGCATGCCTGTCACTTATATGCACATCTTATAGAATACTAGCAGTTAGGAGTGAACATTTACAACCAGCCATTGAGCAGGCGTGAGTGCCATTATAAAATTCATGCGAAGCATACATCATCCCAGCACCCAACTATAGGCGAGTTATAGAGAGTTGCCCCTTTACACCCAGGTTCTATATAGGCTTCCTAGAGATCCGCGCCAAAAATCAAAGCATGTTCTGTAACAACATGCGTAACTTAATTGGCTTAACAAGCCAATCAGCGTTGATAACAGCACTTAACAAGCAATAATGAGCACAGCAATAATTAGAACTTACATGCGCAACTTGCTAGGCGTATTCTGTAATGCAGAGCACCTAACTTCTAATGCATAAAAAGGGGTGTGATTATGGGCGGGGAAATGGGCATTTTGTGGGCATTGCAAAATGTATGCACATAGTTATAGAATTTGGCCCACTGTGTCTAAATCTGCATTCCATGATTTAAGCCATGTTTTCATTGGTGTAAATGGAGGCACCTAGATTTAGGCCCTGGGATATCAACTAAGTATATTCTATATGCCCCAGAATCTACTTAGACAAAAATGTTTTCCTCATTGAGTTTTTAGGCGCCATGTATGGAATCCCCCTCCCCTTTAGAGGCCGGAGTTAGGGCCATAGTTGCAGGGTTCCAGAAGGAGACCTGGCACTTGACCCTAGCCAAAGACTATCATTAGAATGACGAAGAGTTGGGAGGGAATATAAAAGTAAGGGGAATCCAACCCCACCTATTTGGAAATGAAGGGCTCATAATGTTGCCCTGGTTCTGATTAACTTGTTAGGGCAAAGGAGAAGGAGGAAATTGCCAGCTCCTCATCCTTTCTTCACCCCCATCCCAAAATAATGAGTCACTTATTCTCTATACTTTCGATTTATTTATAGCCAATTCACAAGGTATGATGAGCAAAGGGAGAGCTCTTATGACGTATTGATTTATTTATTTGGATTTATTAACTGCCTTCATGAAGAGATTCACCCAAGGCCTGTACATTTTAACATAAAATATATAGATAGATCTATATAGATCTATCTATATCTCTAGATAGATAGATAGATAGATAGAGATATATATACTGTATAGGGCTTCTGTTGCTTATAAAAGATTGATAAATTTAGCTATTTATTTTAAGCTAATAGGGGGCATTGGAGGGTACAGAATAAGTGTTTTTGTGTCAGAGCTATTAACTGTTCCTGGGTATCATTACTAGTTGAATTAAATATGCATGTTTGTCATTTAGGAGGGACAGTGACAAAAAGGCACAAAACTGAGTGGAGAATATAAGACAATTCAGGGAAGAGGTGAGAGAATACTGGAGGAGGAGTAGGAGAGTATTGGGGGAGGGGTGTGAAAATACTATTAGAGGAGTAGGAGAGTACTGGGGGAGGAGTGCAAGAACACTGGGGGAGGGGTATGAGAGTACTAGGGGAGGGGTGTGAGAATACTAGGAGAGGAGTAGGAGAGTACCGAGGGAGGAGTAGGAGAGTACTGGGGGAGGAGTGCGAGAACACTGGGGGAGGGGTATGAGAGTACTAGGGGAGGAGTAAGAGAGTATTGCGGAGGGGTGCAAAAATACTAGGAGAGGAGTAGGAGAGTACTGAGGGAGGAGTAGGAGAGTATTGGGGGAGGGGCAGGGGTGTGCTGGTAAATTTTTAACAACGGGCTCTCTCTCTCCAGGCATAGCCGGCCCTGAAATTCTTTTTTTTGGGGGGAATACATGCCTCTCTCTCCCCTCCCTTGTGCGGGCACGCTAGGCATACCTTTGCCGAGCCCCACCAGCCAATAAATGGACTGCCACCATTCTCTGCTGCTTGTTTCTGGCTCTGAGCAGCATGATGGAACCTTCTTACGCTTGCATGAAAAGTCCCAGCCTGATGCTCAGAGTCAGAAACATGGAGCAGGGAGCAGCAGCAGTCTATTTACTTGGCTGATGGGGCCAGCATCACTGCCAGCAAAGTAAAAGAGAATTCAGGAGGGGGCCCAAGCCCACATTTTGGGAGTCAGTTGTTAAAGTAGCCATGGGGAGGCCTACTTTAACAACCGGCTCCCTAAATTCTTAAAAACTTAACAAACGGCTCTCGCGAGCCTGTGAGAGCCTGCTCCAGCACACCACTGGGGAGGGGTATGAAAATACTAGGAGAGGAAAAGGAGAGTACTGGGGGAGGAGTGCGAGAACACTGGGGGAGGGGTATGAGAGTACTAGGGAGGGGTGTGAGAATACTAGGAGAGGAGTCAGAGAGTACTGGGGAGAGGAGTAGGAGAGTACTGGGGAGGGGTGCAAAAATACTAGGAGAGGAGTAGGAGAGTACTGAGGGAGGAGTAGGCGAGTATTGGGGGAGGGGTGTGAAATACTAGGAGAGGAGAAAGAGTACCGGGGGAGGGGCATGAGAGTACTAGGGGAGGGGTTTTGAATACTAGGAGAGAACACTGGGGGAGGTGCATGAGAGTACTAGGGGAGGGGTTTTGAATACTAGGAGAGGAGTAAGAGAGTACTGGGGGAGGAGTAGGAGAGTACTGGGGAGGAGTAGGAGAGTACTGGGGGAGGGGCATGAGAGTACTAGGGGAGGGGTGTGAAAATACAAGGAGAGGAGTAGGAGAGTACTGGGGAGGGGTGCAAAATACTAGGAGAGGAGTAGGAGAGTACTGGGGGAGGGGCATGAGAGTACTAGGGGAGGGGTTTTGAATACTAGGAGAGGAGTAGGAGAGTACTGGGGGAGGGGTGTGAAAATATTAGGAGAGTAAGAGAGTACTGAGGAGGGGTGTGAAAGTGCTGGGGGAGGAGTGAGGGAGTATTAGGGGAATGGCATTTTCCAGTGTTTATACAATAAAGCCCTATATTAATTTTTTAAGTATTTATTTTTTATTGAATTTAAAAATAAATCAAGTACAATACTTGACAAAGAAATGAACATATAGACAAACCCCTCCAAAAAGGCAACAAACATTTAAAGAACACAATTTCAAGGGGCCTACAAACCCAGGAAGGAACGAGGGAAAAGTAATAGGAATTATAACAAAAGTGAAAATATTATGGCTATAGCAGTAAAATTCTCCTGATTAACCTTAAGTCACAGAAGTTGATACCAAACCAGCAGCTACTTAAATTCAAAGCAAAATTTTAACTTGGAAGACTCATAGAACATGTATTTTACATCTTATAACGTAAGCAGACATTTACAAGAGTAACTGGGAACAAAAGCCCCAAGAACAACTGCCTTGGGGGGTGCATACCCAAAACCTTCTTCCCGTGGTCCTGAGTGGCTTTGCCCAGATCTTGATAAATCCAAACCTTCCCATCCCTAAACAGACCATCTTTAAGCTTGAAGAACAGGGTACGACCTCGGTCCTGAGGAGAAACAAAGGTCACTAACAATGTCGTCCTTTATAATCCTTCCGATCTCTCCAGAAACATACCGATTTAAACTTTTTACAATTCAGGGTCTTCTATCAGTGCTTACTGGCTAAAACCTGAAATTGAAATCCCTTACACACTGTATATGAGACATACTTGCAATGTTTTTTAAATCAAGTAAAAATGACCCGTAGGAGAAAGCAGAGCTACTACAGCTACCTATCATTTCTATAGCGGTACCGGACATACGCAGCGCTTCACACTTGAACATGGAGAGACAGTCCCTGCTCAATAGAGCTTACAATCTAATTACGACAGACAGACAGGACAAGTAAGGGATAGGGGACAGTTCAAGGTTTAGGTGTTAAAAGCAGCATCGAAGAGGTGGGTTTTTAGCCTAGATTTGAAGATGGCCAGAGATGAGGCTTGGCGTACTGGCTCAGGAAGTTTATTCCAGGCATCCGGTGCAGCAAGATAGAAGGAACGGAGTCTGGAGTTAGCGGTGGAGGAGAAGGGTGCAGATAAGAGAGATTTGCCCAGTGAGCGGAGTTCCCTGGGAGGAATGTAGGGAGAGATGAGAGTGGAGAGATACTGAGGAGCTGCAGAATGAATGCACTTATAGGTCAATAAGAGGAGTTTGAACTGTATAAGGAAATGGATAGGAAGCCAGTAAAGTGACAGTCCTGCTTGACAGAGCTTACAATCTAATTAGGACAGACAAACAAGGCAAATAAGGGATAAGGGAATTACTAAGGTGGGAATGATAAAACATGAGTACTGAACAATTGAGTAAGGGTTAGGAGTTACTACTACTACTACTACTTATCATTTCAATAGCACTACTAGACGTATGCAGCACTGTACACTTGGACATGAAGAGACAGTCCCTGCTCGACAGAGCTTACAATCTAATTAGGACAGACAAACAGGACAAACAAGAGATAAGGGAATATTAAAGTGAGGATGATAAAATAAGGGTTCTGAACAAGTGAATAAGGGTTAGGAGTTAAAAGCAGCATCAAAAAGGTGGGCTTTTAGCTTAGATTTGAAGGCGGCCAGAGATGGAGCTTGACCTACCGGCTCAGGAAGTCTATTCCAGGCATACGGTGCAGCAAGATAGAAGGAACGGAGTCTGGAGTTAGCGGTGGAGGAGAAGGGTGCAGATAAGAGAGATTTGCCCAGTGAGCGGAGTTCCCGGGGAGGAGTGTAGGGAGAGATGAGAGTGGAGAGGTACTGAGGAGCTGCAGAGTGAATGCATTTGTAAGTCAGTAAAGAGGAGTTTGAACTGAATGCGGAAACGGATAGGGAGCATGGCATGAACAATGAGTATGTGCTGCAGTATTAATTCACCTGTTCTGCTTTAGGACAAAATAACATTTTAATAACAGTGGAATAACTAACACTGTAAAACAGGGGCTACGGTGGAATTCAGACTTACAGTTTAACTTTGATCTCGATGGGCCCCTGTAAACCCTGTTCTACCCATCACCTCATAGCCTTTGTCGTCAATCTCATAGTATGAAGTCGGGGTAAACATCCTGTGCCTCGTTGTTTTTTCATTTTATTTTCCTTTTTTTTTTATTTTCATATATTTTTTTCATTCGTTTCGTTTTGAAATGTCCATATATTTGATTTTACATGCAAAAATTCATTTTTAAGTAGTTTTAAAAAAAAAATTATGTATATAAAATGTTACATGCATAGATGAAAGGAAAACGGTTCATCCATAAGGGGAAAGTTTGGTTGCAGTTTCTGTTTCATGACAGACCTGACCGTTTAAATCCAAGTAGCTCCTTGTCAGCTCTGTGTTTTGTCTTGTCCTCGCTGTTTTACAGACCTTAACATTTCTGCTAATTTCATGTTTGTCCTAATGATTTTTTTTTGTTTTTGCTTTGCTTCTTTATTAAACCTTCCTAAGGACAGTCGGTACTAAGGTGAGCTATGGAAATTATTGGTTTTAAAACATTTTTTTTTTTTTTTAAAAGACAAGTTCAACTACCAGAAAGACAAATGGGTCGAAGTGATTTAAAGCGGGCAGGAGAGCCTCCTGCTTGTTTACAATGCTTAGGCCTGCCCCGGAATATCGCCACTCATCGGCCATGCTAGAAGGGGGCAGGTGAGGGGCAGTACAGGAGATGGAGCCGGGAGTTATCTAGGTCCCAGTAATAGTCAGTGTCGATGCCCCCATAGCCCACCAGGCAGGTGGGACAGCATAAAAAGCAGACCATAGTGTCCTCCCCTCCCTCCCACTCATCCTAGTCAACTCCAATTGCCCCCTCCCACCCCCAGACACTTTATTAGACTCCATTCCCCAGTTAGGACAGGCCTCCACCCCACAGCCTACCATAGTCCCTGGTGGTCCAATGAGGCAATGAGGGCAGGAGTGAACCTCACTCGCTTCTGTTCCTATTGGATCTATTGTGAAAATGGCCACCATGACCTCTAGCAGTAATATCAGCTGCTTAGGTAGGGGCAAGAGTGAGTGGGGTTTGTTCCATCCCCAATTGACCTACTGGACCATCAGGGAGCACTGGGAGGAGGGGAAATGGTCTGAGAATATGTCGGGCAGAGGAGAGGTTGGAAGGAGGCTTTGCAATTGTGTCAGAGGGGTGGGATGGGGCCAGAAATGTTTTGGGGTGGGAGGGAGGCTCTGCCATTGGGTCCAGGGTGGGGTGAAGGAGGAGGGCATGCACAATCAGCTTATGCGGGTCTTGTCCAATATTCAGCTGGGACACACATAAATTCTGGCGGCCTGAACAAATCCAACCCGAGGCCGATATTCAATGCTGGTGCCTGGACATGGCTCAGCATTGAATATCGTGGCCTAATTTAGCCAGCAGTGGTCAGCGTTTACTGCCATTGGGGAAATATTGACCAGAAACTTTCAAAAGAGAAACGTTTAATAAGCCACTATACAAAGGATGGTACTAACGGACAATATGAGAGAATAGTTACTAAGGTGCATAAAGGTAATAGTGTATGTTCTTTACCCTTTAATGCATGTTAAACACCCTCTTTTATATGTAAATTACAACACAGCTTGTGGTGAATATTCCCGGAAAAATAGCACCAACTCAAAGCTGGTATTACTTTTTCTGCCCAGGGGCATCAGGCCACTAATTTGTGATCTGATGCGCCCAGGTGTCATCTTAAAAGGGCTGGCACAGGAAAAAAAAAGAAATGACTTCCCCTTCCCCCATAGCCCCCCCGAAGACACACTGATTGCAACCACCTTCTCCCCTCCCACCAGACTCTTCCATCCCCACCCATTGGGGCTACCTTAAGGCATCCCTGATGTGTCTCTGCCGCATGCAGTACAGTAAAAGAGTAATTGGATTACATTAAAAAAAGCTAAGTACAAGCTATATATAAGCTGAATATTTAAGTTATTGAAAAATTTTGGAAAAATATAGAAAAATAGGATTAGAAGATCGATGAGGATTACGTCACTACCTCCAAGACATGCTTGGCTCATTTTAGCCATAATAGAGGTAGATGCACGGATCTGATGATCTAATTAAAGGGTCTTAATCTACCAGACCAATGAGATATGAAATTTAAGGGGTATAGCTGAAGCTGAGCGTTATATGTTATTAACTTTAGATGTGGCCATTTCGACAACTGAAACATGGTGCAGATATACACACCTAGATCGGGTGCATAACCCCCATTATTTTATAACACATGTTCATTTTAGGAAATGCCCCCATTCTGCCATGACCCTCCCATTTCCACGCCCTCTTCTTCAAATCACATAGTAACACAGTAAATGACGGCAGATAAAGACCTGTACGGTCCATCCAGTCTGCCCAACAAGATAAACTCATTTACATGGTATGCGATACTTTATATGTATACCCGAGTTTGATTTGTCCTTGCCTTTCTCAGGGCACAGACCATAGCAGTCTGCCCAGCACTGTTCTTGTACTAAAAGTTCTGAAGATTCTGGAATCCTAAAGAGTTACAAGATTCTGGAATCCCAATTAGTAGCAACATTCCATGTAGAACCCCAAAGGGTACATAGAATGAAGGTAAATCCCTCCAATTTTTCTGTTTAAACAACAATATGAATTGATGGAAAGGAACAGTCAAAACATCTACTGGTAATTCAGCTGACCTTATTTTAAATTTTTAAATTTATAGATACTACAGGTGACGCCTCACGAAGCCCCCGGCTACACGATTTGAAAGCTCACAGGGGCTGGGCTGCTTCATCATAGGCAGTCACCTATACAGATTATTCTTTAATAATTTTCTTTTCTTTTACTTGTCCTTTGCTTATAAATTTTCACTTTACAAAACACTTAGCTCAAATCAAGACGCTGAATTTGACCACGACCAACGGTGGCCAGCGTTTCGTTATCTGCCTCAGGGTCACGTGGTCTGCGTCGATCTATAAAGAAAGGAATATAGTGAAAACTCCTGACCTTACAATTTAACACTCCTCCTAACTAACAAACAGTTTTCTTTTAGAACCTTAACTCTAAGAAACCTTAACTTCGGCGAGCCAGTAAAAGAAAAAAATGGCCGCTTTCGGTTGTGGGAGTGACTGTCTACAAGCTGATTGGTCAAGTCTTACCCTGGCGTCTGACGCAACTATACATTTAAGCCATAGCGGCCATTTTTTTTCTTTTACTGGCTCGCCGAAGTTAAGGTTTCTTAGAGTTAAGGTTCTAAAAGAAAACTGTTTGTTAGTTAGGAGGAGTGTTAAATTGTAAGGTCAGGAGTTTTCACTATATTCCTTTCTTTATAGATCGACGCAGACCACGTGACCCTGAGGCAGATAACGAAACGCTGGCCACCGTTGGTCGTGGTCAAATTCAGCGTCTTGATTTGAGCTAAGTGTTTTGTAAAGTGAAAATTTATAAGCAAAGGACAAGTAAAAGAAAAGAAAATTATTAAAGAATAATCTGTATAGGTGACTGCCTATGATGAAGCAGCCCAGCCCCTGTGAGCTTTCAAATCGTGTAGCCGGGGGCTTCGTGAGGCGTCACCTGTAGTATCTATAAATTTAAAAATTTAAAATAAGGTCAGCTGAATTACCAGTAGAACCCCAAAGGGTAACATAGTAACATAGTAAATGATGGCAGATAAAGACCTTACGGTCCAGTCTGCCCAAGATAAACTCATTTTACATGGTATGTGATACTTTATATGTATACCCGAGTTTGATTTGTCCTTGTCTTTCTCAGGGCACAGACCATAGAAGTCTGCCCAGCACTGTTCTTGTACTAAAAGTTCTGAAGATTCTGGAATCCTAAAGAGTTACAAGATTCTGGAATCCCAATTAGTAGTAACATTCCATGTAGAACCCCAAAGAGTAACATAGTACATGATGGTAGATAAAGACCTTACGGTCCATCCAGTCTGCCCAACAAGATAAACTCATTTACATGGTATGCGATAACTTTATATGTGTACCCGAGCTGATGCAAATCCTATTGCAAAATACCTACAGACTACAGAAATGCGTCACACACAGTGGCAGCAGCTATTTTACAAGAACCGCGTTTTCCAAGAAAGAGTAGCAATCGCATATGCAAGTGTCAGATTTAAGAAAACTAGATGTCCAGGACCATTCAAGGAGCCAATTTATTTATTTATTGCATTTGTATCCCACATTTTCCCACCTATTGCAGGCTCAATGTGGCTTACATTGTTCCGTCATGGCAATCGCCATTTCCAGAGTGAGAGATACAGGTGGTATTACATTAAAGATCTTGATTGACATACCTGCTTATAATTGAACGAGAAAAACACCCAAGTTCCGACCTAAATCGGGAGATGGACGTTTATCTCACAAAAACGAATAACGCGGTATAATCGAAAGCCGAACTTGGACGTTTTCAACTGCACTCCATCGCGGAAGCGTACAAAGTTGACAGGGGCGTGTCGGAGGCGTGGTGAAGGCGGGACTGGGGCATGGTTATCACCCGAACAGAGATGGGCGCCTTTCGCCGATAATGGAAAAAAAGTATGCGTTTGTAGCTAGAATTTAGGGCACTTTTCCTGGACCCTGTTTTTTCACGAATAAGGCCCCAAAAAGTGCCCTAAATGACCAGATTACCACCAGAGGGAACCGGGGATGACCTCCCCTGACTCCCCCAGTGGTCACTAACCCCCTCCCACCACAAAAAATGTTTCACAACTTTTTATTTTCACCCTCAAATGTCATACCCACCTCCCTGGCAGCAGTATGCAGGTCCCTGGAGCAGTTGTTAGGGGGTGCAGTGGACTTCAGGCAGGTGGACCCAGGCCCTTCCCCTCCCCCCTACCTGTTACAATTGTGCTGCTTAATGCTTAGTCGTCCAACCCCCCATACCCACTGTACCCACATGTAGGTGCCCCCTTCACCCCTTAGGGCTATAGTAATGGTGTAGACTTGTGGGCAGTGGGTTTTGAGGGGGATTTGGGGGGGCTCAACACACAAGGGAAGGGTGCTATGCACCTGGGAGCTCTTTTACTTTTTTTTTTGTTTTTGTAAAAGTGCCCCCTAGGGTGCCCGGTTGGTGTCCTGGCATGTGAGGGGGACCAGTGCACTACGAATCCTGGCCCCTCCCACGAACAAATGTCTTGGATTATTCGTTTTTGAGCTGGGCGCTTTCATTTTCCATTATCGCTGAAAAACAAAAACGCCCAGCTCACAAATTGTCGAATAAAACATGGACGTCTATTTTTTTTTTCAAAAATACGGTTCGGTCTGCCCCTTCACGGACCGTTCTCGGAGATAAACGCCCATGAGATAGACGTTTTCGTTTGATTATGCCCCTCATAGTGGATTAAACAGTCAAATATAAGGAGTTCAGATTCGGAATAAGAGGGCGGTACTGCGTTGAAGTTCATTCGTGGTAGAGTAGGCCTTGGTAGTCAATTATAGAGTAATAGGTTTTATCCAGTTGAGGCTTAATTTCCATTGTCTGCTAGTTAGGGTGGATCATTATGGTATTGCCTTGTTGAACAAGCTGGTCTTCGGTGATCTCCGAAAGTTAAAGAACTCTTATGAAATTTTCAGGTGGTTTTAGTTGCCCCTTCAATTACAGGTGAAAACCCAGGTCCGAACAAACTGTTAGATGACACTTAGGGCCCTGTTTACTTAGGTGCGTCAGTGTTTTTTTAGCGTGCCAACACTTATCGCATGTGATAACTATGTAGGCGCCTATAGAGATATTGTAGGCACGTATATGGTTAACGTGCGTTAAAAACATTAACGCGCCTATAACGCTGTTTAGTAAACAGGGCCCTTAGCCTGTCTTGGAACAAGTATAAATGCTGACATCCAAATTTTTTAAAAAGCATTTGTATATACAGCCATGGTGAAATTGAGAATAGATATAAAATGTGCCAGTTTGCCCAAATGTGCCCACAACATCTCCCCCCCCCCCCCCCCCCCCCCCCCCCCAAACTATGTAAGCTGCAGATCTGAATGTGGAAATAGCAGCTTTCTTAAATCACTGTTTATACTTGCAGGGAATTTCCCTATATAAATGCCATGCAAGCCTTCTAAAAATGACCACCTAAATGTACACATGTCAACTCACAAATAGCAGGTCTAACTTTATAGGAATAAGAAAACCCATATGAAGTTACACATGCTGCAGATGTGGATCACTTCAAATGTATATCTTATCCTTTTTAAAGCGATGCACACTGCTGAAACTTGACCCCCAAAGTTTTGACTTTGTTCATGCAAGAGATGAGAAGGTTTAGCACTGTAATAATGTGTTGTCTATGGCTCCATGTGTTGCTCAGATCAGTAGAGCATAGTAACGAGTCTAAAACAATCAGGAAGAGCATTATTCTCTGCCTATGAGATTTCAGGGAATACTGAAGACAAGAAAAATCCTAACTCTTATCCAGCAGTCCATGGATTTGGTAGGACTCTCATATGCGTCGTGTCATGCTATTATTTATAGTCATGGAAACTAACATCCCCTTCTATGCCTGTTCTTT
Organism: Microcaecilia unicolor; assembly: GCF_901765095.1. NCBI lineage: Eukaryota > Metazoa > Chordata > Amphibia > Gymnophiona > Siphonopidae > Microcaecilia > Microcaecilia unicolor. The sequence continues at coordinate 287,933,591 of NC_044037.1, forward strand.
GCTAGACGTATCAGTCCAGCCCTGGTGGCCAGTCGTCATGCAGCAGTGAACCATCACCGCTTGGCAGTTCCAACAACAATGACAGCGGAGTAGACCTCAACATGCTGAGTGGGGGGAGCCTGGGAGACCTGACCGCATTAGATGACAGCGCTCCTGTTGTGGACTCAACAGTTTCATCTGGTACTTCAACATTCAACCTCCAGCTGAGGAAACACATGACAGCCATGCACAAACTGGAACAGCTCAAGAAAGAGAAGCTGAAGACTGTCAAGGATTCCTGCTCTTGGATGTGCCCAGCTCCGCAAAACAGAAACATCAAGCTCCCTCCCATATCAGGCAACGGTAAGGTTAATCTTCAGGAAGACAGTTCAGCCTTTTGAGGAACATCCATAGTCTAAAGATTTGCCAAGCTAAATTCCAATAGCCAAACGTTTTTCCCTGTTTGGTGGAAACATTTTGACTGGGTACCTTGTTGATAAAAAGAATTTCCAGTGCGTGGTTTCACTTTGGCCTGTCAGCCAGTTGTCTGGTAAATCAGGCTGACCTAGAGCCTGGTGCAAGGTTATTAGGTGTCCTAGGTGAATCTTCAGTCTTGGGTAACACCCCACCTCTTATGTTTCAGGGTCCTAGAGCCCTTCTACCCTTTAAACGTTGATAATTTAACTCAATCATGATAAGTCCAACAGCACCCCTCCAAGAATTATCCTATGAGAATTTATAATTGGACATCAGGAGCGAGCATTTTGCTCACCGCTGATGGTTATTTTCGGGTAGTCAAGCCGGGACCTGTGCGGGCTTCAACTTTGAATATCCCGTTATTTTTAAGCCTGCTAACACATAGTCGATATTCAGAACTTAAAAGGCCATGGGCTAGCGCATAAAAATAGGATGGACTTTTATGTGGTCCCGTTTATGCGCTAAACTTGGCCGCTTTAAAGGCTGAATATCAGCACTTAAGTGGCCAAGTGCTGACTCTGCCTCCAGAATACCCCCAATAAAGGGGCCCTTTTACAGTCAAAGAGGGGTGTGGTTATAGGCGGGGAAATGGGCATTTTGTGGGCATTATGAAATATAGGCACCTAGTTATAGAATATAGCCCAGTGCGTCTAAATCTATGAGCTGAGATTTACGCCATGTTTCATTGGTGTAAATAGATGCACGTAGATTTAGGCACTGAAATATCAATTAGCGTATTCTGTAATCGATGCCTACGTTTAAGCGCCGATTATAGAATACGCTTAGCACTGATTTCAGCGCCGATTTTGTTTTAGGTACCATATGTAGAATCTTCCCCTAACTGTGAATTTCAGCAGTGCCACCTGCATTGAAATCGCAGTCTCACCTCCGTGAAAGCAGCGCTGTAGGCATCAGAACGCCTCCCTTCAGCCCTCCTTCCCTCCCTGTGTCCCACCCTCGTCTGTCGTAACTCCCGCGAGGGCGGGACACAAGGAGGGAAGGATGGCCGAAGGGAGGCATTCTGCTACCTGCAGCACTGCTTTCACGGAGGTGAGACTGCGATTTCAATGCAGGGGGCCTGGCCCGGTGGCGGACGGAGGGGGGGAGCGGCGGCGGCGACCTCGGGGGGGTTGGAGAGGGGGGAGCAGTGGCTGCCAGGAGTCAAGACCCAGATGATTGCATTAATGGCATATCACACTAATGCAATCATCCAGGTCCTGAGTGGCACGCGGGAATCAGGGGAGAGGACAGACCTAGAGGCAGGCAGGCAGGAAGAAGCTTGCTGGCGCCAGGCCCGGGCCCCCCCTTTGGAGGCCAGGCCCAGGGAATTATGCCCCCGCCCCCCCTCTCGGCGGCCCTGTCTGCTGGAAGTCTTCAGCTGGCAGACAGACTTGCCAGCTCAGGTACTTATTTTGGTTTAGGGGGGCACGAGAGGGATAAGAAATGTATTTTCGGGCCTACCTTCTTTGGGCTTGAGCCCAGTCTAAATTGGCTGTCTGGCTACACTACAGGTAAAAATATCAGAAAATAAAACCTTTAGGAGTTGTATAGTACAAGCCTCCCATAAAAGGAAGGATAGATAACCATCTAGATAAAATTATGAGAACCAGCCAAATCTCATAATGAAACTTGTATGGAAAACAAATGTTTAGGCTTGCCAGAATCTCACACATATAAATAAATCCATGCCTATGAAAACACTGGGAGTATGCTAAAAATTACAATTCTTAGGATTAAATAGTACAAATCTCACATTGGGGATAAAACCCAGGTAGGAGTGGACTTTAAAACTTGTTGCCACTGATTGGATTAAAATCAAGGAAGTCGCCATGCTGTACAGCCATTGGTTAGTTAAATAAACCAGGAAGTTACAGCTTCACAATAAACCTAAAATGAACAAAATAAGAGGCAATTTTATACATAAAAATGTTTGGGCGGGGTTAGGGAAACATGATAGAGGATATCTTTATATGTAAAAACACTGGAAAAATTACTTTACAAAGGTAATTTTAAAGGGCTCCTGCCCAATTAAACCTCACTGAGTTAACTAGCTGCCAATTTTCAGCAGCACTTAACCAGTCAGTGCCGCCGGATGTCTCCGCTAACCAGCTAGGTTAGAGGCGGGCCAGGGGTGGAGTTAGGGCGAATCATCAATGTAGCCGGTTAGTGATAATATTCAGTCTACTAACTGGTTCCTTCCCCAAAGAGACCACTAGACCACCAGATAGGGTTACCATATTTTGTCCCCCAAAAAGGAGGACACATGCCCCGCCCTGCCCCCTGTCAACCCTCACTCCGCCCCCTGTCACATTTTCCCCTTGCTCCGCCCCGTCACATACACCTTCGCCCCCCCCTGTCACCCCCCTCCCCTTACTACTGTCCTGGTGGTCTAGTGACCTCTTCAGGGCAGGAAAGAGCCTCCTCTTTCCTGCCCAGAGTGCTGCCCTGCATGCATCCTTCCTGTTGGTGATCCTCGGCGCCGATTCAAAATGGCCGCCGAGAGTTGAAGTCTCGCGAGGTCACTTCAACTCTCAGCAGCCATTTTGAATCGGTGCCGAGGATCACCACCAGCAAGGATGCGTGCAGGGCAGCACTCTGGGCAGGAAAGAGGGGGCTGTTTCCTGCCCCGAAGGCGGAAGAGGTCACTAGACCACCAGGGCACTAGTAAGTAAGGGGAGGGGAGGCTAGCAATCTGCCCATTTGTCCGGATTTCTGGACAAACGGGCAGGCGGGCGGGCCGTGCTATACGACAGCCCACCCACCAGCCTGCCCGTTTGTCCAGAAATCCGGACAAACGGGCAGATTGGCAAAACCCGCCCGGTTGCCTGGACATGCCCTCAAAAAGAGGACATGTCCGGGTAAATCTGGACATATGGTAACCCTACCACCAGAGTATGATAAGGTAGGGGAGGAGAGGACACCCTGAGGCCCGCCAGCCAGCCTGCCCACTTGCCTGCAAACCCGGACAAACAGGCAGGCTGGAAAAACCCACCCAGATGTCCCGCAGTGCCCTCAAAAAGAGGACATATCTGAGTAAAACTTCACATATGGTAACCCTAGGTTAAGTAATCACATAAAGCTATTCACCCAGTTAACCGGGCCTGGTGTGAATATCGTCCAATGCCCGGTACTTCTGTGTCAGTGGCATTGAATATCTGGGGTTAGGCCAGCCCATGACAAGAAGTCACTTGCAAGTCACTTACTGCCGCAGGCTAAATATGACTCTGATTGTTTACAAAACTAAATAATAAATACATAATCAACTAAGAGAAAAAAATATATATATAGAGCGGCATTTTAGAAAGGACAGGTTCCTGGAGGAAAAGTCCATAATCTCTTATTGAGATGGACACGGGGGAAACCACTGCTGTATCTCAGTGCTTTCTTTCTTAAACTGACCACTGTTGAGTGAATGAAACACACTGCTGCTTTAGTATCTCCTTAATTCTTAATGTATTAATTAATATATTAATAAATTTAAAATGAATCAGAGAAAATATTTCTTCACTCGACGTCTAATTAAAATCTGGAATTCGTTGCCGGAGAATGTGGTAAAAGCAGTTAGCTTAGCAGGGTTTAAAAAAGGGTTTGGCTAACTTCCTAAAAGAAAAGTCCATAATTATAATGTTCTATGATGTATTGCGTTGACATTGCAAGTAGTATACCGTGCCATACTTTGTATTGTTAGTTGAATATTTTTACTGCTGTAGTTGTCTATTGCTCATGTTTGATCTATTCTTACTGTACACCGCCTTGAGTGAATTCCTTCAAAAAGGCGGTAAATAAATCCTAATAATAAGCCATTATTAAAATGGACTTTGGGGGGAAAGCAGCATAAAATGTATTGTACTGCTTTTGGATCTTACCAGGCACTTGTGACCTGGATTGGCCACTGTTTGAAACAGGATGCTGGGCTTGATGGACCTTCGGTCTGACCCAGTATGGCAATACTTATGTTCTTTTGTACTGTCCTCCTAAATTTAAAAAGAGTTATGTAGTGTATGCTCTGGAGGCCATCTACACTCCCATGACCAAAACAGCATTCCTGAGGTAGTGAGTAACACAGACCTTCATCTAACTGATGACTGCCTTTCTGAATTCATGGTTTACTTTTAGTACATTTCAGCTGGGACCCAAACACAGATCAGACAAGTATAATGATAGGTCTGCACAGTCAAAAGACTAATTGTAAGAATTATGGGATGCAGTGGTTCAGAATAATCAGGGTGTGGACACGTGCTGTTTGAATACAAGCCTTTGTGGTTCCTCACTCCAAGCCACCTGCTCGGATGATTTCCTCCTGCCGACAAACTATACAGGGAACAAAAACATAAAAATCACATATGTCACAGAAATGGTACTTTATCCAAAGTAAATCTGATATTCTACTAAAAATACCTCTAAACCTTTTAGCTAATGGAATCTTTTTTTTTGCCCCTTCCAGGTTCATTGCTGGAAAATATTGATGGTTCAACTGGTACCTTGCCTAATTTGAGAATAATGGAGCTGTCTTTTAATGAGGTCACAACGTTGAATCAACTCAATGAACGCCGTGATAGTACAACAAGTACTATGAGCTCAGCTTACACCGTCAGCCGTAGGTCATCGGGTATTTCCCCTTACTTTTCTAGCCGCCGTTCCAGTGAAGCCTCACAACATGGAGGTCGACCTAATAATGTGAGTTCTGCAGATTCTTATGACCCCATTTCTACAGACGCGTCACGTCGATCAAGTGACGCCAGCCAGTGTAACGGAATGACAAGTCTTCTTAACCTCACACCGGCTCAGCAATACAGGCTAAAAGCCAAGTACGCTGCAGCCACCGGTGGCCCTCCCCCAACTCCCCTACCTAATATGGACAGAATGAGTTTGAGAAATAAGATCTCTCTCCTGGATGGACCAGGGTCTGCTTTGCCTCCATTTCCTTTGCCTTCTGGTCCACGACGTAGTAGTGACGGTGGTACATGTGGCTATGTGGCATCAACGGTATTTCCACAGGAAGTGCCAGGAAACAGTTCAAGACGTGCAAGTGATCCAGTAAGGAGGCTAACAGTTGATCCGTTGTCCCTTCCAACAGTTCAACGTTTCAACAGCATGAACAATATGAATCCACTCTATCCACCATATGCTGCCGACAGAAGGAATTTTGCCCTACAGAACTACACACATTCCGACAGCAGTCTTCACAGACACATCTATTCACCACGGCCACCCAGTATTAGTGAAAATATAGCTATGGAATCAATGGGGGGTAATGCAGATGGCCATGGTGGAGAGGATGACATTATGCTGCCTGATGACGTAGTGCAATATATCAAATCTCAGAACAGTAGAACTGCTGAAGAAAATAACATAGATTACAGTAACCAAATGCAGAACTTCCAGGGTAACATGAAACTGCAGAATCAGAATTTGCACAGTCAACGAAGAATGGCTATGACTGATGGAAATATGAACCATTCTGGTTCAACCATAACAGACTGTCAGATTGGCCTTGAAGCTTCTTCAAACATAAATAAAAATAACATGCCGGTCCAGTGGAATGAGGTGAGCTCAGGTACTGTTGATATCACATCTAATCTGTCAAAGCAACAGTTTTCTCAAGGAAATTTAGCTGTTGTCCAACAGAAGCAGAATTTTGGTCACTATCAGAATTTTAATCATCAGATGTTGCAGATAAATCAAAGCAACATGAACGTAGTTCAGCAAAACCTTTCCCCAAGGAACCAGATTATAAATTCACAAAGACAAAATCATGTACAGCAAAGACAACAGCATATAAACCAGTGTCCGAACCTCAATCCTGAAATGAGCCCTCATCAAGGATATGCCCATGCTCAACAAATGATAAGCCCAAACACCATGAACAGAGATCAAAACCAGCTTTCTCCTTCATGTAGTAACTTGATAAGCAAGTCTGGAAATCATGCCCATTCTCAGCAAATGGATACCATCACCAATCCATCATTAATGGCCACATCTAATAGAGAACAAGCAATGCTAAACCCAACTGTCAATGAACCAGCTTTCCAAAATGATTCATCTCAATCCAATCGCATGAATTTTTCATTACGTCAGGATGGCTTTCATCAAAACCCTTCCATGACCTCAAATCAGCAAAACTTTATAGCTCCCCAGCAGAACACAATGGATTCAACAGGACAGACCTTCACTCATGGAATGCTACAACCGCGACCTCCAATTGCTCCAAGTCCAGTGAACAGACATCGAGGGCTACACTCATTACAGCAAATGGGATATTTGGGGAGTCAACATCTCTTGAGTGACATGAATCCAGGCCAGACAACAGTAGAAGCTATACCCAAACCATGTGGTCTGGTATCAACACAGCCTCAGCAATGTGCACCAAATTCAGGAGACAATAGTTTGATGTATTACTCTGGTCAAATCCACATGTATGAACAAAATGGAAACTTTGATAATCATGTAGAATGCTCAACAGGACAACAACAGTGTGCATCACACAATAAAGCAGCTGCCATGCCATCACCAGGGGTTAATCAAGTCTCGAGCACAGTGGACTCCCAGGGTTTGGAGCAGCCTCCCGCAATTGATTTTGATGCTATGATGGATGATAGTGACCATCAGAGCCTACTGTCAGGAACCCTGAGCCCTAGTATTCTGCAAAATCTCTCCCAGAGCTCCTCACGCCTGACAACTCCCCGGAACTCTGTGACGCTGCCGTCCATCTCGCATGGGATAAGCAACATGGCAATAGGAGACATGAGTTCCATGTTAACAAGTCTAGCTGAAGAGAGTAAATTCCTCAACTTGATGTCCTAACGTAAACCTACAACCATGCAAAAGTGTTCCAGGAATGCCGTGCCAAGTGGTGTTAACGAATGTGTATTTTAAAAATAACTTCTCTAGGGTAGATTTTCGACAAACATTTAGAGGGAATCAGTTCTTAAATATCTGTACAGACAGCTAACCTATGACTGGTATGTAATTGTAATATTTTTGTCTTTCTTTAGAGAACCGATAAACGCCCAAATCAGGCTGAAATAATGCATACAAACGATTTGTCCTTTGGTGTAAATAGTCCAAATGTGTTTTGTTTTGTTTTTTGAAATGGCATTTTTTTTTTTGTCCTTGTATTAGTTAATCATGTGTTTTGTTTCAAACGTATTTTAACTTGACATGCTCTAGAATACAAAAATGGTGGTATGAATCCAAAAGCCATAATATGTTCTCTGCTTCGCAAAGATTAGTGTTTCGTTATTCATTTTAGGAAAGACAAAAAACCATGAAATTCTTGCAGTATTATTTTACAGAATTATTCTTTGTACTGTATAATGTGTCACAATAGAAACATTGGTCTATGACAGCTTTTGGAAAGTGCCTTACTAAGCTTTAATGGTAAGTAGGAAAGGCCATGTCATGAAAGTACATATACAGTATGTGTTGCCGGCAACTTATATTTCTATGGATGTTTGAACCGTGCATTTAAGTCACATTTTTGTCAAATATGGCATTTGCTGGGTTTATCCAAGACACCAGAACTTATTGTGTTCTTTTTTCGATGCCAGTAAGTTGGTACCAAATCAAAAATATACTCTAGTACTGACTCCTAGATGATTTGTGTGGTTTGAGAGGGCTTTTTAATACACATTGTGATCAGGGTTAGATTCTTCTTATGCAGAAATCGCTATGGAAGCCTCACAGAACCTCTGGGCCAGTGGCGTAGCCACAGGTGGGGTGGGGTGGGCCAGGGCCCACCCACATGGGGCTCAGGCCCACCCAACAGTAATACACATTTAGTAGTAGCTGGTGGGGATCCCAATCTCTGCTAGCTGAAGACTTCCCCCTGATAGTAATGAAAATGCTACTCCCACGATACCGACACCTGCACATTCTCAGTTTTCAGCGCCTGCCTGCTGCAGACTGCCATGGTGGAGAGAAGCATTTTTTTGGGTGGGGTGGAGAACACTTGGTGCCCACCCATCTCTTGCCTAGGCCCACCCAAAATTTGCTGCCTGGCTACGCCCCTGCTCTGGGCATGGAGATGTGGACATTCAGTATTCTCTGGCAATGGTCTGAATTAATAGGACCGTGCTTTAAATTATACTGATCGCACCTGCTAGAAGTGGAAAGGTTTTGCCCATTTCCAAAAGACACATTCAATTCATAACATCATTTTCAAACAGAATAAAATCCATACAATGTATTAAGATGAGGGTTCCCCCTTGGAAGCAAACCATGAGGAGTGGCTGCTTGCCTGGGAGAAACATGCTGTATTAAAGCCCATTCTGCTCTACCTCCCATGTGCAAATTCCATTGCTGTCATATGTAAGCGTCTTCCAATTTCCCTACACATTGCAAAATGCATGCCAAATTAGCAGCGTCCTGCAAACCTTGAAGAAAAACCCTCCATTAATAAAAATAATTTCGGTAGAATGTAAGGATCTGAGTGACACCGTCAGTCAACGGAAAAGCATCGTCCGTTGATGTTGGCTTCTGAAAGGATGAGACTGTCTTAGGTGGCAGATGTATAAGTGGGCACCTCTTATTAGATACCCTGAAGCAGCGGGGTGAGCACCTATCCTATCACGATTTTGGAAGCCAACATACCAATATAGAAAACTAGCATAATCTAGTATAGGTGAACTATACAACTGTTGCATCAGCCATAGACGTGGCATAACTGGAAACCGAAATGCAGCGGAGGCACGCATAACTCAAAGTGTTCTGGAAGTTACATTCCTAAATTTGAGCCTGGCTGTGCCCAGCTCAATGTACACCCCCTTGCAGTTGCTTACTATCCCCCGGATTCTACGTAAGTGGTCCAAAGTTGGGCGCTGGAACCCGAGATCTGCACACAACTTAATGAACTCAATTAGCCACTTAATTCCTGGACGTTCCAATTTGCAAAATTGTGGAAAGATAGCTTTCCCTCTATTTCATTCCTACTTAGACTTTAGGCAAAAGATCAAAACTTGGCTATTTAGAAAATTTCAACGAAGTCATGTTTTGTCATCTCTGATCTATTTTTTCCTAGGTACGGTATTGTATAGTTATCCCTCTTGGGGGTTTACTCCAGCTTTCTTTAACGTTAGCCGCTTAGAACTGAGAGGTTGTAACGACAAATAAGACCATGTGTTATGCAGGGCCGCCGAGAGGGGGGACAGGGGGGGGCAAAATTCCCCAGGCTCGGGCCTCCAAGGGGGGGCCTGGCACCGGGGTCAGTCCACCGGCGCTGCAGTCTCCGGTGTCACCTGCCTGCCTCCTCGGCTCCGGGCCCCCTTCATTCAAAGCGGCAGTCGAAGATCGCGTCTCTTCTGGCCTTCCCTCTCTGTGTCCCGCCCTCGCGGAAACCAGAAGTTACATCAGATGAGGGCGGGGCACAGGGAAGGAAGGCCAGAAGAGACGCGATCTGCGACTGCCGCTTTGAATGAAGGGGGCCCGGAGCCGTGGAGGTAGGCAGGTAGGTGAGATCGCGGACTGCAGCGGCGGGTGGAGCGACGGGGGCGGCAGGGGGAGCGAGGGGGGGTGGCGGGGGTGGGGGCAGAGGCGGGGAGGCCTTGTCCCGGGCCCGGCCTAGTCTCTCGGTGGCCCTAGTGTTATGTTATGCAATTGGTGCTTGATTGAAGTCACGTGCGGATCTCCCCTGTGCATTATTCTCTAAGGGGTCCTTTAACAAAGGCGCGCTAGCGTTTTTAGCACGTGCGTTAAATATACATGTGCTAAATGCTAGAGATGCCCGTACGCACTAAACGCTAGAGAAGCCCATAGGAATATATGGGCGTCTCTAGCATTTAGCACATGCGTACTTAACACACGCACTAAAAGCGCTAGGGCATCTTTGTAAAAGACCTTTTAAGTGGGCACCTAACTTTTCCTTCGCACAACCCAAAAGGGAACATATAGGCAGGTCATGTGCATTCACGAAAGTTAGTCACCAAGTTCTGAAATAGTGCTGATCTGTGTCGGGTTTTGGGCGCCAAACTTACACCCTTTCTATCAGGTGCAAATCGGGCGCTCAAAGTTAGGTGTGACCTTCGCGCTGTGCCAGTATTTTACAATGATGGAGCACCCTTCAGAGAACAGGGGCTCGGTGTGGATCTTTTCAGTACTTAACACTATATATCAAATTCCCCCTATAGCACTTATGGGGTTCCCTTATAGAATAGCACCTAAGTGTTACATTTCACTGCACTTACGCATGCAAAGGGCTCTGTACCCATGAGCACCTTTTAGTGGTTTTCCTCTATGCAGGTACTTGAAGTGTAAAAACTGAATTTTTTCTGTGGATCAGCTTACTGTAAGTTTCAGAAAGGCCTCAACTTTGTTGCTAGAAAAAGTCATCAGATTGGCAGCGAAATGAGTGGAGACCGATCTCTACCTGGAGTAAACAGGAGCTGGCCAGGAGCGATACGAACTCTCCCGACAGTGGCTGGACTCACGGACCCACTTCTGGGCACATACCAGCTGATGTTCAACCGTGGGAGGCAGACCAGCTAAGTGCTGTGATCAGTACTGAGCCTAAGTGTTGGGGGGGGGGGGGGGTCCCAGCGTGCTTAAATTTAACCAGCCAAGTTAATATTCAGCGCTGGCTTCTTAAGTTTATAGTGGCCAAAAATAGGAGTGCTATTTAGGCACTCTGATAAGGCCGCTAACCTTAGCCAGAAAAGCACTGAATATTCATGGCTAGCTGGTTATATCTTGTGATATAACCAGTTGGCCACTAACTCCCAGATTCTATATAGCGTGGATTCTGTAGCAATGCGCATAATTTAACAAGCTAATGAGCGCTGATAACAGCACTTAAGCAGTAATGAGCACTAACTGGCATGGATTAGAATCTAGGCGCACAACTCGCTAAGCGTATTCTGTAAAAATTTGTGCCGAACTTCTAAAGCGTGCAGGACAAAAGGGGTGTGGTTATGGGCAGGGAAATGGGTGTTTCGTGGGCATTTTGAAATTTAGGGGCCTAGTTATAAAATATGGCCCAGTGTGCCTAAATCTACACGCTGGGATTTACACCACATTTTTGTTGGTGTGAATTGATGCAGTTGATTGAGGAGCTGGAATATCAACTAAGCAAATTCTGGTCGCCGCATCTCAAAAAAGATATAGTGGAATTAGAAAAGGAGAAGGGCGACGAAAATGATAAAGGGGATGGGACAACTTCCCTATGAGGAAAGGCTAAAGCGGCTAGGGCTCTTCAGCTTGGAGAAAAGGCGCCTGAGGGGGAGATATGATAGAGGTCTATAAAATAATGAGTGGAGTTGAGCGGGTAGATGTGAAGCGTCTGTTTACGCTTTCCAAAAATACTAGGACTAGGGGGCATGCGATGAAGCTACAATGTAGTAAATTTAAAACGAATCGGAGAAAAGTTTTCTTCACTCAACGTGTAATTAAACTCTGGAATTCGTTGCCAGAGAATGTGGTAAAGGTGGTTAGCTTAGTGGAGTTTAAAAAAGGTTTGGATGGCTTCCTAAAGGAAAAGTCCATAGACCGTTATTAAATGGACTTGGGGGAAATCCACTATTTCTGGGATAAGCAGTATAAAATGTTTAATACTTTTTTGGGATCTTGACGGGTATTTGTGACCTGGATTGGCCACTGTTGGAAACAGGATGCTGGGCTCGATGGACCTTTGGTCTTTCCCAGTATGGCAATACTTATGTATGGCAGTACTTATAATCGACGCCTAAATCTAGGCACAGATTATAGAATATGCTTAATCAGTACTGATTTCAGTGCCGTTTTTTTTAGGCGCCAAATATAGAATCTCCCCCTGAGTGCTAATTTTCAGCAGAGATAACCATATATCTCATGCTGAGTGTTAACGATTAGCTGGTTAAGTGCTGTTTAACCGGCCAGGAGCCGTTCCTGACTGGTTAAATAGTGCTGAAAATCAGCCAGAGTGGCTTATTCTACATTGCCAATTCAGACTTCACTTTCCCGGTTAATACTACGGAGTGAGATGATGGCCTTCATCATAAGTACCCTGGAGAACAAAGTGGATTCCGCTAATACTTCACCAAATTTCATGAAATCTTTCTAAGAACAAAAGGAAGGGAAATGGAAAAGCGATGGGATTTGAAAAACCACCTTTCTGCGGTTAACAGTCAAAGCAGTTTATTTTGCACCTGGGGCAATGGAGGGTTACCTGAGTTTCCCAGAGTCACAAGAAGCTGCAGAGGGAATGGAATCCTGATCCTCCAGTTTGCAGACTACTGCGCTAGCCATCAGACTGCTCCTCCACATAAGCGTTACCCTACTGGGTGAGACCAAGGGTCAGTGGCGTTCCTAGGGCGGTTGACACCCGGGGCGGATCGCCGATGCCCCCCCCCCCCCGGGTGCAGCGCCCCCCCCCCAGGCGAAACGACCCCTCCCGGGTGCATTTTTACCTGCTGGGGGGGTGCCACGGGCCTGTCGGCTTCGCTCGTTCCATGCTCCCTCTGCCCCGGAACAGGAAGTAAACTGTTCCGGGGTCTGCCCCGGAACAAGAAGTAACCTGTTCCGGGGCAGAGGGAGCACGGAACGAGCGGCGCCGACAGGCGCATGGCACCCCCCCAGCGGCGTGCACCCGGGGCAGACCGCACCCACCGTCCCCCCCTAGGAATGCCACTGCCAAGGGTCCATTTAGGGTCCCCAAAAGTAGAAAGATTCCATGCCACTTAATCCCAAAGATAAGCAGTGGCTGTCACCAGTCTATTTTAATAACAGCTTGTAGACTTTTCTTCCAGGAATTTATCCAACCCCTTTTTAAAAGCCAGCTACATTAACTGCTTTTACCACTTGCTCAGTTTAACTATGAGCTGAGTGAGAAAATATTTTTTCTATTTGTTTTAAGTGTGCTACTACGTAATTTCATGGGGTTATCCCCTAGTCTATGTAGTTTTTGACAACTAAACGCTCGATTTGAGTTTACCTGTTCCACTCCACTCATAATTTTTTTAGGCTTCTATCATATCTCCTCTAAACTGAGGAGCCCTAACCTCTTTAGCCTTTCCTTATAAGAGAGTCCTTCCATTTCCTTAATCATTTTGGTCACCCTTTTCCGGTTCCGCTGTATATCTTTTGAGATGCCGTAACATGAATTGCACACAATATTCCGAAGTGTAGTCTCACCGTGGAGTGATACAGAGGCCCATTCTGATCTTCTTTGATTCATTCTCTATTCCTGTCTATCCCTCTTCGTACAGTGAAATCATATGGGGGGGGGGGGTCCATTTACAAAGGCACGCTAGCGTTTTTAGCACATGCTAAACGTTGAGTCGCCCATATATTTCTACGGGTGTCGCCAGCGATTAGCGGGCCCTAGAAGTAGAACCGCTAGTGCGTCTTTGTAAAAAGGACCCCCATAATGATGCTGTCATTATGGCTGTTTTGCAGTGCTTAGTACCAATTAAATTGTGATGCTGCCCGAAATTCTCAGCTTATTGGATCGGTGCAAAATCTTAAAAGTGAGCAGTCTACCCTGTCTGTTAATTATCAACTCTTTGTACAGTCGACATAGGGAAGAGAAGCCCTTTGGGAGTCCGATTTTACACTGTTTTCTTTTCCCTAAATTTGTACATCAGTGTTCTGGAATCGCTTTGTTTTTATAGTGATGTTCGTGGTTTATTCATTAAAATGCTCTGGTATTATGATAACCAGTCCAAACTTGTACATATTCTGTATAGAAGCCAGTATTATTAAATGTAGGTCAGTTTGTCCACTTTATATCTTAAGAGCGTTTTTAGATGTTTTCTATACCATATGAATTGATAATATGCTGAACTTGTACATACATGCCTTTTGTACATTAAAACCAGTAATTTTTCATAAATTGTACTGTTGGTTATGTATTCCTTTCTACGGCAGTTGGTACATAATGGTAATGTGGAGGGGCATTTTCGAAAGGGACGTCCACGTTTCGATTCGGACGTCCTTGCAAAACGTCCCGATCCAGGGGCGGGGAAACCCGTATTTTCGAAACAAGATGGACGTCCAACTTTCGTTTCGAAAATACCGTCAGGGACGTCCAAATCCTTACATTTGGTGGTCCTTAGAGATGGACGTCCCTAGACATGGTCGTTTCTGATTTTCAGCGATTTTCAAAACCAAGGACGTCCATCTCAGAAACGACCAAATGCAAGCCATTTGGTCGTCAGAGGAGCCAGCATTGGTAGCGCACTGGTCCTCCTGACATGCCAGGACACCAACCGGGTACCCAAGGGGGCACTGCAGTGGACTTCATAAATTGCTCCCAGGTACATAGCTCCCTTACCTTGTGTGCTGAGCCCCCCCCCCTAAAACCCACTACCATAGCCCTTACGGGTGAAGGGGGCACCTACATGTGGGTACAGTGGGTTTGTGGTGGATTTTGGAGGGCTCACTGTTTCCTCCACAAATGTAACAGGGGGGGGGGGGGGATGGGGCTGGGTCCGCCTGTCTGAAGTGCACTCACCCACTAAAACTGCTCCAGGGACATGCATACTGCTGTCATGGACCTGAGTATGACATCTGAGACTGACATAGAGACTGGCACAAAATATTTTGAAAGATGTTTTTTGAGGGTGGGAGGGAGTTAGTGACCACTGGGGGAGTAACGGGAGGTCACCCCCAGTTCTCTCTGGTGGTCATCTGGTCAGTTCAGGCACCTTTTTGTGCCTTAGTTGTAAGAAAAAGAGGTCCGAGTGAAAACGTCCAAGTCTTCGTCAGGGACATCCTTCTTTTTTTCGATTATGGGTCAAGGATGTCCAAGTGTTAGGCATGCCCAAGTCCCGCCTTCGCTACGCCTCCGACACGCCCCCTTGAACTTTGGCCGTCTCTGCGACAGAGTGCAGTTGGGGACATCCAAAATCGGCTTTCGATTATACCAATTTGGACATTTCTGTGAGAAGGACGTCCATCTTCCGATTTATGTCGAAAGATGGGCATCCTTCTCTTTCGAAAACGAGCCCAATAGTCTACAGACTTAGGGCCGGTCTTAGTCAGGGGCAACAGGGGCAGTTGCACAGGGCCTCGCGCTCCTAGGGGCCCCGCATGTCTGGCACGTCTGTCCTACTGTCTCGGAACACCTCCCTGCTCCGTACCTTAATGTGCGTCCGCATTTCAATAGAGAGCATCAGGCAGTAGCAGCGATTATCATATTCTGTCAGCAGCTGAGCCCAAAGCCTCCTCGCTGCTGCATCCCCTTTTGATGTCACTTCCTGCTTCCGCGTGGGCAGGATGCAGCAGCGAGGAGGCTCTGGGCTCAGCAGCTGACGGAATATGAAAACTGCTGCTGCTGTTTACTGCCCTCTACTGAAACGTGGTGCACGCATATCAAGGTCAGGGGTGTAGCCAGACTTCGGCAGGAGGGGGGTCCAGAGCCCGAGGTGAGGGGGCACATTTTAGCCCCCCCTCGCCTCTTTTGACCCCCCTCCGGTGGCGCCGCCACCACCACCACTTTTTTGACCGTCCCCCAGCGCCCCTCCCCTTTCGACCCCCCCCCTTCCCGCTGCTGCCGCCACCGTCAGGTACCTGTGCGTTGCTGCTGCAGCTGATGTGGAAGAATTCTGTTTCTTTGGAAGTCCTGACGTCCTGCATGTTCCTACATGCAGGACGTCGGGATGACTCGCACAGAAACGGAATCCTTCCACATCAGCTGCTGCAGCAACGTGCCAGACCGGAGACCGGCGCTGAAGAGAACTTCTGCTGGCGGGGGTCAGGGACCCCCGCCAGCACAGGAACCTGACGGCGGCAGCGGGGGAGGGTTGGCGGCGATGACGGAAAGGGGCGGCGGGGGGCCAGGGCCAAATCTGGGTGGTGGGCATGCCCATGTGGCCCCAAGTAGCTATGCCCCTGATCAAGGTATGGGGTAAGGTGGGTTTCCAAGACCTCTAAATCTCCTTTTAAACTGATACATTATGGCTTATGGTGGTGGGTGGGCAGGGGGTGCAGGCAGGTACGGGCAGGGGGCCCACTGAACTGGTCTGCGCAGGGGCCCGGAATTGCTAAGACCGGTCCTGCTTACAGTACAGCACAACCAGGGTCCCTCTAAGCTGAGCAGGAGTCCTCCAGGTCCATTGCTGCCAGTGGGGGGCGGTGTTTCAATATTGTGTTTTCAATCGCTAGAGATAGGCAGGTTTCCTGGAGTCCTGCAGAGCTTGCCTGACCCTCACTATTGAAAATGTGATAGTGAAACAGCACCACCTGCTGGCAGGACTGTAGGTGGAGGGCTCCCGCTCAGCTTAGAGAGAACAGTGAAATCCTTCACCCTAATAACATAATTGTACGCTGTCTCTTGCTATCCATTGCAAGAGTACGCTTTTGGCTGAACAGTTTGCTGTTCTGCTTATGGGCGTTTGCCTCAACTGAGAACTGGCTCTTCTTTTGGCTAATACGGCGTGACTGTAATGCTGTAGCCTGGCACCACAATGGGGCATGATGAGAACCAACTGTATAATGGCACTTGGGCGTGGCTAAGACAGTATAGAAAAATAGAGTATATGTGCCAAAAGTTAGATGCGATTGCTTATGCCAGGTTAATGGTTGGTGCAAGTGGGCATGCCTAAGTATACTATTGAAAAGGAAACACGAGGCCATCTTGCCTTTTTCACTGTTCAAAACTAGTGAATTCAATAATGATTGCGATAAAGGAAGTTCTAGGTATTACAATAGATGCCTCTTTGTAGCTGTGGCTTTCTTTAAACTATATTCATGGCAGAGGACATCAGATATTGTGTAGTAGGTAGCAAGATCATCATAGGCGAACACTTATCTGTTCCGATGCTAAAAGTGACCTTATCTTTAAAGGGACACGAAATATTGGATGTTTGGTTTATAGAATGCTTTTTTTTCTCCCCCTCCCCCCCACCATTATTTCCCGCTGTGTTGAGTATTTGCTTCAACAATATGCACAACTGGTAATATTCAATAACTTGCATGTGTCACTTGGCGCCATGCCCATGGTCCACCCATGTGTTCACCTCCTTGCAGTTTTGCACCATAGCAGATACACATTATTTTATAGAATTGCGCATAGAGCATTTTGGCAATGTCTACCAATCGGAGAGGCACTTCATGCGCACCAGGTATGCCTAACTGTATGCATTCTTTTGAATTGTCTCCCATGCACTTTCATACCTACCTGATGAATTTTATCGTCTACCCTTCCACCTCATTTAGCACAGTCATTGGTCCTATTATCATGGATCCTAAGTTCTGCCATGTTTTTTTTTTGTTACATTTGTACCCCGCGCTTTCCCACTCATGGCAGGCTCAATGCGGCTTACATGGGGCAATGGAGGGTTAAGTGACTTGCCCAGAGTCACAAGGAGCTGCCTGTGCCTGAGGTGGGAATCGAGCTCAGTTCCTCAGGACCAAAGTCCACCACCCTAACCACTAGGCCACTCCTCCACTGTTGCTACTATTTCAGATTCTACATGGAATGTTGCTATTCCACTAGCAACATTCCATGTAGAAGTCGGCCATTGCAGATCACCAATGTGGCCGCGCAGGCTTCTGCTTCTGTGAGTCTGATGTCCTGCACGTACGTGCAGGACGTCAGCCTCACAGAAACAGAAGCCTGCACAGCCTGCCTTCTACATGGAATGTTGCTAGTGGAATAGCAACATTCCATGTAGAATCTCCAATAGTAGCAACATTCCATGTAGAATCTCCAATAGTATCTATTTTATTTTTGTTACATTTGTACCCTGCGCTTTCCCACTCATGGCAGGCTCAATGCGGCTTACATGGGGCAATGGAGGGTTAAGTGACTTGCCCAGAGTCACAAGGAGCTGCCTGTGCCTGAAGTGGGACTCGAACTCAGTTTTGGTACCCCCAACCACAAACAGGAGGAACACCAAGCTTCCACAGAAAGTAGAAGAAGCAGAAAAGGATAGAAGAGTTCCAGGGATATCAGTCTTAAAAAAAAAAAAGAGATGTCCAAATTTTCCAAAAGTTGTTTATTCTTCAACAGTGTAGCAAAATTATGTACAGTCTTAACAAACCAAATACGTATATGAGCCTGACCCTACATTTAGGTGTAGGTATTTGTGACCTGGATTGGCCACTGTTGGAAACAGGATGCTGGGCTTGATGGACCTTTGGTCTATCCCAGAATGGCAATACTTATGTACATGGGCCATGTTACAGTGTGAAGCCTTCTTCAGGGATCTGTCAATAATGTATAAGGGGAACAAATAAACAGGAGACTGAGTGCTCCAGACACCACATAATCAAACTCCAAATACCATGTAGAGTCCAACCTAGCAGGACGCCGAGCATTTGGTTGTCAACACTGTACGTGCTTTTGCTACATTGTTGAAGAATAAAGACCTCTTAGAAGCTTTGGACTTCTCTTTTTTAAAGACTGATATCCTAGGACACAACTCTGATAGCCCCAGCCACCATTGCAATATATTCAAGTCAGTAAGGAGTTATTCACAAAGGGGTTTCTCCCACTCCATATCTACAGGAAAGCACCTTGATGAATTAATCTCTAAGAAGCTTGTGCATTAAAACTTGCACAAAATTTAACATGCAAGCTTAAAACATCTCTTGACGTGCAGGGCAAAATGGAGGGAAATAAGTAAATGGCGCCCAACATTGGGCACACAAATATAGGCATAGATCACAGATCCACGCCTAAATAATTTTCCTAATTGGGTGGTAGCAATCAATTATTGGTGTTAATTGGCAGTAATTAGGAGTTAAGGGCCAGCTTCTATATAAGGTGCCTAAAAAAATCCACGCAGTAAACATTTCCGCCCAAGTGTATTCTATAAGCGGCACCCAAATTTAGGCATGGTATAGAGAATATGCTTAGTTGATATCCCAGTGCCTAAAACTACGTGCATCCATTTATACCAACGAAATTGTGGCGTAATTCCCTGCGCATAGATTTATGTGCACTGGGCCATGTTCTATAGCTATGTAGGTAAATTTGGGAATGGACTTCAAACTGCCTAGGTTTACACTCATCCCCCTAAATCTTTAAAAGTCACCAAGTATTGTGTGTGCAAACTTGGGCATATAATTAAATAATGAGTTAATTAGCACCAATAATTGGCTTTTTAAGAAACAATTATTGGCATTAATTAGATTTAATTGGACTATGCGCACATAAATTTAATTTTACATGTGAGTAAAAAAAAAAGGGGGGGGGGTGTGGAAATGGGAGGGTCATGGGCGGAACAGGGGTGTTCCTAGCATTTATGCATGTTGTTGTAGAATAAGGGAGGATATGCGCCTGCCTTGTAGCGCTATAGAAGTGATTAGTAGTAGTAATTTAGGCGCATACATTTGCATCACGTTTCAGTTGGTGCAAATGGCCACACCAAAAGTAAGGCGCAATTCCCGGGCGTAAGCACTGTTCTATAAACTGTGCCTAACTTTAAGCGTTATAGATTAGCACTTTTTTTCAGCGTCATATATAGAATTCCCCCCCCCCCCAAAAGGTGAAACCACTTGCACCACATTGTCACTACTCCATGTCCAAATAATGTGTGCTGTAATGCATCGTGCAGGAAATCACTTAATCATTCAAAATTTTTCTGTTTCAATCAAA
The DNA here is from genome assembly GCF_901765095.1 of Microcaecilia unicolor. Classification (NCBI taxonomy): domain Eukaryota; kingdom Metazoa; phylum Chordata; class Amphibia; order Gymnophiona; family Siphonopidae; genus Microcaecilia; species Microcaecilia unicolor. Next base: position 287,953,560 of record NC_044037.1, read on the forward strand.
GTTCAAAATTTGCTTGTTTGGCTCAATCTCATAGGTACATAAGCATCGCCATGCTCGAACAGACCAAGGGTCCATCGAGCCCAGCACCCTGTCACCGACAGCGGCCAAAAGAACAAACAATTTGTCCCACCCATCCTAGAAATACTGTATTCCCCAAGTCCATTCAATATCATTCTATGGCTTTTTCCTCCAGGAAGCCTTCCAAACCTTTTTTGAAGTCCGCTAAGTTAACTGCCTTAACCACCTTTTCCGGCAGCGAATTCCAGAGTTTAACTACACGTTGAGTGAAGAAACGTTTCCTCTGATTCGTTTTAAATTTACCACACTGTAGCTTCATCGCATGCCCCCTTGTCCTAGTATTTTTGGAAAGCGTAAACGGACGCTCCACATCGACCCGTTCCATTCCACTCATTATCTTATAGACCTCTTTCATATCTCCCCTCAGCCGCCTTTTCTCCAAGCTGAAGAGCCCCAGCCTCTTCAGCCTATCCTGATAGGGAAGCCGTCCCATCCCCTGCATCATCTTTATCGCCCTTCTGTGCACCTTTTCCAATTCCACTATGTCTTTTTTGAGGTGCGGCGACCAGAATTGAACACAATACTTGAGGTGCGGTCGCACCATGGAGCGATACAACGGCAGAATACTATCCTTATTTTTGTTTTCCATCCCTTTCCTAATGATACCCAATATTCTATTTGCTTTCCTAGCTGCAGCAGCACATTGAGCAGAAGTTTTCAACGTATCATCAACGATGACACCTAGATCCCTTTCTTGGTCCGTGACTCCCAATGCTGAACCTTGCATGACGTAGTTATAGTTTGGGTTCCTCTTTCCCACATGCATCACTTTGCATTTGTTCACATTAAACATCATCTGCCATTTAGACGCCCAGTCTCATAAGGTCCTCTTGTAGTTTTTCACAATCTTCAAGGAATAACAAAAACTTATCTTAGGAATCCTCCCCTCAAAACATGATCATTCTTTTGATATCCCGGGAAGCAAAGGAGACAAACTTTAGTGTCCATTCAGTTCTAACAAAATCTCAAAATCTGACAGTAACTAATTGATGGTTTTTCTTTGCGAGACCCTTAAAAACTTCTCTAAATAGAAGGGTCCCTTTACTGAGCCACGGTAAAAAGTGGCCTGAGGTAGTGTGGGCACGTGTTTTGGGTGCGCACTGGACTGTTTTTTACCGTGGCTGGGCAAAGGGGCTTTTTATTAATGGACCGGGAAATGTGCGTGCACTGAAATTAAACTAGAGCGCGCTTATTTACGGCCTGAGCCCTTACCACCACCTATTGACTTAGCGGCAAGGGCTCAAGTGCTACCCGCATGGTAACCATGCAGCGCGTGCCAACTGCTGATTACCGCTGGGAACGACCCCCACAGTACAAAATAGAAAATTATTTTCTACCGCGGGATTCGGCATGCGCCAAACTCAGAATTACCGCTGGGTGCACGTGCTAGCCCGCCAGTAGTAATGATTTGGCACATGCCACCTGCGCGGTAGCCCTCCCGTGCCTCAGTAAAAGGGCCCCAGAATGCACCGGCCCACTTCATTCCACCATTTGGACAATATTCGCCATCTAAAACTTAAGCTCTCTATGTTGGATTAAATAAGTATATGTTACCCAGGTCTCACCCGTGTGCTAGATCTGGACCTGGGCCACAAAGCACATCAGTTCAGTTCAGTTCAGTTTCAAATTCAGGGTCACTCTCGCCTCACTCATCCATTCCATTTGGCCTGCAGTCAAGCTTGGGAGTGGGTGTATGTCTGGAATAGCCATCTGGGAGTTTGGGAGGCACTTGTACACTGTAGTATAATAATCAGAATAAGTGAAAAAGTAAACAAATAAGGACAGATGAGGAAAGAGGTGCTACTATACAAGCTTATTGCTGAATTTTGGTTACCCCATTATCTGATGGTCCACAAAAACTTCAATATATATTTTTAATAGCATTGCCACACTGGGACAGACCAAAGGTTCATCAAGCCTGGTATTCCGTTTCCAACAGTGGCCAATCCAGGTTAGAAATACCTGGCAAGATCCCAAAAGAGTAAAACAGATTTTATGCTGCTTATCCTGGAAATAAGCAGCGGATTTTCCCAAATCCATCTTAATAATGGCATAAGGACTTGTATTTTAGGAACTTGTCCAAACCTTTTTAAAACCTTGCTAACTACTTTGACGACATTCTCTGGCAATGAATGCCAGAGTTTAATTACACACGGAGTGAAGAAATATTTTCTCTGACTTGTTTTAAATTTATTACTTAGTAGCTTCATTACGTGTCCCCAACGTCCATGTATTTTTGGAAAAAGTAAACAGGTGATTCACGCCTACTCATTCCACTCCGCTCAGTATTTTATAGACCTCTGCCATATTTCCCCTCAGCCATCTCTTCTCCAAGCTGAGGGAGACCTAAGGGGTCTTTTACTAAGCCACGGAAAAAAGTGGCCTTTGGTAGTGTAGGCGTGTGTATTGGGCGTGCGCCGGACCAATTTTTACCGCATCTGCAAAAAATGGCTTTTCTTTTAATGAGATAGGAAAAGGGCCTTCACTAAAAATGAAACCAGCGCATGCTATGTCACACAAGGTTCCACGTTAGGAGTCACACAGTGGTGTACCAAGGGGGGCAGTGGGGGCGGTCTGCCCCAGGTGCACGCCGCTGGGGGGGGGGGGTGCCGCGCGCCTGTCTGCTCCGCTCATTCTCTGCTCCCTCTGCCCCGGAACAGGTTACTTCCTATTCCGGGGCAGAGGGAGCAGGGAATGAGCGAAGCTGACAGGCGTGCGGCACCCCCCCCCCCCCCCCAGCAGGTAAAAATGCACCCGGGGGGTGTCCTTTCGCCGGGGGTGGGGGGGTTGCACTGCACCTGGGGGGGGCACATCGGTGATCCGTCCCGGATGTCAGACACCCTAGGAACGCCGCTGGAGTCACAGACCAAGAAAGGGACCTAGGTGTCATCAATGATACATTGAAATCTTCTGCTCAGTGTGTGGCAGCGGCTAAGAAAGCAAATAGAATGTTAGGTATTATTAGGAAAGGAATGGAAAACAAAAATGAGGGTGTTATAATGCCTTTGTATCACTCCATGGTGCGACCCCACCTCAAATATTGTGTTCAATTCTGGTCGCCACATCTCAAATAAGATATAGTGGAATTAGAAAAGGTGCAGAGAAGGGCGACAAAAATGATAAAGGGGATGGGACGACTTCCCTATGAGAAAAGGCTAAAGCGGCTAGGGCTCTTCAGCTTGGAGAAAAGGCGGCTGAGGGGAGATATGATAGAGGTCTATAAAATAATGAGTGGAGTTGAACGGGTAGATGTGAAGCGTCTGTTCACGCTTTCCAAAAATACTAGGACTAGGGGGCATGCGATGAAACTACAATGTAGTAAATTTAAAACGAATCGGAGAAAGGTTTCTTCACTCAACGTGTAATTAAACTCTGGAATTCGTTACTAGAGAATGTGGTAAAGGCGGTCAGCTTAACGAAGTTTTAAAAAGGTTTGGACAGCTTCCTAAAGGAAAAGTCCATAGACCGTCATTAAATGGACTTGGGGAAAAGCCACTATTTCTGGGATAAGCAGTATAAAATGTTTTGTACTTTTTTGGGATCTTGCCGTGTATCTGTGACCTGGATTGGCCACTGTTGGAAACAGGATGCAGGGCTCGATGGACCTTTGGTCTGTCCCAGTATGGCAACACTTATGTACTTATGCCCAAAACCAGCCTGAACCCTTAATTCCACCCAATGATCTAGCAGTAAAGGCTCATGGACTACAAGTGCGGTGACCAGTCAACACGCGCCGTGCCAATTCGTAGGAGGAAATAAATAAATAATGTATCCATGTATTATTGACGCACACCAAATCTAAAATCACCACCAGGGGGCGTGTTAGCCTGGCGGTAGCCTCATTTTGGCGCATGCAAGTAGATCCTACTGCGGCTTAGTAAAAGGGCACCCTAGTTTTACAGACCTATTTAGCAAGCTATTTTTTGTCCACGTTAACCCTTTCCATCATTATGGCATGCTCACCCTTCCAACGTTTGGCTTGAACTCTCATATCCCAAGTTTCGGGGTGCTCTGAAGACACATTTGTTCCAGAAATCATTTGAAGTTGTGACTGCAAACGGCGACTATGTAGTAGCGGATTTGCTGGCTTAATGCATTCTTTTCTTGTTTTAACCGAATTTTATTGTACGCCGCTTGGTTATTATTTAAGGAAAAAGAGGTACATCAAATAAAGAAAACGATAAATAACAAAAACAATTTGTATTTGCTGGATGTACGTTATATGAGCGGTTTTTGCTTTACTTTTTAATGATGGCATTCCTTTCTTTTAGGTTACATTTTATTGCAAACCACCCTGTGATGTATTGAGGAAGGGCATTATGTAACATTTTTAATAAACCGTAGTGTAGGACGGAATTTCTCCAAGGGGAGGGGGGCAAAGTATTTTTCTGCAGTACCCAACAGAGCTTTCTATGGAAAAGGTTGTAATAGGAAGGGCGACCCAGTAGCAGGCAGCAGCCAGTGACTAAGAAATCTGGGAGGGGTGATGCCACCCCCCCCCCCACCTTCATCCCATGTTTGTAGATACTTATTTCACTTCTACCCAACTAACCCAATCATCCAGAAAAGGCAACAGAAAGCAACTTTGTAATGAAAGGTACATTTCAAATAACATGCAACCCTGCAGAACATTTTTACTCTTAAGTGTCAGACGGATCTCTGTTAACAAGACCTGCCTCTCTTTATTTCCCCAAGGCAAAGTATTATGTTACCCTGGAGCAGATCAGTCCCCTTTGAATCCCATTCACTGTAATGCTCTGTTCCCTCTACCCTCGCTTACTGCTCCAAGAGTTCGATGTCATGGCAGTATTGGTTTTGGCACAAGTCCCTGGCACATACCTTAGGACACATTTAGAAACCGTTCATTTAACAGGCTGTGGAGCAGCACCATTAAGTTGCTTTTAGTTAAACCTATTGCTGGTTTAATTGATTCGGAGTGTACTGCTATTTAATACTAACAACCCCCGAAGTTACTAACTTTGGAAACCTTCCAACTCAAATAAATGAGGTGGCCTCTGGCATTCCCACAATACCAGCTGTATAAATTATATTTTTGTTCTAATGGTAGCCAGGAGTATGTAAGGGGAAAGGGAGAAAGATGACAATGACATGCTTTGTTCAGGATGGCTTCACGCTTCGTCACAAGGTCAAAGCAGAGGGCCCCTAAATCTACCCTATTAGTTCCTTACCCAGTCAGGTTTTTGTGTCTGGCGGTTGCCCAATGGTATTGAGAACTGCGCTGTTCCGGGCTTTTTTTTGTGCCGCTACGCAACAGTACGATGTACCGGCACCTTTTTTCACCTGCAGCTGTCCTGACTTTGAGCTTCTCTCTCTCTCTCGCCGCTGCCTTTGCCACCAACAGTAGCTGTCCTGAGCTTCTCTCCGCACCCTCGACCCCCCCCCCCCACCCCACCCTACCCTACCAGTTCCAACATGGTTTTCCCCTTTGGAGGAGTGGCCTAGTGGTTAGGGTGGTGGACTTTGGTCCTGGGGAACTGAGGAACTGAGTTTGATTCCCGGCACAGGCAGCTCCTTGTGACTCTGGGCAAGTCACTTAACCCTCCATTGCCCCATGTAAGCCGCATTGAGTCTGCCATGAGTGGGAAAGCGCAGGGTACAAATGTAACAAAAATAAAATAGATACTATTGGAGATTCTACATGGAATGTTGCTACTATTGGAGATTCTACATGGAATGTTGCTATTCCACTAGCAACATTCCATGTAGAAGGCTGCGCAGGCTTCTGTTTCTGTGAGTCTGATGTCAGACTTGCAGAATCCTGCGCGGCCACATTGGTGATCTGCAAGGGCCGACTTCTACATGGAATGTTGCTAGTGGAATAGCAACATTCCATGTAGAATCTCAAATAGTAGCAACAGTGGAGGAGTGGCCTAGTGGTTAGGGTGGTGGACTTTGGTCCTGAGGAACTGAGTTCGATTCCCACTTCAGACACAGGCAGATCCTTGTGACTCTGGGCAAGTCACTTAACCCTGCATTGCCCGCCACATTGAGCCTGCCATGAGTGGAAGTGCGGGGTACAAATGTAACAAAAATAAAATAACAGAGGAAGTGTTTCACATTCAGTTGCCTCTCCTGCATCGGCCCAGGAATCTTTCTTTCTCTCTGCCACGCCCCTGCGGAAACAGGAAGTTACAGCAAAGGGGGCGGGGCACGGCAGAGAGAAAGAAGAACTCCTGGGCCGACAAGGGGCAGGCAACTGAATGTGGAACGCTGCTGCTGCTGTTAGTGCTCAGAAAGGGAAAATCACTTTGAAATGTACATTTTTGGGATGCATGGGGAAATGTTTACCTGATGCTGGCAAGGAGGGGAGGAAATATTCACCTGACCCGGGCACAGGGGGTGGGGGGGGGGGCACAGGAGAGGGACATGCTGAAGTGAATATTAGTACATAAGTATTGCCACACTGGGACAGACCAAAGGTCCATCAAGCCCAGCATCCTGTTTCCAACACTGGCCAATCCAGGTCACAAATACCTGGCAAGATCCCCAAAAAGTACAAAACATTTTATACCGCTTACCCCAGAAATAGTGGATTTTCCCCAAGTCCATTTAATAATGGTCTATGGACTTTTCCTTTAGGAAGCCGTCCAAACCTTTTTTTAAACTCCGCTAAGCTAACCGCCTATACCACATTCTCTGGCAACAAATTCCAGAGTTTAGTTACACGTTGAGTGAAGAAACATTTTCTCTGATTCGTTTTAAATTTACTACATTGTAGCTTCATCGCATGCCCCCTAGTCCTAGTATTTTGGAAAGCGTGAACAGACGCTTCACATCTACCCGTTCCACTCCCCTCATTATTTTATAGACCTCTATCATATCTCCCCTCAGCATCCTTTTCTCCAAACTGAAGAGCCCTAGCCGCTTTAGCCTTTCCTCATAGGGAAGTCGTCCCATCCCCTTTATCATTTTCGTCGCCCTTCTCTGCACCTTTTCTAATTCCACTATATCTTTTTTGAGATGCGGTGACCAGAATTGAACACAATATTCGCAATAGCAAAAAGGTAATTGGAAATAAGGGACTGATTATGCCTGGTCCATCTGTAAAAAGTTTAAACCTGTTCCAGTTGGATAGGCAGTGCCTTTAAATGTAAAGAAGACAAGATTTTTTTTAACTTATTGGACAGCTTTTTAATTTATTTGAAAGCTTCCCATATGTAGATACAAATATCATGAAATAGCAATTGAATATCACTAAATCAGTTTATTATTCTACCTGGTCGAGAGGTGTGGTAGCCGTGTTAGTCTGCCTGGTAGAGAAACAGCAGTTATAAACTCTGTATTTTGTGCTCATTTTCTACACTGTCCTATACAATACAGATGACACAATTTCAGTGAGGATATCCTGTTTCTTGATAGATTTATCATAACTTTTGTTGTAATCTGCCTTGGGAAAGCCACCGCTTGTCCCTGAGATCAGTAACATGGAATGTTGCTACTATTAGAGATTCTGAATGGAATGTTGCTACTGTTTGGAGTTCTACATGGAATGTTGCTACTGTTTGGGGTTCTACATAGAATGTTGATACTATTTGGGATTCTTCAGATACTTGTGACCTGGATTGGCCACTGCTGGAAGCGGGATACTGAGCTAAATGGACCTTTGGTCTAACCCAATATGACTATTCTTGTGTGTTTCTACTGAGCAGATTGGATGCCCATTCTATTTTCTATCTGCCATTAGTTGCAATGTTATCATTGTCCACTGCAGAACAAGAGAATAAGACATCAATGACAATATATGAAATAAGAGGAATGCCAAGCACTACAAGATACTGGGAAACCTTACTTGCAGAGCAGTAAAATATAAACCCAATACTTCATGCGTCAGGATGCAGCTCGAGTAGATAACTAAAAAGTTCTGCTGCAATGTCCAAACTGCCCATATTTTTTTTTTGTTACATTTGTACCCTGTGCGTTCCCACTCATGGCAGGCTCAATGCGGCTTACATGGGGCAATGGAGGGTTAAATGACTTGCCCAGAGTCACAAGGAGCTGCCTGTGCCTGAAGTGCGAATTGAACTCAGTTCCTCAGTTCCCCAGGACCAAAGTCCACCACCCTAACCACTAGGCCACTCCTCCTCTACATATCTAGATACCTAGATGTCTCCTAGCAGCCAATCATAATTCTCCTGCAGTCGCTTTCACATATTCAGTTCCTTTTCAAAACAGTAGAGAGGTGTGGTAGCCATGTTAGTCCACTTTTAAAGGTAATCAATAGAAATAAAACATGGAAAAGAAAATAAGATGATACCTTTTTTATTGGACATAACTTAATACATTTCTTGATTAGCTTTCGAAGGTTGCCCTTCTTCCTCAGATTGGAAATAAGCAAATGTTAATAGATGACAGTATATAGAAGTGAAACATCAAAGCATTTCAGTGACAGTCTAACAGGATGGGGGTGGATAGGTGAGACGTCAGACTAGAATGAAGCCTTACGCGGGATTGGGAAGAAAAGGACCTCGGCTCGGCTGGCGAGGGTTGGGGTCCCTCGTCAGCAAAGGTAGGCTGGGGGGGATTGGCGACGGGGGGGGTCAAGAGGGTCGTCAGCAGGGGGGTGTCAAAGTTGGTGGCGGGGGGGGGGTCGGCGGCGCCGGGGGGGGGGGCTAAAATGTGCCCCTTCACCTGAGGCTCTGGACCCCCCTCCCGCCGAAGTCTGGCTACGCCCCTGCTACCACGTGGCCCGGGTGGTAATTTCATTTTTTACGTGCATCCACTACGCGCGCCGGAAAATATATTTTATTTTCCGGCATGCGGCGCTAACCAGGCGGTAATCGGCATTGTACACGTGCTGACAATTACCACCCAGTTAACGTGTGAGACCTTACTGCTAAGTCAGTGGGTGGCAGTAAGGTCTCGGGCCCAATTTTCATTTTGCCGCACGTCCATTTTTGGCCCCAAAAAAGGCCCTTTTTACAGGCACGCTGAAAAATGGATCTGTGTATGTCCAAAGCACTTGCCTACACTAGCGCAGGCCATTTTTCACCACACCTTAGTAAAAGGACCTCCCAATGCCGTCAGCTGCACAGTTTTCTGTAGCATGTCTCTCTCCCACAGAACAGTCAGCTTTGCAGATGAGTAACGTTCTGAGCTAGTCCTGGTTTCCTTCAACCCCCTCCCCTGTCTAAGAATTCTGGAATTTCTGCAGATTTTTTTCAGTTCAAATGCTCAAAGAAGATGAACTAGGGCCAGTTCAGTGCGCCACTTCTGAGCTGCAGTTAGTTGGCAACTGAACTGGCAGTCATGTTTAATCAAAAAATAGATGGACCTATTTGCCTTTTACTGTACCTCAAAGTCTAGTTGCCATGACTTGAACAGTGATAGACTAAGATCATCGACAATGAGTCCTACATGCTAAGACACTTCTGTCAAGTAACCAGGTCAACCGATGTCAACAAGACTAAATCAATATTATTTTTCTACATTGATGTTATATAGTATCTCCTAAATATAAACTGCAAAAAAAGGAAAGAATAATATTATATTTGCAACTTTTCTTTAAATGAAGCTACAACGAGTCCTACACATGAAAAGGTTATTCACTTTTATTGGGGAGTAAACCTTGATTTAAAAATTAAAGTGTTGTAATTTATGATTAACCCACATGTCAAAATGTAATCAGAAAAAATGTCAGTGATAATGGCCAGGAATGCAAGTCATGCCAACATTAATGGATCGCACTTTAAAAATCTTGATAGCTCATTCATTTCTATAATTATAGTTATTACAAGTTAAATAAGTCTCCCACATACTTGATATGCAAAGAGACAGCATAAAATCTATGGCATGGTATCATTCAGCCATCAAACTGAATATTTTCCTCTTAGCAGACTATCAAGCCTAAATATACAGGGACTGGGAATATTTCAAAGTTCATGGAAATGTGATTGGAAAGAGCTGCAGCTGAAAGAAGAAGCCTTTTCACTGCTGAATTCTGCAGCTGTGACTGGGAATCAAGGTGTGACTTTGTTCTGATGCAGTAAAATACGTCTCGATAATGTACAACATCTAGGTAGCCAGAATGAACAAAAGACGATGCAATTTGGTGATATAATAATAATGGGTGATTTCCGTCACCCAAAGATGATTTTGTCCGATAACTTCTTTTAAAAAGTGGAGAGAGGTGTGGTAGCCGTGTTAGTCCACTCTTAAGGTTATCAATAGAAATCAAACAAAATAAAACATGGAAAAGAAAATAAGATGATACCTTTTTTATTGGACATAATAGATTTCTTGATTAGCTTTCGAAGGTTGCCCTTCTTCGTCAGATCGGAAATAAGCAAATGTGGTAGCAGATAGTATATATAAGTGAGACATCCAAGCATTACTTTGACAGTCTGACAGGGTGGGAGGATGGGGGTGGGTAGGAGGTATGTATGGGGACATCAAAGCATTTCATTGATATTCTAACAGGATGGGTGTGGGTAGGTGAGAGGAGGGTGATAAACAGAGAAATACAATTTTATGGTTTATAATGGGCTAGAAAACCCAGATCCTTCTTAAGTCCTGTCTGTTGGGTGTCAAAATATTCAATCATTCTGACTTCAAACGTCTTACTTTCCTGTATTGTTTTAAAGTTACCGTTCAGGATTCTAACTATGAAATCACTGGTGCAGTGTCCTGGTCTTGTAAAATGCTGGCCCACCGGGGTGGGAACCTGACTGGCACTGGCTATCTTCATGTGATGTCTGTGCAGACTGAATCTTGTCTTAAGCATCTGGCCTGTTTCTCCAATATAGCATCCTTCGTTGGAGAAAAAGAACTCAACCGTTAGTTGCAACGCTATCATTGCCCACTGCAGAATAGGAGAACAAGACGATATCAACGACAATGAAATCACAAACTGAATGAAAAGGACTGCCGAGCACCTCAAGATACTGGGAAGTAGTAAAATATAAAAACAGGGTGCCGCCTGAGTAGATAACTAAAATGTTAGACTGTGGTACCCAGAACTGTACATACTTGATCTAGATTTCTTCCACCAGCTAATAGTAACTCTCATGTAGTCTCCCTTACATATTCAATTCCTTTTCAAAGTAGGTGTGGCTCCAAGTGGCCGAAGTCTTTTTTTCTCCACTTTTTTTTAAAGAAGTGATTGGGCAATTGTCTTTTGTATGGAAGAAAAGAGCAAACACCTCGTAATACAAGTTTGAGCAAATATTGATTAAGCTTTTTGGTTTGCACTATTCTCTTCCTGGTTGTTTGGTTATATAACATACTTGAGAGTGACAATGAGCATGGCCCAAAATTGACAGAGCGGATTATATTTTACAGTAAGCTAGAGAGAAGAATTATTGCAAGCTCCAGCATCAATATCAGATAATAATTTACCTATGGTGGAAGTTGGATGGATTGATGTTTTGAATGTTTTTCATTGTTTCATGCGTTTGGAATTACATAGGGCTTCCCTTGTTGAATATTGCAAGCCATACTGTGGAAATGTGGTCACATGTTTCCTAGTCCAGGTGGCCAGTCTGAACGCGAAAACAGGCCCCATCTTTCCCTTCACATAACAAATTAATTAGAGCTGTGTCTTATCTTCTACATTCCAACTTATTTTCACACAAACAATCATTTTTAAACAGAATTACTTCTAATCAAAAATACAGACCCTGAGTGCACTGGTCAGTCAAGGCAGAGTTGAAAAACAATCTTTAAAATTCACTTTTATTACACCCCTCCCAGTCCCATCCAATCTCCACCAATATATTTAGGAATCTTCAGGCTATTGACTCTTCTACTCTGTCCTTCAATGTTTCAAACCTCTTGTCAATCACTATTTTATCCATTCCTGTCAATGAGGCTGTCTCTTCCTATAATACTATTCTCTCCTCTTCTCTGGATACTCTCGCTCCTCCTATTCCCTATTCTGTAAGGTGTATTGAACCCCAGGCTTGGCCAACCTCTAGAATCCTCTACCTACGTTCCTGTGCCCGATCTGCTGAACGCCTTTGGCTGAACTCCTGTGCCCATGCTGACTTCATACATTTCAAATTCCTAAGGTTCACATTAACATTAGACAAAACCTGTCCTCCCATCTCCCTCCTCCTTTTCCTATCCAAGATACTGAAACATGCTGTTCGCTGCCGTTGTCTTGACTTTCTTTCATCTCAAGCTATCCTTGATCCAATCTGGCTTTCGTCCTCTTCATTCAACTGAAACAGCCCTTACTAAAGTCTCCAATAACATGTTCCTGGCCAGATCCAAAGGTCTCTATTCTATCCTCATCCTTCTCAATCTGTTGATCACCACCTACTCCTTTATAAGCTGTCTTTACTTGGATTTCAGGGCTCTGTTCTTTCCTGTTTTTCTTCTTATCTGTCCCATCGCACTTTTAGAGTATACTCTGGTTGATCCTCCTCCACTTCTATACCACTATCAGTTGGTGTACCTCAGGACTCTGTCTTGGGACCTCTTCTTTTCTCCATCTATACTTCTTCCCTTGGTGATTTGATCTCATCCCATGGTCTTCAGTACCACCTTTATGCTGGTGACTCCCAGATCTACCTCTCCACACCAGAAATTTCAGCAGGAATCCAGGTCAAAGTATAAGCCTGCCTGTCTGACATTGCTGCCTGAATGTCTCACCGCCATCTGAAACTAAACAAGACCAAGACTGAGCTTCTTATCTTTCCCCCTAAACCCAACTCCCCTCTTCCCCCCATTCTCTATCTCTGTGGATAGCACTCTCTTCCTCCCTGTCATCAACTCGTAACCTTGGGATTATCTTTGACTCCTCTCTCCTTTTCTCTGTTCATATCTAACAGACTGCTAAAACCTGTCATTTCTTTCTCTATAATATCACCAAAATTCATCCTTTTCTTTCTGAGCACACTACCAAAACCCTTATCCACACTCTTATCACCTCTCACTTAGACTATTGCAACTTGCCTCTCACAGGTCTCCCGCTTAGCCATCTCTCTCCCTTTCAATCTGTTCAAAATTCTGCTGCACAACTTATATTCCACCAGTGTCACTATGCTCATATTGGCCCTCTCCACACGTTACTTCATTGGCTCCCTATCCATTTCCGCACACAGTTGAAATTCCTCTTATTGGCATACAAGTGCATTCACTCTGCGGCTCCTCAGTACCTCTCTTACCTCTCCCTCCACTCCTCCCTGTGAACTCCGTTCATTGGGTAAATCTCTCTCATCTGTACCCTTCTCCACTGCCAACTCCAGACTCCGTTCCTTTTATCTTGCTGCACCATATGCTTGGAATAGACTTCCTGAGCCGGTATGTCAAGCTCCATCTCTGACCATCTTCAAATCTTGGCTAAAAGCCCCCATTTTTGATGCTGCTTTTTAACATCTAATCTCTATTCAGTTGTACAGTACCCACCATGTATGATTTATCATTCCCAACTTAGTAATTCCCTTATCCCTTATTTTTTCCTGTTTGTTTGCTTGTTCTGATTAGATTGTAAGCTCTTTCGAGCAGGGATTGTCTCTCCACGTTCAAGTGTACACCACTGCGTACAACTAGTAGTGCTGTAGAAATGACAAGTAGTAGTATTAGTAGTAGTAGTACTATCTGTCTCCAGTTTCACTTACGCAGTTACGTGCTGAATAATCACACGTGGAGAGACATTTTCAATATGACGTCTAAATCCAAGTTTGGATGTTTGCTGAAAACATCCAAAAATCAAGTGGCGAACATGGACATTTTCAAACCAAAAAAAAAAAAAACATCTTTTTGTTTCGAAAATGTCTATTTCCTAGATGTTTTTTACATGGTTTTCTTGTGACTATTTTTTGAGAAAAGTCCAAGGGAAAAACACACAAAAACAAGCCATTGGGATGTATGGGGTGGGGGGGGGGGCAGCGTTCTTAGTAGACTGGCTACACAGCCATCCCAGCAGAGCAGTTGGGGCACCCTTGGGGGGAGGGTGCTGCAGTGGACCTCACATATAAGGTCCCAAGTACACCTTTCACTGTTATCCCTTTATATTGTACAGAGAGGCTTCCAAAACCCAACAAAAACCTACTGTACCCAACTGTACACCATTACAATAGGAGTTGAGGAGTAGCCTAGTGGTTAGTACAGCAAACTTTGATCCTGGGAAACTGGGTTCAATTTCCACTGTAGCTCCTTGTGACTCTGGGCAAGTCACTCAATTGCCCCAGGTACAAATAAATACCTCTATATACTATGTAAACTGCTCTGAATATTTTTATTTATTTGTTGCATTTGTATCCCACATTTTCCCACGTTTTTGCAGGCTCAATGTAGCTTACATTATGCCGTAATGGCGATCGCCATTTCCGGAACGAGAAATACAAAGTGGTATTGCATTAAAGTTCATAAATGATAGAGTAAGTTATAAAGAACGTTAGATACTCTGTTCATCTCCGGTGTGAGAAATAAGGTGGTAATGCGGTACCGTTCATTAGTGGCAGAGTGATTGAAGCAGGAATATAGTTGTTGAAACCACAGAAAGGCAGTATATCAAGTCTCATTCCTTTTCCCCTTATGGCTGCAGGTGTCACCCATATAAGGGTACAGTGGGTTTTGGAGGGCTCACGCTTTCCACCACAGGTATAAGCTATAGTGGGATATGGGCCTGGGTCCCCTTCTCTACAGTGCACTGCACCGACCACTAGGCTAGTCGGAGACCTGCTTGCTGTTCTAATAGGACAGGCCATAATATCTGAAGCTGTCATAGAGGCTGATATGTACTGTTTCTTTCACCTCTTTGAGGGATGAGAGGGGGTCAGTGACCACTGGGGGGGGGGGGGGAGTAAGGGGATCATTTAGGGCACCTTTTTATGACTTATTCATGATTGAAACAGGTCCAAGACCAAAACATCCTACTTAGCCCTGGACATTTTTGCTTTGTTTCATTATGGCAGACATATGTCCAAGTTTTGGGAATGTCCAAATCCCGCCCCTGGCATGCCCCCTTGTGATCTGGACAAAGCTTCTTAAAAATGTGTTTCATAAATAGCAATTTGGACATTTTTGCAAGAAAAACATCCATCTGCTCTTTTGTGTTGCTTTTTGGGAATTTTTCTGTTTCAAAAACGAGCCCCTTAACCGCATAAGGAATAGCAGGCCGCACATACCCAGATATTCAATGCCGATGCCCGGACATGGCTCGGCATTGAATATCCAGGCTTAATGCCAAAAAAACTAAGCGCCATCAGCTGAATATTTACCTCCAGAGTAACTGAACAGAGTCTGAGCCCATACAACTGAGCTGACGCTTTCTTTAGAAATTTGATTAATTAAAATTCAATGTAAAAGAAATTGCATTGCTGGGCTCCCAGTGAGATATATGCTGCAGAGATAACACAAGCTCATGTCTGTAGTGGAGAATAGAGCTAAGAATGGAGTGGAGGAGTGGCCTAGTGGTTAGAGCACCAGCCTTGACATCCAGAGGTGATGATCAGTTCAAATCCCACTGCTGCTCCATGTGATCTTGGGCAAGTCAATTAACTCATTCATTCCTACTACTACTACTACTATTTAGCATTTCTATAGCGCTACAAGGCGTACGCAGCGCTGCACAAACATAGAAGAAAGACAGTCCCTGCTCAAAGAGCTTACAATCTAATAGACAAAAAATAAAGTAATCAAATCAATTAATGTGTACAGGAAGGAGGAGAGGAGGGTAGGTGGAGGCGAGTGGTTACGAGTCAAAAGCAATGTTAAAGAGGTGGGCTTTCAGTCTAGATTTAAAGGTGGCCAAGGATGGGGCAAGACGTAGGGGCTCAGGAAGTTTATTCCAGGCGTAGGGTGCAGCGAGACAGAAGGCGCAAAGTCTGGAGTAGAGGGAAGTACCCAGTGTACCTGAATGTAACTCACCTTGAACCACTAAGGTGTGAGCAAAATCCAAACAAATAAACAGCTTTCTCAGCCTGATGAACTGACAGAACGTTTAGGTCCTCACCCAGAAAATGGATCCTATGTACCCCAATGGGAAATTACAGTCCACAAGCTATATGGAAAAACCAAGTAATCGGACACAGTACAAACAAATATATGGAAGCTGTATGACAGAATAATACTGTTCAACATTGGTGCACCAAACCCCTTCTGAATAGGAGACCTGACATTAATTATCTATCCTAATGTATTGAAGCAGAGAAGAATGCCATGAGAAATCAAAGGTCCACTTGACAAGGAAAGCCATCCCATTCTACGCAGAGGCTATGAGGGATGGAGGAAGTATTTCATTATTATTTATTGCATTTGTACCCCACATTATCCCACCTTTTTGCAGGCAAGTCTAAAGTCTTGCAATAGCCTAAGGGTACTAGTCTAGAAACCTTGAAAGGCCAAAGAAAAATAGGTTTGGATCTGGCTCCCACCTTTTTAGCAGTAGCTCAAGGCATGTTACATTCAGGTCCCCAGAGGATGTGCTGTCTAAGTTTGTGCCTGAGGCAATGGAGAATGAATGACTGGTCCTAGGTCACGAAGAGCGTTGGTGGGAGATATGGGATTTGAACTCTGGCTTCTCTAGGTCTCAGCTCACTTCACTAACCACTAGGTTGCTCCTCCACTCCAGGCAGTAATCTAGGCAGAGAAGAAACCCAATGCAGTGAGAATGAGTAGCACATATTTCAATACATAATTTGTTATTGAATCTTATGTGCAACTTTCAAACTTGTGCTCTGCCTAGGACTGCATTGAATTATGTTTTTTTTTTTTTTTAAATTTTGTAATGCACCCATGATATAAGGGAGAGATATTTACCACCAAGGGAGGGGGAGTACCTGGTAGAAGAAATATCATGGTAGCCCAGGTAAAGACCTAGGGGTTCATACCATTGAGGGAGCCACAGAGTGGAGTGGAGAAGTGGCCTAGTGGTTAGAGCACCGGTCTTGCAATCCAGAGGTGACCGGTTCAAATCCCACTGCTGCTCCTTGTGATCTTGGGCAAATCGCTTAACCCTCCATTGCCCCAGGTACAAACTTAGGTTGTGAGCCCTCCTGGGACAGAGAAATATCCAGAGTACCTGACTGTAACTCACCTTGAGCTACTACTGAAAAAGGTGTGAGCAAAATCTTAATAAATAATAATCTATATCAGAGATACAATCATTTAGAGTATAGGGGCCAAGAATATTCCTATTTGGTGTTTACTGTTCTTTATAGAATTACTAGTGTAATAGTCAAAAACACATCTATGTTTTAGGAATGATCACATACACCAGCCAGAGAACTGATGAAAGTGCTCAAACCTAGAATGTTAGAAACACGCAGACATCATAGCGTTTTACAACTTATGCGCATAAATGTGTGCCCGGTCCATGTGAACATCCACACAGGACTGGAAACGGGACATTTTCACATGATCCTCCTAATTCCATAAACTTGGGTGGACAAAACTGAATTTTAGAATAGCACCTAACTTAATTAAGTGGGCTCTACAGCTTTAACTGCCAATAATGACCCTTAAGCGACATCAATTGGCACCATATGGCAGTTATGTGCGTTACTGTACTTAGGCCGTATTTGATAAGCTTTGCACCAAAGTTCTATTTTTATTTATTTTATTTATTTGCATTTGTATCCCACATTTTCCCACCTATTTGCAGGGGGGCAGACTCAAGAAAAATGTCAGGAAATATTTTTTCACGGAGAGAGTGGTGGATGCTTGGAATGCCCTCCCGCGGGATGACTGCACAGTTAATACAAGACAACTTACCGCTAAGTCAATGGCGGGCGGTAAGGTCTCAGACCCAAAATGGACACGCACCAATTTTTATTTTGCTGCACATCCATTTTTGGCAAAAATATTTAAAAAAGGCCTTTTTTATAGGTGCGCAGAAAAATGGATCTGCACGCGTCCGTAACACGCTCCTACACTACCGCAGCCCATTTTTCAGTGCACCTTCGTTGAAGGACCCCTTAGGAAGGTAAATACTAATTAAATCTAATTAGTGACTAATTGCTTTTTAAAAAGCCAATTATTGGTGCTAATTAGCTCATTCAATTAAATTGCATGTGCAAATTGGACATGTACCCAAATTTGCACATGCAATTTTTAGCGACTTCTTTACAATTAGAGGGGTTACCCCTGAATTCTATATAGCGTGCCTAGAGTTCCGCACCAAAATCCAAGCGTATTCTGTAACCATGTGCATAACCTAATGGTTTAACAAGCAAATGGAGTGGAGGAGTGGCCTAGTGGTTAGGGTGGTGGACTTTGGTCCTGAGGAGCTGAGTTTGATTCCCACTTCAGGCAGAGGCAGCTCCTTGTGACTCTGGGCAAGTTACTTAACCCTCCATTGCCCCATGTAAGCCGCATTGAGCCTGCCATGAGTGGGAAAGCGCAGGGTACAAATGTAACAAAAATAAAAAAATGAAATTAGCGCTGATAACAGCACATAAGCAATAATGAACACTAATTGACAATAATTATAATTTACGTGCACAAATCGTTAATTGTATTCTGTAATGTAGAGCGCCTACATTTTAATACATGCAGGCAAAAAGGGGAGTGGTTATGGATGGGGAAATGGGCATTTCGTGGGCATTCCAAAATTTACACGCACTATTATAGAATATGGCCCTCTGTGCCTAAATCTAAATGTAGCGATTTACACCATATTTTCATTGGTATCAATGGAGGTGGGTAGATTGCGGGTAGATCGCCGGAGAACGTAGTGAAGGCGGTTAGCTTGGCTGAGTTTAAAAAGGGGTTGGACGGTTTCCTAAAGGACAAGTCCATAGACTGCTACTAAATGGGAAAAATCCACAATTTCGGGAATAACTTGTATAAAATGTTTGTACGTTTGGGTAGCTTGCCAGGAGCCTTTGACCTGGATTGGCCGCTGTCGGGGATAGGATGCTGGGCTCGATGGACCTTTGGTCTTTTCCCAGTATGGCATTACTTATGTACTTATGTACCACGCCTAAATCTAGGTGTGGCTTATAGAATATGCATCGGTGGAAATTTTTTCCGTGTGGATTTTTTTAGGCACGATATATATAATCTACTACTACTACTTATCATTTCTATAGCACTACTAGACGTACACAGCGCTGTACACTAGAACATGAAGAGACAGTCCCTGCTCGACAGAGCTTACAATCTAATTAGACCAGACAAACAGGACAAACAAGAGGGAATATTAAAGTGAGGATGATAAAAATAAGGGTTCTGAACAAGTGAATAAGGGTTAGGAGTTAAAAGCAGCATCAAAAGGTGGGCTTTTAGCTTAGATTTGAAGACGGCCAGAGATGGAGCTTGACGTACCGGCTCAGAAAGTCTATTCCAGGCATATGGTGCAGCAAGATAAAAGGAACAGAGTCTGGAGTTAGCGGTGGAGGAGAAGGGTGCAGATAATAATCTCCCCCCTCCCCTTAGTGCCTAAGTGAAAGATGGCTATTTTGGGAGCATTCTGGGGGTGAATTCGGTACTTGGCCAGTTAAGTGCTGATATTCTTAACCGGCCAGGTTAACCATATAAATGGGACCACATAAAACACAGTCCTATCTTTATGGCTGGTTAAGTTCTAAATATCAACTTAGCTGGCGCCGCATAAACCAGATACTAAATGCTGAAGCCAGACCTGGCCCAGCATTGAATATCCAGGAATAACACTGCAGTGGTCAGCAAAATTCTCACCACTGCCAGCTGAATATTTACCCCTTGATAAATATAAAATATATTTTTTAAAAATCATCTGTTATATGTTGAGTATGTTATTGAAACCAGTGGCGTAGGAAGGGGGGGGGGGCGGTCCGCCCCGGGTGCACGCGCTCGGGGGGTGCCGGTCCCGCTGGTTCCCTGCTCTCTCTCTGCCCCGGAACAGGTTACTTCCTGTTCCGGGGCAGAGAGAGCAAGGAACCAGCGGGGCCGACGCAGCTCCGAGTGACGTGCACTCGGGGCGGATCAGCCCTCCCGCAGGTAAGAATGTGGTCAGGGGGGTGGGGTTTGCGCTCCGGGGGGGATGCGCTGCAGAGGGGGAGGGTCGCGCCATGCTGCACCCGGGGGGGGGGGGGGTGCGCAGCGGCGACCCACCCCGGGTGCCATTAGCCCTCGCTACGGCACTGATTGAAACTCCTTGTTTTTAGTCTTCTCCCAGATTCACTTAAGATGCCTGAAGCTACTGCAAAATGAGGTTTCTCCTGGAAGATCAAAGAAACTCCATAGGCTGCCAGTATGGGCTAGAATTCAGTTTAAGGTTGTTTGCTTTATTTTACGGTATATAGGGGTGATCCTTAATATATGGTGATTTCACTGGAGCAGTATTCTTCTACTGGACCCCCTTGGTCTTTCCAGAAAGTTTGTTACAGCTACTTTCTTTGATAAAGGTTCATAGTAACGTAGTCGATGACGGCAGAGAAAGACCTGCACGGTCCATCCAGTCTGCCCAACAAGATAAAGTCATATGTGCTACTTTATATGTACCTTACCTTGATTTGCATCTGTCATTTTCAGGGCACTAGCCCCGCCTCCCACCACCGGCTCTGCCACCCAATCTCCGCTAAGCTTCTGAGGATCCACTCCTTCTGAACAGGATTCCTTTATGTTTATCTCACACATTTTTGAACTCCGTTACCTTTTTCATCTCCACCACCTCCTGCAGGAGGGCATTCCACTCTCTCCGTGAAAAAATACTTCCTGACATTTTTCTTGAGTCTGCCCCCCTTCAATCTCATTTCATGTCCTCTCGTTCTACCACCTTCCCATCTCCGGAAAAGGTTCATTTGCGGATTAATACCTTTTCAAATATTTGAGCGTCTGTATCATATCACCCCTGTTTCTCCTTTCCTCCAGAGTATACATGTTTAGTTCAGCAAGTCTCTCCTCATACGTCTTGTAACGCAAATCCCATACCAATCTCGTAGCTTTTCTTTGCACCGCTTCAATTCTTTTTACATCCTTAGCAAGATACGGCCTCCAAAACTGAACACAATACTCTAGGTGGGGCCTCACCAACGACTTATACAGGGGCAAAATAGTGTATTTTGTTACAGGAGTCCTACGCTTAGGGATGAGCTCAGTTACCGTGGCTTTCAAAACAACTTAAAAGCTTATTTTTTCCAGCATTTATTCGGGTTGGATGGTTGAGGTTTGTTTTATTACTGTTGTTTTTATTTTTCTACTTTGTGCAATGTATTCTCTGTTGGTGTAAACCACCGATTATCTAGATTGTTTGTCGTATAAGCACATTGAATTGAAATACCTACTTGTTGGACCTACTGGTTGGAGGTGGTCATGGTGGATGCAGAGCAAAGGGACAGATGATCGTGCTAGGGTGATGTGGGAATAAGGGCACGTGATTACTCCAGGGTTGCAAGAGGAAATAAGATGAATGGCTTGATTGGGGTGGGGGATGCAGAGAAAGAGAATGGAACGTGATTATACCAAGGGACTGGGGGGAAGGAAGGAAAGAAAGGAAGATGATTACGTCAAAGGTGTGGGGGGGGGGGGGGGGGGGAGAGAGAAAATGTAAAGATCTGCCACGATGAAGGGAACCCAATACTGAGTGTGCCACAACACAAAAAAACTAGCCACTACTACTACTTAACATTTCTAGAGCGCTACTAGGGTTACGCAGCGCTGAACAGATTAAGAAAAAGGACAGTCCCTGCTCCAAGGAGCTTACAATCTAATGGGCGAAATGTCAAGTTGGGGCAGTCTAGATTTCCTGAATAGAGGTATGGTGGTTAGGTGCCGAAGGCGATATTGAAGAGGTGGGCTTTGAGTAAGGCTTTGAAGATGGGCAGGGAGAGGGGGCCTGGCGTATGGGCTCAGGGAGTTTGTTCCAGGCATGGGGTGAGGCGAGGCAGAAAGGGCGGAGCCTGGAGTTGACGGTGGTGGAGAAGGTGGTGGAGAAGCTAAAAAAACTAGCCACCATTCTCTTTAAAAAATAAGCAGACATCCTTTTGCTCCACTACATGTGTTTTCTAATACTTGTAGATCTGACCTAATGTACCATAACAATACAATACTTTGCCTTCGCAGAGCAAATAATTTTGCGGCTCTCAACCCTTAGAATTTTCCTTGTGTGGAAGTTTTCAATGGAGCCTTTTAAGCAGCACAATCTACTTCAGGCAATAATCACCTATAAATATTCATGGTCCCATTTTAACATTAAAAGAACATCTGTTTCAAAACATCTGCAATCTGTTTTCAATGCTTCAGTAAAATTTAAATTAATTAACTATAACTAATACAATAAGCCAGTATTAGGGTTAATGATAATGAAAGATGCCCTATTAATGAAGAACGCAAACATGCAACCTTGATGCAAATAGATGAGATTTCTAGCTTCTCTGAAATTTGAGTTTCTTTGGTATGCAAAACAGTTTCTAGATAAGGGAATACAGCATTGCAAAGCAATGAAACCAGCTGTGCGGTGCAGGGAGTACGTTTGTCATACTTCTTCATGCAAACTCACTGTGGATCGATTAATTATTTTTAAGTTTTAGGGGGCAATTTTTATTTATTTTTGTTACATTTCTATCCTACGCTTTCCCACTCATGGCAGGCTCAATGTGGCTTACATGGGGCAATGGAGGGTTAAGTGACTTGCCCAGAGTCACAAGAAGCTGCCTGTGCCTGAAGTGGGAATCGAGCTCAGTTCCTCAGGACCAAAGTCCACCACCCTAACCACTAGGCCACTCCTCCACTGTTGCTACTATTTGAGATTCTACATGGAATGTTGCTATTCCACTAGCAACATTCCATGTAAAAGTCGGCCCTTGCAGATCACCAATGTGGCCGCGCAGGCTTCTGCTTCTGTGAGTCTGACTCACAGAAACAGAAGCCTGCGCAGCCTTCTACATGGAATGTTGCTAGTGGAATAACATAGTAACATAGTAGATGACGGCAGGAAAAGACCTGCATGGTCCATCTAGTCTGCCCAACAAGATAAACTCATATGTGCTACTTCTTGTGTATACCTTACCTTGATTTGTATCTGCCATTTTCAGGACACAGACCATAGAAGTCTTACCCAGAACTAGCCCCACCACCCAAACAGCAACATTCCATGTAGAATCTCCAATAGTATCTATTTTATTTTGTTACATTTGTACCCTGCGCTTTCCCACTCATGGCAGGCTCAATGCGGCTTACATGGGGCAATGGAGGGTTAAGTGACTTGCCCAGAGTCCCACTAGCAATATTCCATGTAGAAGTCGGCCCTTGCAGATCACCAATGTGGCCGCGCAGGCTTCTGCTTCTGTGAGTCTGACGTCCTGCACATACGTGCAGGACGTCAGACTCACAGAAACAGAAGCCTGCACAGCCTTCTACATGGAATGTTGCAAGTGGAATAGCAACATTCCATGTAGAATCTCCAATAGTATCTATTTTATTTTTGTTACATTTGTACCCTGCGCTTTCCCACTCATGGCAGGCTCAATGCGGCTTACATGGGGCAATGGAGGGTTAAATGACTTGCCCAGAGTCACAAGGAGCTGCCTGTGCCTGAAGTGGGAATCAAACTCAGTTCCTCAGGACCAAAGTCCACCACCCTAACCACTAGGCCACTATTTGCAAAGTGAGAAGGCAGTTTTAACGTGCAAAATTTCTACTTCATTTTACAAGGAAAGTAGCTCCTCACTGAAAGTTGTCTAGACACGGTGTAAAGCATTGCATTTAAGTGTACAAGAATCTGAGGGAACGGTACAGAAATAGGGGGTGAAGTGCTTCAGTGTGCGAAGGAAGAGCGGGACTTAGGGGTGATTGTGTCTGATGACCTTAAAGCTTCCAAACAGGTAGAAAAAGTGACTGTCAAAGCCAGAAGGATGCTTGGGTGCATAAAAAGAGGGATGACCAGCAGGAAAAAGGAGGGGATTGTGCCTTTGTATAAGTCTCTGGTGAGGCCCCACTTGGAGTACTGCGTGCCGTTCTGGAGACCACACCTAAGGAAAGATATAAACAGGATGGAGTCGGTCCAGAAGGCGGCTATGAAATTAATAAGCGGTCTTGAATGCAAAAAAATATAGGGACAGGCTTATAATCCTCAATATGTATATGCTGGAAGAGAGGAGGGAGAGAGGAGACATGATAGAGTCGTTTAAATATCTCAAGGGCATTAATGTACAGGAAGTGAGCCTTTTTCAACTAAAGGAAAACTCTGGAACGAGGGGGCATGCGATGAAGTTAAGAGGGAATAGGCTTGGGGTCATCTTTGACTCTTCTCTCTCCTTCTCTGCTCATATCCAGCAGATTGCCAAGACCTGTCGTTTCTTTCTTTACAACATCCATAAAATCCGCCCCTTTCTTTCCGAGCACTCTACCAAAACCCTCATCCACACCCTTGTCACCTCTCGTTTAGACTACTGCAATCTGCTTCTTGCTGGCCTCCCACTTAGTCACCTCTCCCCTCTCCAGTCGGTTCAAAACTCTGCTGCCCGTCTCGTCTTCCGCCAGGGTCGCTTTACTCATACTACCCCGCTCCTCAAGTCGCTTCACTGGCTCCCTATCCGTTTTCCCATCCTGTTCAAACTTCTTCTACTAACCTATAAATGTACTCACTCTGCTGGTCCCCAGTATCTCTCCACACTCGTCCTTCCCTACACCCCTTCCCGTGCACTCTGCTCCATGGATAAATCCTTCTTATCTGTTCCCTTCTCCACTACTGCCAACTGCAGACTTCGCCCCTTCTGTCTCGCTGCACCCTACGCCTGGAATAAACTTCCTGAGCCCCTACGTCTTGCCCCATCCTTGGCCACCTTTAAATCTAGACTGAAAGCCCACCTCTTTAACATTGCTTTTGACTCGTAACCACTCGCCTCCACCTACCCTCCTCTCTTCCTTCCCGTTCACATTAATTGATTTGATTTGCTTACTTTATTTATTTTTTGTCTATTAGATTGTAAGCTCTTTGAGCAGGACTGTCTTTCTTCTATGTTTGTGCAGCGCTGCGTACGCCTTGTAGCGCTATAGAAATGCTAAATAGTAGTAGTAGTAGTAGTAGTAGTAGTAATGTAAGAAAGTATTATTTCACGGAAGGAGTGGTAGAGGCATGGAACAGGGCCGCCGAGAGACTGACCCGGGCCCGGGGCAAGGCCGCGCCCCTCATGATTGCCGTGCCCCCCCCAGGATTGCCACTGCCCCGCCCCCAAGGATCGCCCCCCCCAATCGCTACAGCTGTCGCCTCCCATTCCTGCTTCCAGGCCGCCGGCGCCACAGTTCCCAGTCTCCACCTACCTACCTACCCTCTGCTCTCTTCTGCCTGCCAATCGACCCCCTTCATTTAAAGTTTTTAAAAAAAAAATCTCTAAAGCAGCAGCGCAGCGCCTTCTCTGTGAAAGCGGCAGATCGCCTCGGGCGAGCCTTCCCTCACTGTGTCCCGCCCTCATGGAAATAGGAAGTTACATCAGAGGAGGGCGGGACACAGTGAGGGAAGGCCTGCCCGAGGCGATCTGCCACTTTCGCAGAGAAGGCGCTGCGCTGCTGCTTTAGAGATTTTTTTTTAATGCAGGGGGTCGGACGACAGACAGAAGGGAGCTGAGGGTAGGCAGGTGGAGACGGGACTGCGGCACCAGCGGCCTGGGAGTAGGAGAGGGCGAGAGACTCCAGTGCCGGGCTCTCCTTGGTGGCCCGGGGAATTTTGCCCCCCTTACCCTCCCCCCTCTTGGCGGCCCTGGCATGGAATGGCCTTCCGGTGGAGGTTGTGGAGTCCAGGACTGTGTCAGAATTTAAAAAGGCATGGGATAAGCATGTGGGATCGCTTAGGAAAAGGAAGAGTTAGGGGTTACAGAGGATGGGCAGACTGGATGGGCCATATGGCCTTTATCTGCCATCATGTTTCTATGTTTCTACGTGCCCATGTACTTTGCACCTGCTACTTCTGTGGACAGAACAGATGAGCAAGGGAAACAGTGCACATCCCTTTGAAAGCGGAATGCATGTGTGTTTAACTCCTTCCTTCACACCTAATCATTCCTGCCCACCCCCCCACCCAGCAACACCGCCTCACAAACTGTCAAAAAGTATACATATATAGGTAATTGGATTAAAAAAAAGAGAGACAATATTGGTAAACCTACATTTATTTATTTTGGCATTGATATCCCACATTTTCCCAGCAATATTGGTTCCAGTGAAGCTTACAACAATATAGGGAGGAAAAGGCTAACTGAAAACCATGCCCCCGATCTGCCCGGAAACGCCCATGACTCTCCCATTTCCATACCCCTTTTTCAGGATGCAAGTAAATTTTAGGCATGGATATTCCAATTAAATCTAATTCGAATAGCAGGGGTGTGCATTGCCCAAAGAAGTACTTCCACCACCCAAAGGCCTTCCTGAAGCCCTGCCACACATCATGTCCCAGAGACTGAATTTGCAACTGGGTCTCAAAACTCTGGATGACCTCATGTCGACCCATCTGGTCCAGCAGCTCAGCTGCTGCCATAGACTCTATAGCCAGCAGCTTAAAGGCAGTGGTGTGCTGGAGCAGGCTCTCACAGGCTCGCAAGAGCCGGTTGTTAAGTTTTTAAGAATTTTGGGAGCCGGTTGTTAAAGTAGGGCCCTCCATGGCTACTTTAACAACTGGCTCCCAAAATGTGGGCTTGGGCCCCCTGCTGAATTCTCTTTTACTTTGCTGGTGGGGATGCTGGACCCTGCCAGCCAAGTAAATAGACTGCTGCTGCTCCCCACTCCTTGTTTCCAGCTCTGAGCAGCAGGCTGGGACTTCTCCAGCATGTGTGAGAAGTTTCAGCATGCTGCTCAGAGCAAGAGGTTGGGAGTGGTGGCAGTCCATTTATTGGCTGCCAGCAAAGGTATGCCTAGCGTGCCCGCACGAAAGGAGGGGGGAGAGAGAGGCAAGTGTTGCCCCCCCCCCCCTCCCCGACCACCCCTGGCCCTTCCAACTGCAGAGCTGGCTACGTCAGGAGAAAGAGCCTGTTGTTAAAAATTTACCAGCACACCCCTGCCTAAAGGGCTCCCATGTCTGCCCCTCTGATCCTTCTTTCTTCTCCTGTCCAACTGCTAGCTCTGCCGCCTCTTCTTTCTCCTTGCCAATGTCTCCTCCTAATGCTGGATAGCTCAGGTTTCCTGATTGGTCCCCTCCTGCAGATGTGTGATCTGTGTGAATGAAAGCGTATGTGTTAGGAGATGGTGCAGCTTTCAAAGGGGTAACAATGTTAGTCTGGTGTATTTTAGTAGAAGAAGCTTATCAGAATGACAGAAGCTTTGGTGACGCTACTGATAGATGGCATCCCTCTGCTATATGGCTATCTAGCAGGGGCAGACTGAGGGTGGTCTGGGTCCCCCCGCCCAGCCACTGCCTGACGACGCCCCTGCCGCCACAGCTGCCGCCCTCGCTGCCCCAGTCCTACCTGAGGCCTGCCCACAATATAGCCCCCAACAAATTAGCCCCCTGTCAAAAGGGCCCAGTCAGGCAATGAACACACTTACTATCCGTCTGTTAGCTCATAATCTGTCTATTTAGAGAATGTTATAGTTTAGCGAGAATTCAACTCTACGGACAGTATGAAATGAATGATTTGTGATTGAACATAGTATTTGCTTACATCATTCAATAAAGATTTTAGTACACTTTTTATATTTGTGAAGGCTATTTTGTCACGGGGGCTATTTGTCAAGTGTTATTTTGTTTAGATGGGCCATTTTGTCTAGGACAATGGCTCCCAAACCTAGTCCTGGAGGCACCCCAGCCAGTCAGGTTTTCAAGATACCCACAATGAATGTTCATGAGAGATTTGCATGCACTGCCTCCGCTGCATGCAAATCTATCTCATGAATACTCATTGTGGATGTATTGAAAACCTGACTGGTTGGGGTGTAAAGGGCTATTTTGTTAGGGGCCATTTTGTCAGGGTGTCGCACTGGGAATGCAAGCAGGTCATTTTCTGCCTCAGGGAAGTTTCTCTCCATTCTGACTGCTCTGTTGGTGCTGTCTAATGAAAGCCCACTAGAGGCCACAGTGCAATGCAGGGTCGTGTCATCCTGGTGCCACAGAGTGAGCCGTGCCGTGCACATGGGGCATGCACAAAGGCATATGAAAATGGCAGACACAGGATTAGTTCCATATATAATTTACATGAGGACCTCAAGTAAAATGCTCAGACTGTATATAGGGATGTGCTCTCAGGGACCCAGCTATTTTCCATGTGAAGCCTGGAGCTATGCCAGTATCCATGTCTATACTGATCTTAAGCTGCCTTGTGCAGGGCCGGCTTAACCATTGGACCGGCTGAGGCTCTGGCCCAGGGTGCCAAAATACTCAGCCTCTGACCTCACCTGGTCTACAGGTTAATTAAGTCTTTTCTCCCCCCGTCCCTGGTCCAGTCTCTTCCTTTCTCTTTTCCCGACCCCCCCCCCCCCCTTGTGGGTATGGCACTGCTGAGGGAGAAGACGTTAATGGATGGCATCACCGGATCACCCCCTAGCGAGTTACACTCGGGGCGGACCGCCCCACCCTCGTTACGCTACTGCCCATAGGTGGCGGGGGCGTGCGCAGTGTTGATGTTGCCGATCAGCAGGAGGACTCAAACTAGATGCAGCCACCCAGCCTGAAGACAAGTGAAAGTCGCGCGGGGGAGGGAAACAGGAGAGACCGTGGGGCGCCGCTGCTGCTGATCCTGCTGTTAACTTCTGGCTGGGGAGGCTTAGCCTCCCCAAGCCTCTTATACCGGGCACCTATGCACTGCTCCCTCACCCCCCTCACTCCCCAGTGATCCTGTATAGTTTACATCAGTTACCAGTCTCTGGGTCTTCCTTCTGCTGCATCCTACCTCCTCTGATGCAATTTCCTGTGGGTGGGACGTGGCAGAGGGAAGACCCAGGAGCTGGCCAAAGGCATGAACTTTACAGGACCACGGGGGAGTGTGAGGTGAGGGACTAGAGCTGGATATACGGGAAGGGGGAAATAGAGACTGGTCCTAGGGGGGGAGAGAGATGCCAGCTCAAAGGATGATGAGATGCTGAACCTGTTGGGGTGAAGGAGAGAGGGGGCACCAGCAAAGGAAGGTAACTCAGGGCACCACAGTCCTTTGAGCCAGCCCTGGCTTGTGCATTTAGACGTGTGGTTGGCCACAGGTATTTTTCACATGTATATGGCGGTTTAAGTTAGTTCAATAAACAGGTATTAGCCTACAATTTGGTTAATGGCCCGTATTTCCAGTATTTCACTGAATGTTATGAGCCTACTGGAATTAATCTAGAAAAAGTGTGTTCAGTGCCAGTCAGGTTGGTGTGTGAACATGCTGAGAAACAGCGTGCTACAGATGCCGAGGAGACGGTTTTGCAAAAGGGCCTATTAGAGAAGAAAATATTTGACCTCTTTGGCTACAGCTCACAGGAAGAATAATGAATCCCAATAATAATGTGTTTCCATCGCAGTGAGACAGAATCCAAGATGGGAACAGTCGTAATGAACGGAAACTCTTCCATGGTGTAAGTGATACTATATGGAAGGAGAGGGATTAGCGAGATCTGTCAACTTCATAACTGCAGAAATGAAGCACAATGTTTTCACATTCTTATTATAAAATGTCAGATTTGAAAGTTGGAACTGTGTAACTGAATCCAAAATCTCAGCAGAGCTTCTTGTGAAATATATCCTTTCGATTTTTCTCTTCCAGGACAGTTCTTCCACATGGATTAGTTTTGTGTATACTAGACAGTAATAAACCTTGTTCCTGAGCCAGGACGTGTTGAACACTCACCTTAGGACTTCACTGTGCCAAAGAGAGTCCCCTTCTAGATTTCATAGATGGTAATGTATCTATAGGCAACATGTCAAAGTGCATGTAACATAGTAACATAGTAGATGATGGCAGAAAAAGACCTGCACGGTCCATCCAGTCTGCCCAACAAGAGAACTCATATTTGCTGCTTTTTGTGTATACCCTACTTTGATTTCTACCTGTGCTCCTCAGGGCACAGACCGTATAAGTCTGGCCAGCACTATCCCCGCCTCCCAACCACCAGCCCCGCCTCCCACCACCGGCTCTGGCACAGACCGTATAAGTCTGCCCAGCACTATCCCTGCCTCCCACCACCGGCTCTGGCACAGACCGTATAATTCTGCCCAGCACTATCCCCGCCTCCCAACCACCAGTCCCGCTTCCCACCACCGGCTCTGGCACAGACCGTATAAGTCTGCCCAGCACTATCCCCGCCTCCCAACCACCAGCCCCGCCTCCCAGCCACCGGCTCTGGCACAGACCGTATAAGTCTGGCCAGCACTATCCCCGCCTCCCAACCACCAGCCCTGCCTCCCAGCCACCGGCTCTGGCACAGACCGTATAAGTCTGCCCAGCACTATCCCTGCCTCCCAACCACCAGCCCCAGCAACTAGTCACAGAATCTATGAAAAGGCAGAATTGGTGTGTAGAGCCTGAGCTCTTTTATTATAACTTGGGGAACATGGATCAATTTTAGCAGACAATGGAAAAGGTGCCAGTACTCAGTACCCCCAAGTACCCCCTCAAAAACAGCCCTGCACCTCATACACCCACTCTCAAAACACAGTTTTCTGCAATATTTTCAGCGTGCAATTTTCAACTTGTATAGTTTTTTTTTGTTGTTGTTTTGTTTTTTTAGTTGGAGAAAACTTATCTGTGATGCTGTAATAGGCTGATTCATATACAAAGATAATTTGGGCACAAAAGCAACAATTTAAAACCAAATGGCTGCTATAACTGAAAGGGAATTTAACTTGCAATAGCTGTAAATATGTACAAATTTTTTGAGGCATCAGTAAAAATGATCAAATACAAAACAAAAATAAATCTCCTGGCACCCAAGAAATCTCCACACATATTGCATCTGAAGTACAAAACTGTAAAATACTTTGAGACCCTATTTGCATAAAACCAGGTATAATCATATTTACTACAGAAAAAAAGGGAAATTAATGTTTATGTATTCACTATGGGGCAATTTTCAACCTGCCTGTCTTGGTACAAAATCCACAGGTATGTGTCCCTTTTGAAAACTGCCAGAGGTTAGGACTTGTACACCTGCTTTTAGTGACAGTAAAATTCCTGTCAGAAAATAGCGTGCAAAAATCTGAAACTTTAATCTTGGCTTGTTATTTTCAAAATATGACTCTAACTGCAATCCCATGAAATATAGCATGCAAAGCAGCCCTGCAAACAGGTCCGTTTAGAAAACTTTTTATAGGGAAAGGGAAATGGTATACTGCCTTTCTGAGGTTTTTGCAACTACATTCAAAGTAGTTTACATATATTCAGGTACTTATTTTGTACCTGGGGCAATGGAGGGTTAAGTGACTTGCCCAGAGTCACAAGGAGCTGCAGTGGGAATCAAACTCAGTTCCCCAGGATCAAAGTCCACTGCACTAACCACTAGGCTACTCCTCCACTAGCAACAGTCCATGTAGAAGCCTGCCCTTCCAGATCAGCAATGCGGCCACGCAGGCTTCTGTTTCTGTGAGTCTGACGTCAGACTCACAGAAACAGAAGCCTGCGCAGCCACGTTGCTGATCTGCAAGGGCAGGCTTCTTCATGGAATGTTGCTAGTGGAATAGCAACATTCCATGTAGAATGTCAAATAGTAGCAACAGAATCTCAAATAGTAGCAACATTCCATGTAGAATCTCAAATAGTAGCAACAGAATCTCAATAGTAGCAGCATTCCATCTAGAATCTCCAATAGTAGCAACATTCCATGTAGAATCTCAAATAGGGAAAGGGACATGGGACTTGATATACCGCCTTTCTGAGGTTTTTTGCAACTACATTCAAAGCGGTTTACATATATTCAAGTACTTATTTTGTACCAGGGGCAATGGAGGGTTAAGTGACTTGCCCAGAGTCACAAGCTGCTGCAGTGGGAATCAAACTCAGTTCCCCAGGATCAAAGTCCACTGCACTGATCACGAGGCTACTCCTTCACTATGAACATTCCATGTAGAATCTCCAGTAGTAGCAACAACAGAATCTCAACATTTCATGTAGAATCTCAAATAGGCTGGGATTCTGGAATCTTGCTATTCTTTGGGGTTCTACATGGAATGTTGCTACTATTTGAGATTCTGTTGCTATTGTTTGACATTCTACATGGAATGTTGCTACTTTTTAAGATTCTGCATGGAATCTTGTTAATGGGACTTGATATACCACCTTTCTATGGTTTTGCAACTACATTCAAAGCAGTTTACAGAGTATATATACAGGTACTTATTTGTACCTGGGTTAATGAAGGGTTAAGTGACTTGCCCAGAGTCACAAGGAAATGCAGTGGGAATCGAACTCCGTTCCCCAGGATCAAGTCCACTGCACTAACCACTAGGCTACTCCTCCATATGTAAAGCATTGGAAATAGCTATTATAAAATTGTGAGAGGGGATTGCACGCATAAAATGAAGACATGCCACAAGACGGTGCCTTATTTACATGGCTACATAGGTGCCTATAGGCTTCTGCAATGATCTTCAGAAGTGCACAAATCCTCTGTGCATAGACATTCCTGAAGGTGTAGATAGACAGAGCTGAAGTGGAGTTGCAACATGCATGGATACTTTATAAATTAAGCATGTTCGTGTGTGTGTGGAAAGGGGTCATTTTATAAAGTTGCTTTCATACATATGTTTGGATTCCTTTTTACCACCTTTTTAAAGGAAATCACTCAAGGCGGCATACGGCAATAATAAGTCAAACATAGGCAATAGACAATTACAGCAATAAAAATATTCAAATAATAGCATGCTACATTATAATGACAACACAAAACGCAATAAAACATTTTAATAGATACCGTAGGGTGTAAGCAAAGAAGGAACATATAGAGACAGACAAGATAAGAGTAAGAAAACAAGGGGACAAATTTAAAGAAAGTTGCACGTGAAGTCAGTAAAGTGCTGGAGTATTAGCTAGGAGGATATGAGTGGATAAACCTGTCCTGCTATAGTACGTGCAATTGGTGTTGTATGTGTGTGACTAGCAAGTTAGAGAAGTGGGAGGGACTCTGTGAAATTGTCAGCCTTCCCCAGTACTCCCCTTTCTTACAGTAGAGTACACTCTTCCAAAACAGGGCCCTCTTATTCCTGTGAGCCAGGAAGGAACTTTGCTTACCTTGGGGGAGGAAGGGAAGAAATTCAGAAACCCTGGGACAATCAGACCAAAACGTATGGGCTGGACTCCCAGAAGCCTCTGGGGAGGGAAGGCCCAGCCAGTTTCCCTGGGAGCAGGGGCGGCCCAAGACAATCTGCCGCCTGAGGCAGAAAATGAGCTACTGCCCTGGATCCTCCGCCATGGCCTCCCCCCCCCCCGCCGTCCTTCCCTCCCCTCCCCTTCCCAACCCCATTCTGCAAAATTACCTTTTTCTATTCTTTTCTTATTTGTCAAAGGAAGGCAGCAGTAGCTTCTCTCTATTGCAGGTGGCCTCCGAGGAAACAGGAAATTATGTCAGAGAGGCAGGCCACCAGCAGTAGAGAAAAGGAGCCAGGACCGGAGGCAGAGCAGCCTATGGGAGCCACTGCCACCGCCTTCCTTTGAAAACCAAGAAAAGAATAGAAAAAGGTCATTTCGGGGAAGGGGGTTGGGGAGGGAAGGGCGAGGGGTGATGCCACTTCACAAGAGTGCTGCCTGAGGCCCCCACCTCAGGTAGCCTAATTGCAGGGCCGCCACTGGCTGGGAGCTCAATCAAAAAACACACTCCACCTCGGAGCTGTTGACAGCTTCCGGGTTCCACCCAGCACTGGCTTAGAACCTCGCATAACAGCAGAGCTTTGGAGAGAGGAGGAGATAGAGTGGGATTCCTGGACCTATACGTCTAGCTCCATCTCTACCTGTTTTCAAATCTATGCTGAAAACCCACCTTTTCACTGCTGCTTTTGGCTCCTAGCCACAACTGCCCTCCCCTTGTCCCTTCCTCCCTTCTCACCCATTACTTCCCTCACCCGTAACTGTCTTGTCTGTCTGTATTATTTAGATCGTAAGCTCTTTTGAGCAGGGACTGTCTCTTTGTATCAGGTGGTTCAGCGCTGCGCGCATCTGGTAGCGCTATACAAACGCTAATAATAATAATTTTTTTTGTTTTTTTGTTACATTTGTACCCCGCACTTTCCCACTCATGGTAGGCTCAATGCAGCTTATATGGGGCAATGGAGGGTTAAGTGACTTGCCCAGAGTCACAAGGAGCTGCCTGTGCCTGAAGTGGGAATTGAACTCAGTTCCTCGGTTCCCCAGGACCAAAGTCCACCACCCTAACCACTAGGCCACTCCTCCACTGTTGGCCCTTGCAGATCACCAATGTGGCCGCGCAGGCTTCTGCTTCTGTGAGTCTGACGTCCTGCACGTACGACTTCTACATGGAATGTTGCTAGTGGGACTCTGGGCAAGTCACTTAACCCTCCATTGCCCCATGTAAGCAACATTGAGCCTGCCATGAGTGGGAAAGCGCAGGGTACAAATGTAACAAAAATAAAATAGATACTAATAGAGATTCTACATGGAATGTTGCTAGTGGAATAGCAACATTCCATGTAGAAGGCTGCGCAGGCTTCTGTTTCTGTGAGTCTGACGTCCTGCACGTACGTGCAGGATGTCAGACTCACAGAAACAGAAGCCTGCGCAACCTTCTACATGGAATGTTGCTAGTGGAATAGCAACATTCCATGTAGAATCTCCAATAGTAGCAACATTCCATGTACAATCTCCAATAGTATCTATTTTATTTTTGTTACATTTGTACCCTGCACTTTCCCACTCATGGCAGGCTCAATGCTGCTTACATGGGGCAATGGAGGGTTAAGTGACTTGCCCAGAGTCACAAGGAGCTGCCTGTGCCTGAAGTGGGAATCGAACTCAGCTCCTC
This sequence comes from Microcaecilia unicolor, assembly GCF_901765095.1. Lineage (NCBI taxonomy): Eukaryota > Metazoa > Chordata > Amphibia > Gymnophiona > Siphonopidae > Microcaecilia > Microcaecilia unicolor. The sequence continues at coordinate 287,988,393 of NC_044037.1, forward strand.
AGGACCAAAGTCCACCACCCTAACCGCTAGGCCACTCCTCCACTCCCTGGGCCTAGCCATCTGGTTTAGGAGACAACACTGGAGAGGAAATGGATTACCTCTTGAGAAGTTTGACCTACTGTCTGCTGCCTCCTGTATATCTTCCTTGACCTTGCTGTACACCGCCCCGGGCATGACAACAAATAAACATAAGCAGGTGTAAATTTGTACTACTGGAGGTCATTGCAGAAGCCTATAGGTGCCTATGTTGCCTTATATATAATATAGTACTGTGTTCTGAAATGACCCCCCTACACAACTTCTAGTGATACAGTCTCCTGTTTCATATCTCAGAGAACACAATAAGCTCGTTGAGGGCTTCTGTTGTTTCACAGTTGGCTTCCAGTCATGATAAGTCAATCCAGAAAACACTGGTGACACCGTCTAATCATTTTTGTGAAATAGCGACTTCTTTCCACTTCTGGCAGAGTCAACATTAATACACATTTATGCAAAGCAGAGCCAAAGCTGTCAGCAGCTAATCTTTACAAGTATGATAAATGATGTTTATTTTCAATGATGAAATGAAACACCCGGGCTGACAATAATTGTAATAAAAAGGACAGATCAACTCTATAAAGTGATTGAATTACCAGACTGGCGCATTAATGCCTGATCTTGGGCTGTCACAAACCTGATTTAACCTTCTAATGATGGCTCACTCGGCAAGTTGCACCTTCAAGCCCAGCAGCATGTCCTTCATCTGTGGGCATCGGGGGTTATTCAGGTGCAGTCTCCTGCCCCTGTGCTTTTACTTAGGGGAAAAGTAATCCCCCTTCGAAGAGAGTATTTCAAAGAGGTGCTTGGGTTGCCTAACTCTGAGGAGGTATCTTTGGTTAAGTGGTGGTATATTTTGACTAGGAAACTTGTAGATGGTCAAGAACCTGATCGGGAGGTTTTGGGCCCTGCTGAAAGTATGAATTTAATTACTTTCCTAGAAGACTCTACTGATTTGATTGACGCAGGGGACACCTTCCTGATTACCTTCTTGCTTGAGGAGGATAAAACTGCAGTTTTGAAGGCTTATCCTATATAATAATTCTCACCTCCAACATTCTGACTTGCCTGGGACCGTGGCTCATTCCGAGTTGGTCTGCTAGGCTCCGTAGATCAGGCTGACATCACCGTAGCCATTATGATGTCAACTTCAGAACCCGGGGTAAAAAAAACATGCCTCACAGCTGATCCATGTCCAGAGGAGGGTCGCTGGACATGGGTGGCTGGAGGGGGGGGCAGGAGAGAGAGGAGGGTCGCTGGACATGGGTGGCTGCAGGGGGGGCAGGGGAGAGAGGAGGGTTGTTGGACATGGGTGGCTGCAGGGGGGAGGGCAGGGAGAGAGGAGGTTCGCTGGACATGGGTGGCTGCAGTGGGCGCAGGGGAGAGGAGGGTCGCTGGACATGGGTGGCTGCAGTGGGCGCAGGGGGAGAGGAGGGTCGCTGGACATGGGTGGCTGCAGGGGAGCTGAGGAAAACCTTGCTAGCACCTGTTTCATTTGTGTCAGAAACGAGCCTTTTTTACTAGTTTTAAGAATAATTGTGTATTTTTCTGTGGAAAAACCATTCAGAGTTTTCCTGATGTATCTTAAAGAGTCCAGTATTAACTCTGAGGGCACCTTTTCCCATGTGATTCCCCTGTAAATGTCAGGTTACATTTCAGGGAGCTCAGTATATTTTCCACGACTCTTGACATCTGGAGAAAGATTTACTGGAACACAGTAAATGATTAGTTGTGTCAGGTTGTATGGAGTGATTGGTTCTATGGGCAAGTCCAGTCCCATTGATTAAGATTTATTCTTATTGACCTATAAGTGCATTCATTCTGCAGCTCTTCAGTATCTCTCCACTCTCATCTCTCCCTACTTCCTCCCCCGGGAACTCCGTTCACTGGGTAAATCTCTCTTATTCTGCACCCTTCTCCTCCACCGCTAACTCCAGACTGTTCCTTTTATCTTGCTGCACCATATGCCTGGAATAGACTTCCTGAGCCGGTACGTCAAGCTCCATCTCTGGCCGTCTTCAAATCTAAGCTAAAAGCCCACCTTTTTGATGCTGCTTTTAACTCCTAACCCTTGTTCACTTGTTCAGAACCCTTATTTTATCATCCTCACTTTAATAGTCCCTTATCTCTTGTTTGTCCTGTTTGTCTGTCCTAATTAGAGTGTAAGCTCTGTCGAGCAAGGACTGTCTCTTCATGTTCAAGTGTACAGCACTGCGTACATCTAGTAGCGCTTTAGAAATGATAAGTAGTAGTAGGATTTCCTAATGATTGTATTCCGTGTATTTGGATTTTCTCCTTTTCTTTCTTGATGTGGGCTATATTAAGAGATAAATAATTGTTTCTTTGTATTCTATAATTAGAGCATTATTTTGTTTCTCTGTTTTCTCCTTCTTACGTGAGAAAATGTAAACGTTTAAATTGCAATTAAAAAAAAGAGAAGCATATGGGGATGGGATTCTGGATGCAGAGCCGCCGAGAAACAGAGCTGGACCAGGGGCAGGGCTGTCTGAATATCAGCCGGTGCCCAGTTAACTTCTGGGTCAGCGGACACACCCTTATATTCAATTCTGGGAGCTGCGCATGCCTGGCCATTGAATATTCAGGGTTAGCTTAGCCTACGGCTTATAAGCAACCCTCCACCGCAGACTGAATATCGACCTCAAAGTTTGAACCTGAAGGAATTGAGGGTTAAGGGGACAATTCTATAACCTGACATCTCAAATCTGATGTGCCAATGCCCTGCGTTGAGCATCCATTCTATAAACATTTACATTTATATAATTCTGATATACCGCCCATCAAGCCGTTTACCAGCATCAAAATAGTCTCATTAGTTAAAGCAAAACAAAAGTTACATCAATGCATCATAAAAACAGAACACAGATTACAAAGGTCAGCTATGTTCTTCATTTAATTTGTCCCAGGGCCAAATGACATCTGTGCGCCAAGAGGTTATACAATATTAGCAGAAACCCAAATTGGCATGCGTACATTTAGACCAACCATTTATGCCAGGCAACGTGCATAACTTGTAGTATTCTGTAAGTTGAGAGAGCAAGTTAGAGACACGCTCATACCTTAACCCCCTTCCAGTAATATGATACCTTGCACACATAAGTGCAAATTGTCTCAGAATTTATGCAGGGCCACCGAGAGACTGAGCCAGGCCCAGGACAGGGCCACCACCGCCCCATTTCTCCAGGATCGCCACCGCCGTTGCTGCCCGCCGCAACTGCAGTCTGCAACTACCTTGGCTGGCGGGGATCCCAAGGCTCCGCCAGCAGAAGAGGTCTGCCCCTGCGGCTGCTTTTTCTCTCACGTTGCGCATGCAATCGTTAAGTGAGTAAGGGTCCAATGGAGAGACGCCCTTGGGGAGGATCCAGCTAGGTCAGGTCCTGATCTAGGAGCACCCCAAAGGGGGCGCTATATTAAAAACACAAATGCACTCCAATTCCTGCTTGCAGTTCATAGATTACTTCCGCTTTTTTTGAATTAGTTTTCAATCATGGCTTCAAAACACTATTGGCTTGAAAAAAAAAGTGTCATCTTGAAGCGATATACCAAATAGTATTTACTATTTATTTATTTGGTGGGATTTTTTAAACCACCTTTAGGAAGAGATTCACCCAAGGTGGCAGGTACAGCTTGAAATAAAACAATTTTGTCAACAGCATAAACATAAAAGGGTAAATGCAATCTATGAGGTAAACTTTGAACTGGCAAATTAAATCCTAGAAACAGAACTAACATGATACATATTAACAGTGTATAATAGAAATGATACATGTCATCAAAATATGAATGATACCATAATAGGCTGCATGAGGAACATTCTGCGACATCACTTGTAATTTTATCTGAGACACTGTTTTTTGTGGTATATTAAGATTTGGTTAATAACCCTTCTTTCCTATTTGAAGTGGATACCACACAAATAGATACGCCTTTGTATCACTGCCTACAAGATATGATGCATGAGCTGATGGAATATTTGTTTGATTATAAAAGTGGAATAAAAATGCAGTTACAAAAAAGGGAAACGTAATTTGCCTCTGTTTTTGAAGGCAGAGGTTTGCTAGTTCCTTTACATACTACCTGAAAATTGTTTTTCACTTTGATCCTCAATGTACATAGTTTTTGTTACATTTGTACCCCGAGCTTTCCCACTCATGGCAGGCTCAATGCGGCTTACGTGGGGCATGGAGGGTTAAGTGACTTGCCCAGAGTCACAAGGAGCTGCCTGTGCCTGAAGTGGGAATTGAACTCAGGACCAAAGTCTACCACCCTAACCACTAGGCCACTACTCCACTGTTGCTACTATTTGAGATTCTACATGGAATGTTGCTATTCCACTAGAAGTCGGCCCTTGCAGATCACCAATGTGGCCGCGCAGGCTTCTGCTTCTGTGAGTCTGACGTCCTGCACGTAAGTGCAGGACATCAGACTCACAGAAACAGAAGCCTGCGCAGCCTTCTACATGGAATGTTGCTAGTGGAATAGCAACATTCCATGTAGAATCTCCATAGTAGCAACATTCCATGTAGAATCTCCAATAGTATCTATTTTATTTTGTTACATTGTACCCCGTGCTTTCCCACTCATGGCAGGCTGCAATGTGGCTTACATGGGGCAATGGAGAGTTAAGTGACTTGCCCAGAGTCACAAGGAGCTGCCTGTGCCTGAAGTGGGAAAGTTCCCCAGGACCAAAGTCCACCACCCTAACCACTAGGCCACTACTCCACTGTTGCTACTATTTGAGATTCTACATGGAATGTTGCTATTCCACTAGAAGTCGGCCCTTGCAGATCACCAATGTGGCCGCGCAGGCTTCTGCTTCTGTGAGTCTGACGTCCTGCACGTAAGTGCAGGACATCAGACTCACAGAAACAGAAGCCTGCGCAGCCTTCTACATGGAATGTTGCTAGTGGAATAGCAACATTCCATGTAGAATCTCCAATAGTAGCAACATTCCATGTAGAATCTCCAATAGTATCTATTTTATTTTTGTTACATTTGTACCCCGTGCTTTCCCACTCATGGCAGGCTCAATGTGGCTTACATGGGGCAATGGAGAGTTAAGTGACTTGCCCAGAGTCACAAGGAGCTGCCTGTGCCTGAAGTGGGAAAGTTCCCCAGGACCAAAGTCCACCACCCTAACCACTAGGCCACTACTCCACTGTTGCTACTATTTGAGATTCTACATGGAATGTTGCTATTCCACTAGAAGTCGGCCCTTGCAGATCACCAATGTGGCCGCGCAGGCTTCTGCTTCTGTGAGTCTGACGTCCTGCACGTAAGTGCAGGACATCAGACTCACAGAAACAGAAGCCTGCGCAGCCTTCTACATGGAATGTTGCTAGTGGAATAGCAACATTCCATGTAGAATCTCCAATAGTAGCAACATTCCATGTAGAATCTCCAATAGTATCAATTTTATTTTTGTTACATTTGTACCCTGCGCTTTCCCACTCATGGCAGGCTCAATGCGGCTTACATGGGGCGATGGAGGGTTAAGTGACTTGCCCAGAGTCACAAGGAGCTGCCTGTGCCTGAAGTGGGACTATCTAGCAATAAGAAGAGCTGGGTAATTTAGCTTTTACTGGGGAACGTAGAATGAAATGGGGAAAGCTGATACTGTAAATATTGAGACTACCAACAGAAGGTACTGGTTGATGATGGAATGGCTGGAAAGGCTTTTGACTCGCAAAACAGCAAATCCTTATTTCCATCCTTCTCCATCAGCACACCTCCTTGTGAAGTTCCTTCGATATAAGTGACTGGTAGAGGAGGAGGAGGAGGCCCCACCCCACTAGAGCAAAAAGGATCCACCTCCTAGGAGTGGCCTAGTGGTTAGAGCACCAGTCTTGCAATCCAGAGGTGGTCAGTTCAAATCTCACTGCTGCTCCTTGTGATCTTGGGCAAGTCACTTTAACCCTCCATTGCCTGAGGTACAAACTTAGATTATGAGCCCTCCTGGGACAGAGAAATATCCACAGTACCTGAATGTAACTCACCTTGAGCTACTACTGAAAAAGGTGCGAGCAAAAAATCTAAATAAAATAAATAAGGAGAAAAAGTTAACCATGTCACCATCAGGAGGCACTGGGAGCTCTGAAATCTGTGTTTTTGCCATGAAATGGTCAAACCATATAAGAGCTTGTTATAGAAACATGGAAGCAGATAAGGGCCAAATGGCCCATCCATCTGCCCATCCTCAGTAACCACTGACTCTTTCTTTCCTAAGGGATCCCTCATGCCTGTCCCAAGCTTTCTTAAATTCTGATACAGTCCTTGTCTCCACAACCTCCACCGGGAGGCCATTCCACACATCCACCATCCTTTTGGTGAAAGAGTATTTTCTTAGATTCCTCTTAAGTCTATTTCCTCTTAACTTCATCGTATGCTCCCTCATACCAGAGTTCTCCTTCATTTGAAAAAGGCTCGCCTCCTGTATATTGACGCCACTGAGGTATTTAAACGTCTCTATCATATCCCCTCGGTCGCCTCTTTTCCGGCGTACAGTTTCCTAAGCCTACATAAGTACATAAGTAATGCCATACTGGGAAAAGACCAAGGGTCCATCGAGCCCAGCATCCTGTCCACGACAGCGGCCAATCCAGGCCAAGGGCACCTGGCAAGCTTCCCAAATGTACAAACATTCTATACATGTTATTCCTGGAATTTTGGAGTTTTCCAAGTCCGTTTAGTAGCGGTTTATGGACTTGTCCTTTAGGAAACCGTCCAACCCCTTTTTAAACTCTGCTAAGCTAATCGCCTTCACCACTTTCTCCGGCAACGAATTCCAGAGTTTAATTACACGTTGGGTGAAGAAACATTTTCTCCGATTTGTTTTAAATTTACTACACTGTAGTTTCATCGCATGCCCCCTAGTCCTAGTATTTTTGGAAAGCGTGAACAGACGCTTCACATCCACCTGTTCCACTCCACTCATTATTTTATATACCTCTATCATGTCTCCCCTCAGCCGTCTCTTCTCCAAGCTGTATAGCCCTAGCCTCCTTAGTCTTTCTTCATAGGGAAGTCGTCCCATCCCCGCTATCATTTTAGTCGCCCTTCGCTGCACCTTTTCCAATTCTACTATATCTTTCTTGAGATGCGGCGACCAGAATTGAACACAATACTCAAGGTGCGGTCGCACCATGGAGCGATACAACGGCATTATAACATCCTCACACCTGTTTTCCATACCTTTCCTAATAATACCCAACATTCTATTCGCTTTCTTAGCCGCAGCAGCACACTGAGCAGAAGGTTTTAGTGTGTTATCGACGACGACACCCAGATCCCTTTCTTGGTCCGTAACTCCTAACGTGGAACCTTGCATGACGTAGCTATAATTCGGGTTCTTTTTTCCCACATGCATCACTTGCACTTGCTCACATTAACATCATCTGCCATTTAGCCGCCCAGTCTCCCAGTCTCGTAAGGTCCTCTTGTAATTTTTCACAATCCTGTTGTGATTTAACGACTTTGAATAACTTTGTGTCATCAGCAAATTTAATTACCTCGCTAGTTACTCCCATCTCTAAATCATTTATAAATATATTAAAAAGCAGCGGTCCTAGCACGGACCCCTGAGGAACCCCCACTAACTACCCTTCTCCATTGTGAATACTGCCCATTTAACCCCACTCTCTGTTTCCTATCCTTCAACCAGTTTTTAATCCACAATAGGACATTTCCTCCTATCCCATGACCCTCCAATTTCCTCTGTAGCCTTTCATGAGGTACCTTGTCAAACGCCTTTTGAAAATCCAGATACACAATATCAACCGACTCCCCTTTGTCCACATGTTTGTTCACTCCTTCAAAGAATTGAAGTAAATTGGTCAGGCAAGATTTCCCCACACAAAAGCCATGCTGACTTGGTCTCAGTAATCCATGTCCTCGGATGTGCTCTGCAATTTTGTTTTTGATAATAGCCTCTACCATTTTTCCCGGCACCGACGTCAGACTGACCGGTCTATAATTTCCCGGATCTCCCCTGGAGCCTTTTTTAAAATGGGCGTTACATTGGCCACCCTCCAATCTTCCGGTACCACTCTCGATTTTAAGGATAAGTTGCATATCACTAGCAGTAGCTCCGCAAGCTCGTTTTTCAGTTCTATCAGTACTCTAGGATGAATACCATCCGGTCCAGCCTGTTCCTATATTTTTTACGACAGAGACTGCTTACTAATTTTGTAGCCACCCTCTGAACCGACTTCATCCTGTTGATATCTTTCTCTTAGAACTGATCCAGCATTAGGGACTGTACAGTGTGAGCACTCTGGAGGGCTGGTGCGAGGGAAAGGGGATAGTGGGTCTTTCAGCCGGCATCATCCCCGTTCATTCAGCCCAGCTAGGAGAGCAGGGCGCCCTCTAGGGATCAAACTGCCAGGGAAAGCTGTAATGCAGGAGAAAAACTACACTTCCCAGAAGCCAGCGCAGGGTCAGCTGAACTCCCAGGAGGGGGAGGGGGGAGTGACTGATTGGGAGATGAGGTCTGATCCTGGAGATGGGGAACAGCTGGTGGAGCTTGGGGAGGAGGAGATGGAGTGGAATAAAGAGGAGGTAGAAGGAGAAGGTAAAGAGGAGTGCATGGAGGTTGGAGGGTTTGCTCAAACTTCCTCAGGAAAGGTAAAGGCTTTGGTGGCGGGAGTGTGGCCCAAGCTGTGCATACTTGGAGAGGATAAAACAATCCAGTGGGGAAGCCACTGGTGGAAGAAACTAACCCATAAACTATCTAAGGGTAGAAGATAGTGCTGATGAGGGGAAGCTACAATTGGGAGCAAGACAAAGGTTTGCTGGGTGTGATATTCTGAGTTAAGATTGGACTGTGTTAATAAGCTGAATGTGGAAAAACTGAACTGACTCTTGCATTCTTGATGAAGAAACTGCTTGAAGATTAAAGCTGTATTAAAAGATGCTGAGAGAATAAAGACCTGTGGTTTTCAAGAACTATAAGACTGCTGGAGTTTGTGTGTCCCAGTCGTGAGCTGATCCTGGGCGCAGGTCAGCTGGGCAGCAGTTAAACTAGGCCAAGCAGTGCAGCAAGGCGGTGGTTGCAGCTCGTACCAGGGAAAAGCTAGCCAAGCTAAGCAGGGTCAACCCTGGCTCTCACCTGGAAGGGTGACCTGGTTACAACAGTTATTGCAAACCTTATGCAAAATTAAGATAAAGTTATGGAACTCACTGATTATAAAGCTGGGGAACTGGGTTCGATTCCCACTGCAGGCACAGGCAGCTCCTTGTGACTCTGGGCAAGTCACTTAACCCTCTATTGCCCCAGGTACAAATAAGTACCTGTATATAATATGTAAGCTGCATTGAACCTGCTATGAGTGGGAAAGCGCGGGGTACAAATGTAACAAAAAAAAAAAAACATTTCAGAAGATTATAGACTTGCAAATGATGGCTACAGCCCAAATAAATAATAGTAATAATAACAAGAATACATACACCTATCACTATTCTTATACTCATAAACTTGAACAAAAGTCCCAGAATTACGTACCCCAGTGGACAGTTTGTCATGAATGACATTGCTTTGTTGGTTATGTTAACAAGTTTGAACTCACTATAGCAAAAACACTAAAACAGGTTCTAATATGTGTTTTCTGGTTTCATATACTCTATAAAATAATCATTCCTCTCAGCTGATATCCTGGTGAAAGAACTCTTTAGTAAATCTTAAGTCTAATTCCACCAGACAGGAGAAAAATACTTGATCTATGACCGACTTTTACTAAATTAAGATTCCTCTACATTGACATCAAAATGAAGCAACCTCTTAGTTTTCTGGTAACGGGGGGGGGGGGGGGGGGGGGGGAGATCTGCCTGCTGTAGGCAGCTGACGTTTCTGGAAAATCAATCCACAACTTGCTAGATTGACCCTCTTTTCCAGTGCGTCTGTCCAAATGGCCCAGGCCCAGAATTTCTATTCCCCAGCAGAGATTTTCCAACATTTATTCATAACATACAACAGCAACAAACGATTCCAATTCTCCCATTACCCACACGCTAACGAACATCTGCTAATGTTCACTGCAAGTTCAAGGGCTTTGCGGATAGTGAAGAAAGGTTTGGGTTTTCGTGTGGCTGCAACACTGAGATGCTGCACTGTAAACATTAACACTTCTAGTGCTTTGGAGAGGATAAATCAGATTCCTGGCTCGTCAGCCTTCAGCCTAAAGCTCCCTCTACGCAAATACTTTTGATTCAGCAAGATGCAAATACTCATTTTTAAGACTATGGGCTTCCTCAGCTGGAGATTTTGGACCTTCATTTGCGGTTTTCCCATCGTGGAAATGATATATGAAGCAAGGGCAACTCTCATCCTCTGGAAAAAAAAAAAAAAAAGAAGCCATTTCTCTGATTTATCACAACCAGCAGAAGCGGCCAAAGGAACCCGTCTGCAGACCGGGATTCATCGCAGAAGGCAGTACATTAGTGATGGTTTATTTACAGTTGTACCAGTTCCACATAACACAAGCGGCTCATTTAACATAGTAGCGTAGAAAATGATGGCAGATAAAGGCCGTCACAGTCCATCCAGTCTGCCCGACAAGGTGGCCAGAGCCACACAACAGTGTTGCAAGCTGACAACATTTGACTTGTGGCTATCAACCCTAAGATGTCTTTCCCTCTACCTCTGAGATATATTCATAGGATATGATATCAATGTGATATGAAATATGCATACTTGTTTTTGATTTGTCCTTGCTATTTTCAGGTCACAGGCCATAGAAGTCTACCTGACACATATTGGGACAGACCGAAGGGTCCATCAAGCCCAGCATCCTGTTTCCAGCAGCGGCCAATCTAGGTCACAAGTACCTGGCAAGATCCCAGAACAGTACAATACATTTTATGCTGCTTATACTAGAAATAAGCAGTGGATTTTCCCCAAGTCTTTTTTTAAATAATGGCTTATGGACTTTTCTTTTAAGAAGCCATCCAGACTTTTTTTAAACCCTGCTAAGCTAACTGCTCTTACTACATTCTCTGGTAACGAATTCCAGAGTTTAATTACACGTTGAACGAAGAAATATTTTCTCTGATTTGTTTTAAATTTATTACTTTTTTTACTTACTTTCTGACTACTGGAGTTGCCTCTAAACATCACTATGTTTTTGTTTTGATGCAAAAAAAATTTTTCAAATATAAAATAGGCAGTGGTTGACTTCCCGCCTCAGGCCAAAAGCATCTGAGAAAGCATCACCTATGTTAGACAGCTAGTCCCTGCTGAACTTCCACAGAGAGATGCACATCTAGTCTAACATCCAGAAACTTTACCCAGTCCCAGACTTTGCAAAGGCAGCCAATCCAGACAAGGTAAGGGAGCTATGTACCTGGGAGCAATTTATGAAGTCCGCTGCAGTGCCCCTAGGGTGCCCGGTTGGTGTCCTGGCATGTGAGGGGGACCAGCGCACTACAAATGCTGGCTCCTCCCATGACCCAAAGGGCTTGCATTTGGTTGTTTCTGAGATAGGCGTCCTTGGTTTCCATTATTGCCGAAAATCAGAAATGACCAAGTCTAGGGATGACCATGTCTAAGGACGACCAAAATTTCAAGATTTGGGCGTCCCCGACCGTATTATCGAAATGAAAGGTGGACAACCATCCTGTTTCGAAAATACAGGTTTCCCCGCCCCTCCATTGGGACGATTTGCGAGGACATCCTCAACAAAACTTGGGCGTCCCTTTCGATTATACCCCTCTAAGTGGTTTGAAAATGAGCCCCATAGGCACCTATGTGTTTTCATAAAATATCAGAACAAATCTTGCGGAAATTGTGCCTAACTGGAAGCTGTGGACATTTATGCTTGTTCAGGGCCATGTGTAAACGTTGTTCTCCTACTCCTCAGCAGACATAAATGTCCTCAGTTTCACGTTAAGCACAATTTTTGCAGGACCTGTTCTGGTATTTATTTAACAAATTATACACAAAAGTTTATCAATAGAAATCAAACAAAATAAAGCATGGAAAAGAAAATAAGATGATACCTTTTTTATTGGACATAACGTAATACATTTCTTGATTAGCTTTCGAAGGTTGCCCTTCTTCGTCAGATCGGAAATAAGCAAATGTGCTAGCTGACAGTGTATATAAGTGAAAACATTCAAGCATTACTATGACAGTCTGACAGGGTGGGAGGATGGGGGTGGGTCGGAGGTATGCATGGGGACATCAAAGCATATCATTGATATTCTAACAGGATGGGTGTGGATAGGTGAGGGGTGGGGTGATCAACAGAGACATACAGCTTTATGGTTTATAATGGGCTAGGAACCCCAGATCCTTGTTAAGTCCTTTCTGTTGGGTGTTAAAATATTCAGACTTCACCCATCCTGTTAGAATATCAATGATATGCTTTGATGTCCCCATGCATACCTCTGACCCACCCCCATCCTCCCACCCTGTCAGACTGTCATAGTAATGCTTGAATGTTTTCACTTATATATACTATCTGCTACCACATTTGCTTATTTCCGATCTGACGAAGAAGGGCAACCTTCGAAAGCTAATCAAGAAATGTATTAAGTTATGTCCAATAAAAAAGGTATCATCTTATTATCTTTTCCATGTTTTATTTTGTTTGATTTCTATTGATAACCTTAAGAGTGGACTAACACGGCTACCACACTCCTTTACACATAAGTTGAAACTCCACCTGGGCTGTGTAAAAGTACCCACAATCTACTCATTCCTTCTGCTCCTCTTCTCAACATCCCCTTCTTCCTTTTCTCACTGACTTCAACTCCTGGCTTTCCTTTTTTCTTGGATCTTCTTCTCATTCTTTGGGTTTTAACATCTGTGCTGACGACTCTTCTAACTCACAACTCGTTTCTTCAACTTTTTCATTCAGCCTCCTGCTATGCTCTTCCACACTTACTCACCCTCATGACCACTGCCTTCATCTTGTCTTTTTCTCCAACTCTCATTCTCAAACATCTCCACCTTGGTTAATCCCTGTCTGACCATCTACTATAATAAAACTCACCCTCAACGTTCTGAGGACACTGACGTCAGTGAAGCCAAGCCCTGACTTCCTTTGAAAAGGTTCGAAGGTTCGTGGTGGTGAAGCCACCAAAACCGCTCCGGGCCCCGCCCTCGAGGGCGGAGCAATGGCAGAACAACGAAGGGGTTGGCAGGGAGGCGGGGGGGGTGGGGGTGGGAAATCGCTCCGGGCCCCGCCCTCGCGTCAAACGTCATGACGTTGGGGGCGGAGCAATGGCAGAACAATGAAGGGGTTGGCCAGGGAGAGGGGGTGTTGGCGACGAAAACCTTGCTAGCGCCCATTTCATTTGCTCTGAAACGGGCCTCTTTTACTAGTCATTTAATAACTTTCTCGCTTAACCATAGTATCCTCCAAACAATACCAACACATTTAGGAATCTTCAGGCTATTGATCCTGGCATTCTCTCCAACATGGGCCCATCTCTCCTCTCATCCACTATGTTATTAGAGTTTTGAGGCAGTCTCTTTCTATTACACTATAGTCTGCTTTGGACACTGTTCCTCCTCCTGTTTCCTGTCCTGTGAGATGTATCAAACTCCTGCCTTGACTGACTTCCAAATTCACTGTCTTCATTCCTGTGCCCACTCTGCAGCATGCATTTAGGAAAAGTCCCATGTTCGGGCTGACTTTGTACAATTCAAATTCGGGCTGGTCTCCTTCCAGTCCATATTTGCACACCCCAAACAAGATTGTCTATTTGATCAGCTCTGTTGCCCCAACCCCTGACGTGTCTCTACCATTCTCAACTCCCTCATCAAAGTGTCTACACCTCCAATGCCCCTTCATTCTCTGTCTAGACTATGGATGACAAGGTCAATCTTCATCATCATCATCATTAACTTTATCTGATACACCACAAAGTCAATAAACCCAAATAAAGAAAAAAAAACAGGGAACTACAAGAGGTCACCTGCATCTCCCCGTTTCCCTGCTTCATTCTTACATCCTTCCTTTAATCTCTGCTATCCCCCTCTTCCTTTTCTAAAATTACAGAGGAAGGAACTACAGGTCTTCTCTCCTACTTCAAACATACTACTTGTTCCTCTGATCCCGCTCCCGCCCAATTACTCAGCTCTATCTTTCCTGTTGTCAACCTTCTATCTGTTATAGCCTCACTATCACTTTTCGTTACAACTGTTCCTGCTACCTCCAAACATGCTGTGATTATACCACTCCTCAAAAACAAAAAAACTTCAAAGGACCCTATCATCCCATCTCCCGTTTCCCTTTCACATCCCTCCCCCCCCCTCAAAAATGGGCTGCTGGCTACGCCCCTGCTTTCTTGCTCTTTATAATCTTAGAAAAATGATATTGATCCCCCTCATGTTTATTTATTAGGATTTATTTACCGGCCTTTGGAAGGAATTCACTCAAGGCGGTGTACAGTAGGAATAGAACAAGCATGAGCAATAGGCAATTACAGCAGTAGAAGTATTCAAATAACAATACAAAATATGGCATGGTATACTACTTACAATAGCACGATACGTAATAGAACATTTGAATTAATAAGGGTAAAGCAAAGACGGAACATATAAATAGGTAAGAGAGTAAGAAGAGTTAGAAAGTAAGGTGACTGATTTAAAGAAAGTTGCACACGAGGTCAAAGAGATGGTTAAATATTATCTCAGCTAGGGTCGTAGTGGATAAACATGTCCTGCTGCAGTATGTGCAGCCCGAGTCACTCCTTGTGTGTGTGTGTGTGAGACTAACAAGTTAGTTACATCCTCTTGATCCCTTCTAGGTGTTGACGCCAAACAACCCAATAGTTTCACCATCACCTAATGTTCATGCTTTTATTCAAACAGCTGCCAGGGTAGAAGAGGAGAGCTCAGAAGAAGGGGAAAGGAAGAGGAGGACTCAGCTTGGGAAGAGGAGGAAGACAGACCCTCTGAGTTGGAGGAAGAAGTGGAGGAGGAAAGACCCCCCCCCCCTCAGCTGGAAGAGGAAAAAGAAGAGGGCAGCCCCCTTCAGCTGGAGGAGGTCAGATCCTCAGAGGAAGAGATAGAATAAAGGCTATGTTTCATTCAGCCAGAGTCTTGGTCTATTTGCTGCTCCATTGGAGGAGAGGCGGAGGCCAGGCATGAGACCCACTGTGCCAGTGGCCAAAGCTGAACTACTGGACCAGATGGGTCCTCATGATGCCCTGGAATCCTGCTGCAAATGCATTCATTGAGGCATGAGATGTGGCAGGGCTTCAGGGACATTCTGGATGTGATGGGCCTCATGGTGACCCATCTGGAAGGAATGAGGGTAGAGTCACATGCCCTCGCAGATGCAATTAAACAGCAGGGAACATGTAGCTCTGCCCTTCCGAAGCCAGAAAAATAACTATTCTTCTGTTTAAATAAGTGAATTGTTTGTTGATCTAGTTGTATGGTCATTGGAAATTGTTTAAATTTGACATAAATATATTCTGATTTTCTTAACCTGGTGTACAATTTGGTGTGTCTGGCACAGGGCCCATGAAACCACGATGTAACCCATCATTTTAAATCTATTAGACACAAATCCCTAACTAGCCATGTACAAATACACTTCAAATGTCATTATGCACACACCATCTGTAACACCATCAATTTACATGTCTACATCTGGCAGTCTCGCGGTTGCTGGGTCTGGCATGTCATCAACTGCAGAGCTGCTGAAACAGCAGATAGGCGATGGCAAGGAGATCCTCCTACTACTACTACTACTACTATTTAACATTTCTAGAGCGCTACAAAGTGTACGCAGCGCTGTACAAACACAGAAGAAAGACAGTCCCTGCTCAAAGAACTTACAATCTAATAGGCTTGAAAGCCTGTGGCTGCCGTGGCCTTTTCACTACTTGATAGGAGAGGTCTGACGGAGGCCTCCATACATCACACATTTGCAGCCCAAAACACAAGACAGAATGACACACCATAAACAATGACGCCTAGTTAGAGTTCCACTGATTTTATTCTATAGAGGTGATTTTACCCTACACATTGCAGTAAGATATCTTTCAGCCTATAGACGCATCAGACCACAACCAAAGCCATGATAGTCACACACACAACTGCAGGACTTGCTTATCCATGTCTATTCTAGCTGGCATTACATAGTAACATAGTAAATGACGGCAGATAAAGACCTGTATGGTCCATCCAGTCTGCCCAACAAGATACACTCATATTACATGGTATGTGATACTTTATATGTATACCCGAGTTTGATTTGTCCTTGCCGTTCTCAGGGCACAGACTGTAGAAGTCTGCCCAGCACTGTTCTTGAACTTTCCATATCTAGTCACGATCAGGGCGTAGACCGTAGAAGTCTGCCCAGCACCAGTTTTGCTTCCCAATTACTGGCGTCGCCACCCAATCTCCGCTAAGATTCCGTAGATCCATTCCTTCTAAACAGGATTCCTTTATGTTTATCCTACGCATGTTTGAATTCCATTACCATTTTCATCTCCACCACCTCCCGCGGGAGGGCATTCCACATATCTACCACCCTTTCCGTGAAAAAATACTTCCTGACATTACTCCTGAGTCTGCCCCCCTTCAACCTCAATTCATGTCCTCTAATTCTACCACCTTCCCATCTCCAGGAAGGTGACATTACGCGCAGTTTCCCTCAAGTTAATCTTCCTTATTTTCTAAAGGGCTCTTTTACAAAGCGTCGGTAAGCCCACTGCGCACCAATCTGGAGCTACTGCCGGCCCAACGCATGCGCTGGCGGTAGTTCCACCCCTAGCGAGCGGCATTTCCTGCACCAGCGGAAATTTTTGAAAAATATTTCCACAGGCACTAACCGGTAGTAATTGGTCAGCACCGTGAGCTACCCAGTTACCATTGGGTTAGTGTGGGAGCCCTTATTGCCACCTCTACTACTACTAGTACTTATCATTCTATAGCGCTACTAGACGTACGCAGCGCTGTACACTTGAACACGAAGAGTCCCTGTTCGACAGAGCTTACAATCTAATTAGGACAGACAAACAGGACAAATATGAGATAAGGACAAAGAGTAACAAGATTCTGGAATCCCTTAGCAAGATTCTGTGTGGAATCCCAAAGAGTAGCAAGATTCTGTGCGGAATCCCAAAGAGTAGCAAGATTCAAGACTACTACTACTACTTATCTAATAAAGATTTCAAACCCTTTTTCCAGTTACTACAAGAATTCCAATTACCTGGCTCTCAGTTCTATAACTGGTATTGTCTTCAACATTCTAAAACAAAAAAATCGACTTTCAATATTTTAAATATGTCTGATCAACTAACATTGGTGGCAGGAGGTGGGAAGAGGGGAGGCAGGTGGGGATATGCACACTAAGGCACCTCTGTCCCCCTTGTTAAAATCAGGGACAGATGGTTGCCAAATAAAGAATCGTTGGGGACAGGAACCTGAAATTGGGGACATTTGGAGGCGTATTTTCAAAGCACTTAGACTTACAAAGAGGGGCATAATCGAAAGGGACGTCCTCGCAAAACGTCCCCATCCAGGGATGGGGAAACCCGTATTTTTGAAACAAGGCGGACGTCCATCTTTCATTTCAATAATACGATCAAGGACACCAAAATCCTGAAATTTGTTCATCCTTAGAGATGGTCATCCCTAGACTTGGTCGTTTCTGATTTTCAGTGATAATGGAAACCAAGGACATCCATCTCAGAAACGACCAAATGCAAGCCATTTGGGCTTAGGAGGAGCCAGCATTTCTAGTGCACTGGTCCCCCTGACATGCCAGGACACCAACCGGGCACCCTAGGGGGCACTGCAGTGGACTTCATAAATTGCTCCCAGGTACATAGCTCCCTTACCTTGTGTGCTGAGCCCCCCAAACCCACCCAAGACCAACTACTCCCAACTGTACACCACTACCATAGCCCTTGCGGGTGAACAAGGCACCTATATGTGGGTACAGTGGGTTTCTGATGGGTTTTTGAGGGCTTGCTGTTTCCTCCACAAACGTAACAGGTAGGGGGGATGGGCCTGGGTCCGCCTGCCTGAAGTGCACTGCACCCACTAAAATTGCTCCAACACAAGGTAAGGGAGGTATGCACCTGGGATCAATTTGTGAAGTCCACTGCAGTGCTCCCTAGGGTACCCGGTTGGTGTCCTGGCATGTGAGGGGGACCAGTGCACTACAAATGCTGGCTCCTCCCATGACCAAATGCCTTGGATTTGGCCGGGTTTGAGATGGCCGGCCTCGGTTTCCATTATCGGCGAAAACCGATGCCGGCCATCTCTGACATTTGGCCGGCCCCAACCGTATTATCGAAATGAAATATGGCCAGCCATCTTGTTTCGATAATATGGTTCGGGACACCACTTTACGGCGCCGGCCTTAGTGATGGCCGCCCATATAGATGGCTGGCGCCATTCGATTATGCCCCTCCAGGACATCGGCTGCAGTGGTGGGGGGTGTCAGGTAATGGCCAGGTGGGGGGCCAGACCACCCTCAGTCTGCCCCTGCAGTGTGCTATAGTAGATCATAAAATTCTTGCAGTTGTCGTTTTGCAAAGTTGTTAACTACACCCTGGGAATTGTAGTACAGTTACAGGTGTCTGTCTGTCCTGATTTAGATTGTAAGCTCTTTTGAGCATGGACTGTCTTTTCTTCATGTTCAATTGTGAAGTGCTGCGTACGACTGGTAGCGCTATAGAAATGATTTGTAGTAGTAGTAGCAGCGAAGTGCGACTGAAATGATAGCGGGGATGGGACGACTTCCCTATGAAGAAAGACTAAGGAGGCTAGGGCTTTTCAGCTTGGAGAAGAGATGGCTGAGGGGAGACATGATAGAGGCATATAAAATAATGAGGGGAGTGGAACAGGTGGATGTGAAGCGTCTGTTCACGCTTTCCAAAAATTCTAGGACTAGGGGGCATGCGATGAAACTACAGTGTAGGAAATTTAAAACAAATCGGAGAAATTTTTCTTCACCCAACGCGTAATTAAACTCCGGAATTCGTTGTCGGAGAACGTGGTGAAGGCGGTTAGCTTAGCAGAGTTTAAAAAGGGTTAGACGGTTTCCTAAAGGACAAACTCATAAACCACTACTAAATGGGAAAAATCCACAATTCCAGGAATAACATGTATAGAATGTTTGTACGTTTGGGAAGCTTGCCAGGTGCCCTTGGCCTGGATTGGCCGCTGTCGTGGACAGGATGCTGGGCTCGATGGACCCTTGGTCTTTTCCCAGTGTGGCATTACTTATGTACTTATGTAGTAGCAGTAGGTAAAGGAAGCACTATCATAGCACTGCCCATTCAAATGTGCACTAAATGCGGTTTAGTGTGCAAGCTTCAGCAAAGTTAGTGCAGCTTATTTGGCAGCTGCATCACAAGACTAGTGCTAGGGACCTGGACACTGGGGATATCCTGGTAGGCACTGGGGGTGTCGGGTGGTCCTGATATTTTGTACAAGTGGTCGGGGGTATGAGAGCTAGAGATGGGCTATTGTTTGTGATGCAATGAGTGCCCTATTTGCAACTAGCGCTTTCTCTTTTTAAAGAGCACACACGTGCACGCGCGTGTGATATGGTTCACACATGCGTTCACTATTGGGAAAGAATGCACTCTATTTGCAAATAGTGAACCCTCTTTAAAAAGAGCACACCCTCTTTGGAAATCACACGCATTGTTTTGTAATGAGCTCGCTCTCTTGGCAACATTCATTTTAGAAAAGGAAAAAAAAACCACGAAAATGTTCAGACTGCCCATCCCTAATGGGAGAGGAGGAAGCAGGGCTCACTATTATTTAACTCATGTTGGATACCTATTATCTTATGTGAAATTGCCTTATTGGTAAAGAACACATTTTATTTTGCCATAACACAGTTTAGTAAGTAGAACCTTTAGTCTGAAGCTCTCAAGGGACAGGAAATACTTTCTATACCTGAATATAACTCACCTTGAGCTACCAGTGAAAAGGCATGAGCTATATCTGAAGAAATGTATTTATTTCCAGTAACTTCTTCAGTGCGGGTTACAAACAATAAAACCCTGCAAAGCAGAGAGAGAATGAAGTGAAAGAGGACATGAGCAACGTAGTCAGTGGGTAGAGGGATACGCAAAGGAGAACAGGTGTGTTTTTAAGGCTGCCTTAAATTTAACATAGGAGGATTCTGAGCGTCAGTGAATAGGGAGTGAATTCCAAAGACGTGGACCGGAGTAGCTAATGGCAGTGGAGCGGGTCATTTCCAAGCGGACAACAGAAGGCTGTGGTAGCCAGAGAGGGGCATAATCGAACGAAAACGTCTATCTCCATGGGCGTTTATCTCCGAGAACAGGTCCGTGAAGGGGCGGACCGAACCGTATTTTCGAAAAAAATAGACGTCCATGTTTTATTCAACAATTTGTG
Source organism: Microcaecilia unicolor (assembly GCF_901765095.1). Lineage (NCBI taxonomy): Eukaryota > Metazoa > Chordata > Amphibia > Gymnophiona > Siphonopidae > Microcaecilia > Microcaecilia unicolor. The sequence goes on from NC_044037.1 coordinate 288,008,788, forward strand.
AGCTGGGCGTTTTTGTTTTTCAGCGATAATGGAAAATGAAAGCGCCCAGCTCAAAAACGAATAAATCCAAGGCATTTGTTTGTGGGAGGGGCCAGGATTCGTAGTGCACTGGTCCCCCTCACATGCCAGGACACCAACCGGGCACCCTAGGGGGCACTTTTACAAAAACAAAAAAAAGGTAAAAGAGCTCCCAGGTGCATAGCACCCTTCCCTTGTGTGTTGAGCCCCCCAAATCCCCCTCAAAACCCACTGCCCACAAGTCTACACCATTACTATAGCCCTAAGGGGTGAAGGGGGGCACCTACATGTGGGTACAGTGGGTTTGGGGGGGTTGGACGACTAAGCATTAAGCAGCACAATTGTAACAGGTAGGGGGGGGATGGGCCTGGGTCCACCTGCCTGAAGTCCACTGCACCCCCTAACAACTGCTCCAGGGACCTGCATACTGCTGCCAGGGAGGTGGGTATGACATTTGAGGGTGAAAATAAAAAGTTGTGAAACATCATTTTTTGTGGTGGGAGGGGGTTAGTGACCACTGGAGGAGTCAGGGGAGGTCATCCCCGATTCCCTCTGGTGGTAATCTGGTCATTTAGGGCACTTTTTGGGACCTTATTCGTGAAAAAACAGGGTCCAGAAATAGTGCCCTAAATTCTAGCTACAAACGCATACTTTTTTTCCATTATCGGCGAAAGGCGCCCATCTCTGTTCGGGTGATAACCATGCCCCAGTCCCGCCTTCACCACGCCTCCGACCCGCCCCCGTCAACTTTGTACGCTTCCGCGATGGAGTGCAGTTGAAAACGTCCAAGTTCGGCTTTCGATTATACCGCGTTATTCGTTTTTGTGAGATAAACGTCCATCTCCCGATTTAGGTCGGAACTTGGGCGTTTTTCTCGTTCGATTATAAGCAGGAGAGTGCGCTAGATGTAGAGGAACAAAGAGGTCCCGAGGGTGTATGTATTGGGTGTGAACTTGTGGTGGATTGAGTGAGCTGGAGCCATTTAAGGGAGGAAAGGAGAAGGCCTGCATAAAGAGATGCTGATTTCCTGCTGCTACGCATGGCATATATTCCTAACATAAATGTTAAAGGAACAGAATGGGAGGTTTGAATCATTATTTTATGTTGTTCACAATAGAAAGGGCATCCCAAACAACTTTGTCAGATAAAACATTAGAACAGATCAATGGAGGGGCATTTTCCATATGACGTCTAAGTCCAACTTTGGATGTTTTTATTTATTTATTTGCTGCATTTGTAGCCCAAATTTTCCCACCTATTTGCAGGCTCAATGTGGCTTACATAGTACCATCAAAGGCGTTTGCCCAGTCGGTGGATAACCAATGCAAAGTTGTATAGTGATCGTATGAGGTATAAGTGGAGGGTCGGAATGGATGACGATTGCGTGATGTCCTGTTCGATCATAGTCATGCTGTGTTGGTAGGTGAAGAGGGTTACGTGGGGTCGTTGGGGTAGGCCTTTTTGAAGAGGTTGGTTTTTAGTGATTTCCTGAAGTTCAAGTGGTCGTGGATTGTTTTCACAGCTTTTGGGAGCTTTTTTGCAAAAAACGTCCAAAATCTGAATAGGAAAGAAGGTCATTTAAAAAAAAAAAAAAACGTCTATCTTTTGTTTTTGAAAATAGAAGGTTTTGTGATTTGGACGTTTTGGGGTTTTGGTCCATTAAAAAAAAACAAACAAACCCCGTCCAAGTACAAAACACACAAAATCAAGCCATTGAGATGTAGGAGGAACCAGCATTTTTAGTAGACTGGTCCCCCTGACGTCCCAGGACAGCAATAGGGCAACCTAGGGGGCACTGCAGTGGACTTCATAAAATGCTCCCAGGTACATATCTGACCATTGTTCTAATGGACCTGAGTATAACATCTGAAGCTGGCATAGAGCCTGGCAAGTAATGTTTTTTATCACATTTTTGGGGGGTGAGAGGGGGTTACTGACCACTGGGGGAATAAGGGGAAGTCATCCCTGATTCCCTCCAGTGGTCATCTGGGTATTTAGGATACCTTTTTGTGCTTTTTTCGTTATAAAAACAGATCTAGCTCAAAACTAGCTTCTCCTACATGAGCACACAGCTATGGAATGCGCTACCCACTGACCTGAAAACGATTAACGAAATAACCAACTTTCGCAAATCTCTGAAAACCTCTCTCTTCAACAAGGCCTACAATGGGAATCCATAACTTAGTAACATAGTAACATAGTAGATGACGGCAGAAAAAGACCTGCACGGTCCATCCAGTCTGCCCAACAAGACAACTCATGTGTGCTACTTTTTGAGTATACCCTACTTTGATTTGTACCTATGCTCTTCAGGGCACAGACCGTATAAGTCTGCCCAGCACTATCCCCGCCTCCCAACCACCAGCCCCGCCTCCCAACCACCGGCTCTGGCACAGACCGTATAAGTCTGCCCAGCACTATCCCCGCCTCCCAACCTCCAGCCCCGCCTCCCACTACCGGCTCAGCTATCCAATCTCGTTAATCATAACACTGCACCACTTCACCCTATTCTGATAGTCATCTTCCTATAACTGTCTGTATAGATCTTTTTTCTCATCCCTGATCTTGCTGTAACACCAATTGTATCTGCTACCCCGGAATGGCGATGCCATAACAGGTTTTTGTAAGCCACATTGAGCCTGCAAATAGGTGGGAAAATGTGGGATACAAATGCAATAAATAAATAAACATCTAAGTTTCAGTCCTGGACATTTTTTGTTTTGTTCCATTATGGCTGAAAAACGTCTAAGTCTTAGTAATGCCCAAGTCCCAGCCTGAACAAGCCCCTGACACACCCCCTTGAGATTCGGGCACACTTCTGGCGGGACTACATAGAAAAATGTCTAGAAATAGGTTTCGAAAATACCGATTTGGACATTTTTGTGAGAAAAACGTCCAAAATGCTGCTTTATGCCACTTTTTAGATGTTTTTCCGTTTTGAAAATGAGCCTGATAGTGTAAAAAAAAAAAAAAAAAAAAACCTCCATATAGCCGTCTGACATCGAGATTATAAAAGAGCTACCCCTGGTCTATAACAGTCTAATAAGAACCCAGAAAAAAAGAAAAAGATCATGAATGAACTGCTGATCCAGCCACTATGTTCTTCTGACACTGTGTTTTTCTAATTATCTTCAGGACTCCAACCAAGCGTACAAAGGAGCCAACCTCTTTCCCACAGTCATAGCAAACACTGCCAACTACCCAACCATCCATCCCAACTTTTGATGTAAGAATGTGTAGTCCCAACCACTGACTCATCCTAGCCTGGCGCAACAAAACGTTTTAAGCTTTTCTTTTCTTTTTTCAGTCTTTCCTATGTATTAACATTTACAGATCCCAGAGCAGTTGCACTGGGAGTCTGGTGCCGGGACTAAATCATGTGATCTCTCTCGAGGGAAAGAATGAATGGAGCTCAAACAATGTGAAAGTCCCACGATCTCTACACAGAATAGTGCTAAGGCAGCATACAGCAAACACACATGTAAGTGTGTAGTGCACCCATGTACATGTACTACTACTACTACTATTTAGCATTTCTATAGCGCTACAAGGCGTACGCAGCGCTGCACAAACATAGAAGAAAGACAGTCCCTGCTCAAAGAGCTTACAATCTAATAGACAAAAAATAAATAAAGTAAGCAAATCAAATCAATTAATGTGAACGGGAAGGAAGAGAGGAGGGTAGGTGGAGGCAAGTGGTTACGAGTCAAAAGCAATGTTGAAGAGGTGGGCATTCAATCTAGATTTAAAGATGGTCAAGATGTAGGGGCTCAGGAAGTTTATTCCAGGCGTAGGGTGCAGCGAGACAGAAGGCGCAAAGTCTGGAGTTGGCAGTAGTGGAGAAGGGAACAGATAAGAAGGATTTATCCATGGAGCGGAGTGCACAGGAAGGGGTGTAGGGAAGGACGAGTGTGGAGAGATACTGGGGAGCAGCAGAGTGAGTACATTTATAGGTTAGTAGAAGAAGTTTGAACAGGATGCGAAAACGGATAGGGAGCCAGTGAAGGGTCTTGAGGAGAGGGGTAGTATGAGTAAAGCGACCCTGGCGGAAGATGAGACGGGCAGCAGAGTTTACATTTACATTTACAGATCCCAAAGCAGTTGCACTGGGAGTCTGGGGCCAGGACTAAATCATGTGATCTCTCGGGGGGGGGGGGGGGGGGGGGGGAAGAATGAATGGAGCTCAAACAATGTGAAAGTCCCACAGTCTCTACACAGAATAGTGCTAAGGCAGCATACCGCAAACACACATGTAAGTGTGTAGTGCACCCATGTACATGTATGCTAATATTCTACACATGTACAGGACAGATACAATGAGCATGTAAATCTTAGGGTCTGAGGCATAGAACTGGGCCTGATATTCAGACCATGGGAATTAGCCCGACTGACTCCCGCGGTCGGCACAGAGTCTGGATATTTAATGCAGGGGAAAGCCGATAGTCAGCGCTGGCTGGTTACGTTGAAACCAGTCAAAGATAAGCCTGCTGTTTCGGCAGCTGAATTTGGCCGCACTGAGTATTAGCAAATAGCCGGTGATATAACTGGTAATATTCAGCGGGAGGTAACCAGCGATCTCCCACCGGATAGCCAGTTAAGTGCCATTTAACCGACCAGGAGTTGTTCCATAAGGCATACGTTTAATTTTGGAGTGGAATATTGGAGTGGAATATTTATACACACACTTTTATTGTGGTCGCTCTCATTTTTTCTGTTTTTCATTTTAAACCATCTGTTTATTGTGTCGCTTCTCTATGGTCTGTCATGTTCCTCTTATGGTGAGAATCCACACACTGCTATCTTCCGAGGACACACGCTGCCCTGGGATTATCCATAGGTCCAAGAACATGGAAATACTTTTAAAACAAATAGGAAGAAATATTTATTTTTTATTAAGCTCTGGAACTCTTTGCTGGAGGATATGGTAACAGTGGTTAGCGTATCTGGGTTTAAAAAAGGTTTTGACAAATTCCTGGAAGAAAAATCCATAGTCTGCTATTGAGACAGACATGGGAAGCAACTGCTTGCCCTGGGATTTGTAGTATGGAGTATTGCCACGATTTGGGTTTCTGCCAGGTACTTGTGACCTGGCTTGGCCACTGTTTGGAAAACAGGATACTGGGTTAGATAGACCTTTGGTCTGACCCAGTATGGCTACTCTTCTGTTAACGATAGAAAAAAGGCTTTGCCTTGGCGGTATCAGAAATAGAGAATCAACAGGCTGAACTGTTAGAATAAATTGTTGGGATTTAGGCTCTCCTGTTCCCCTTCTCCTCCCCAACCCCTCCTCATTACCTCTCTCTCCTGGTACACAGTGAGCTCACTCTCATCAGAAGCAGGAACTTTACACCCAGTCTGGCCCATAGATGGTTACCAGCTGCATGTAAACCCTCCTCACCGAAGCTATTTCATCCCTGCCTGAACTGCTTTCCGTAAACTGACCCTGCCTAATTATATAAAATGATGTAATGAGTTTGCAACACAAGGGGCTCCTATGGCAGCACTGCATATGTGGCTTGTACATGATCAGCCCCCAGACCTATAAAATGAGTTAAGGTGGGGGATGTGGAGACAGCCGCATAAATCTTTCCTGAAGTTTGTTGAACAAGATCCAACTACAACAAGACACAGAGCCAGAGCCGGATTCATGTACTGTGGCCCCTAAATTGTAACTGTTAAGATCCCCCCTTACATTAAGTAAGAAGTGCATGTTAGGTTTAATTACTTCTCCATGCCTGTGAAAGAGTCTGTATAGAATGACACACGACATACATTCATTATTTTATATTGTACATTTCATCCTATATAATAATTTGCACCTCCAACGTTCCATCGCTGTCTGGCTGCCTGGTTTCGTAACATCTCATGGCGTCAGCCGGCCTCCAGCGTTCCATTCCCCCTCGCTGCCCCGCCCTCGCGTCAAAACGTAATGACTTCAGAGGGCGGAACGGTGAGAGGGAAGGGAACGCTGGAGGCGAGCTGACGTCAGGATGTTACCAACGGATGGGAAGCCAGCCAGAAAACGATGAGGTACAAAGGAAGAGAGAATCGCGGCACATCGAGGGGAGGGCAGAGCAGAATCGATGGACATGGATGGGATGGGAGGAGAGGACAGGAGAGAAGAGAATCGCGGGACACGGATGGGAGGGCAGGGAAGAGGAGAATCGCTGGACATGGAGGGGAGGGAATGGGAGGGAAGGGAGGGAAGGGAAGAATCGCTGGACATGGAGGGGAGGGGAGGGGAGGGAAGAATCGCTGGACATGGAGGGGAGGGGATGGGAGGGGAGGGGAGGGAAGGGAAGAATCGCTGGACATGGAGGGGAGGGGAGGGAAGGGAAGAATCGCTGGACATGGAGGGGAGGGGAGGGCAGGGGAGAGACAAAAAAGATTGCTTACACGAGAGCCTTTCTAGGGCCCATTTCATTGTTGAGGAAACAGCCTGGGTTCCACTAGTTATTTTTAAATGCATTTAGTTGTATGTTAGTGAAGCAAGGCCCCTTGTAATGTATGCTGTAGCTTGTCTGGCTCTGCAAACAAATCAGAGCGCAAAGACCATGTTTCACTGGTCAAATGCTTTTCTGTCATCCAGTGGACCTCTTGAATTTGCCAGGCAGTGCTCCTGTCCATAGAAAACTGCAGCATGTTGCTTTTGTGCATTTGGAGGTAAATGCCTGTGAAGTTCTTGATCTGGTGCTACCACCTAGTGGCAGACTCAAAGCAACTCAGCTGGCTTTCACTGCATAGGACATCAAAGGGGCACTTTTCCAGCTTCAGGGTTAGGCGAAAAGGTTCAAAGAAGAGCGGCCAAAATGATAAAGGGGACAGAACTTCTCTCATATGAGGAAAGGCTAAAGAGGTTAGGGCTCTTCAGCTTGGAAAAGAGATGATTGAGGTCTACAAAATCCTGAGTGGTATAGAATGAGTAGAAGTAAATCCATTTTTTTTTAACTCGTTCCAAAAGTACCAAGACTAGGGAGCACTAGAGGAAGTTAAATGGAAATACTTTAAAAACAAATAGGAGGAAATATGTTTTCACTCAACAAAAAGTTACGCTCTGGAACTCTTTGCCAGAGGATGTAGTAACAGCGGTTAGAGTGTCTGGGTTTAAAAAAAGGTTTGGGCATTTTCCTGGAGAAAAAGTCCATAACCTTCTATTGAGACAAACATGGGGTAGCAACTGCTCAACCTGGGATTGGTAGCATTGAATGTTGCTAATAATTGGGTTTCTGCCAGGTACTTGTGACCTGGATTGGCCACTGTTTGGATACTGGGCTAGATGGACCATTAGTCTGAACCAGTATGGCTACTCTTTATGTTCTTATGTCCACCTGTGCTTTTTCTTCAAAAGCTACCATTCTTGAAAGACAAGCATGTGCATTTGAAACTTCAAGTTATGTGTGCACTTTTCCAATTCTGCCCTGAATATGCCTCCGGGAAATTTTCCCAGAAATGCAGATGAAAGTGCATTCGCTATGGAAAAATGCTCATATCTTTAGCCTTTCTCCTGCTGGTCAATGTTCAAACAGCCTATAAATTAATATTTATCTTTGGGATTTACCCTCTTCTACATGATGGTGCTGCTGGAGGGGTGGAAGACACTACTTCCATTTTGGTTCCCCTTCAACATGACATGCCCTGCTCTCCTCAGTCACTGCTCCTCCAGAATTGGCTGCTGGTGATATCTCTAGCCCCTTCCTTTAGCCCCTTCCTTGATACCATCTGCAATGGCCCTTAGATGGAAGCCCCATTAATGGCAGTGTGCTACCAAATGAGACAACCAGACAACCAAGGGGAGTTGCTCCTTTGGGAGCAGCTGAGAGTTCTGAATCCCTATCATATTTTTTATTTTTGTTACATTTGTACCCCTCGCTTTCCCACTCATGGCAGGCTCAATGCGGCTTACATGGGGCAATGGAGTGACTGTCACAAGGAGCTGCCTATGCCTGAAGTGGGAATTGAACTCAGTTCCCCAGGACCAAAGTCCACCACCCTAACCACTAGGCCACTCCTCCACTGTTGCTACTATTTGAGATTCTACATGGAATGTTGCTATTCCACTAGCAACATTCTATGTAGAAGTCGGCCCTTGCAGATCACCAATGTGGCCGCGCAGGCTTCTACATGGAATGTTGCTAGTGGAATAGCAACATTCCATGTAGAATCTCCAATAGTAGCAACATTCCATCTAGAATCTCCAATAGTATCTATTTTATTTTTGTTACATTTCTACCCTGCACTTTCCCACTCATGGCAGGCTCAATGCGGCTTACATGGGGCAATGGAGGGTTAAGTGACTTGCCCAGAGTGACAAGCTGCCTGTGCCTGAAGTGGGAATCGAACTCAGTTCCTCAGTTCCCCAGGAACTAGGGTTACCATATGGCTCCAGAAAAAGGAGGACGGATTGAGCCAGCCGGGTTTTACTTCCATTGCTTTCAAGCAATGGAAGTAAAACCCGGCTGGCTCAATCAGTCCTCCTTTTTCTGGAGCCATATGGTAACCCTATGCCAGGACCAAAGTCCACCACCCTAACCACTAGGCCACTCCACTCCACTCCACTCCACTTTTCAAGATATATTATCAGAAGCGGTCAATGGGAGCATATAGAAGGTCTGCCTCCTCTTTGCTGCCAAATGTGTCGTGGCCTTCAGTTGGCGAAGACCCTCCTCCACCATCTCAGCTGGAATGGCTGAGGAGATTGCGGTCGATTGCCAATGTGAAGAGCACCGCAGAGCGAAGAGAAAGGCAATCAAGGTTTTGGTTGGTGTGATCTTCTTTCATGATTTATACCAGTGGCATAGGTACGTGGGGCCACGGGGGCCTGGGCCTCCCCAAAATTTCCTCTGGGCCCCTGGGTTTGCTGGCGGGGGTCCCCAACCCCAGCAGCTGAAGTCTTGTCCCGCGCCGGTCTCCGGCGCCGCTGAGTTGCCTGCCCTGCTCTCTCTTCCCCCCTCATGCCCTGCACACTCCTTTCAGTCCTTCCCTCTGGTGGTGAACGTATTTGGTTTCCTTGGTTCTCTGCTCTTGCCGTTTTCTTTCCATTGTATTGTAAATGTGAGTTTGCACATGCAGTGGCGTTCCTAGGGGGACTGGCACCCGGGGCGGATTGCCGATGCGCCCCGCCCCCCCCCCCCATGCAGCGCAGACCCCCCCAGCGAAACGACACCCCCATGAAGGAACCCCCTCCCCCCCACCTGGTGCACGCCACCGGGGGGGGGGGGGCCGCGTGCACCTTTCCTCTGTTGTTCGATGCTTCTTCTCTGCCCCGGAACAGGAAGTAACCTGTTCGAGGGCAGAGAAGAAGCATCGAACAACGGAGGGCAGGCGCACGTGGCACCCCCCGGCGGCGGCGTGCACCCGGGCCCGGACCGCACCCACCGCCCCCCCTAGGAACGCCACTGTGCACATGGTACCTCTTCCCATTTGTGGTTTTCTAGTATGTGGTTTTTGTTTGTTCTGAATCTGTACGCAAGTGGCCCTTTGTGTGAGTTGAGGTGCCTTGCATTATTGTGAAGTTTCATTGGTTTATGACCTTCATTGGTGTTGGTGTTGTTTTGTTTTTCTAGGTGCAGGTTATGTCTCCTAGTATTATGACATTTGGCTGATTTGTGCAAATGTTCAATATGAAATCCATAAAATAGTCTTGTGCATTTGACCTGTTTCCTGGCGGGCGGTAGAACAGTGCGATGCACATTTGATCGCTTAGTGTTGTGTCTGTGATTTTGCACACCAGGATTTCAATTGCTGGGGATGTATAATTACATATTCAATATAGAATTCAGTTTAAAATTCTGTTTATTACACATAGAGGCATATTTTCAAAGCACTTTGGGAGGCTAAGTTCCATAGGTTTCTATGGAACTTTGGGAGGCTAAGTGCTTTGAAAATGAGCCTAATAAGGTTCTTCATACTGGTCTGCCTCATCTCTATTGCTTACTTATTCCACACAAACTATCAAGATGTTTGCATTCCTCTAATATAAATTATTCCTATAAATTATCCCTTCACATATGGACTTTTTAACTAAAGTATAGCAAGTGTTTACAGACATTTCTTGCAGAGAAGGGAGGTTCTGCAGGATTGTTGAAGAGTGAATGTGGTCCCTCTTCAAAAAAGTGGAGTCCGAGAAGAAGTTGGAAACTATAGACCACTAAGTCTTACTTCAGTGGTTGGAAAGGTAACGGAGGCATTGCTCAAGGAAAGGAATCCTGTTTAGAAGGAATGGTTCCATGGAATCTTAGCGGAGATTGGGTGGTGAAGCCGGGAATTGGGAATCAAAACGGGAGCTGGGCAGACTTCTACGGTCTATGCCCTGATTGTGACTAAATAGATAGGGATGGGCTGGAGTGTAAATTTTAGGGGCTTCGACGTTAGCTTCAGATCTTATTACAAGAACAGTACTGGGTAGACTTCTACGGTCTGTGCCCTGAGAAAGGCAAGGACAAATCAAACTCAGGTATACATATAAAGTATCACATACCATGTAAAATGAGTTTATCTTGGGCAGACTGGACCGTAAGGTCTTTATCTGCCATCATTTACTATGTTACTATGTTACTCTTTGGGGTTCTACATGGAATGTTGCTACTAATTGGGATTCCAGAATCTTGTAACTCTTTAGGATTCCAGATCCTTCAGAACTTTTAGTACAAGAACAGTGCTGGGCAGACTTCTACGGTCTGTGCCCTGAGAAAGGCAAGGACAAATCAAACTCAGGTATACATATAAAGTATCACATACCATGTAAAATGAGTTTATTTTGTTGGGCAGACTGGATGGACTGTACAGGTCTTTATCTGCCGTCATTTACTATCATCATCTTTACTATGATAGTGAGCTTCCTGGAATCCAACTGGTTACAAGATCCAAGGCAACATGGTTTCACAAAGAATAATTGTGCCAAATGAATCTGATCAATTTCTTTGACTGGGTAATCAGAGAATCGGATAGTGGACATACATTAGATGTAGTCTACTTGGATTTCAGCAAGGCCTTTGACACAGTCTCTCATAGGATGTTCATAAATAAACTCAGTGAGCTAAAGTTAGGACATAAAGTGGTGAACTGGATTGGGAACTGGTTGACTGACAGAAGGCAAAGGTTGGTGGTAAATGAAGTTTACTCAGAGGATGCAAAGTAGTGCAAAGTGATGCCTTTGGGGTAGAGAAATCCAAAAGAGCAGTACATACTAGATCCATAGATCAGGAGGTAGACCTTGGGATGATGGTGTCTGAGGATCTCGAGGTGGCAAAACAGTGTGACAAGTCAGCAGTAAGAATGCTAAGCTGCATAGAGAGGCATAACTAGTAGAAGAAATGAGGTGTTGATGCCCCTGTACAAGTCATTGGTAAGGCTCCACTTGGAGTATTGTGTCCAGTTTGGGGGCTATATTTCTTCAAGGACATAAAAAGACGAGTCGGTTCAGAGGAAGGCGACAAAAATGGTACAGGGTTTATGCCAAAAAACATACGAGAGGAGAGTAGAGGATTTGAATATGTATATGCTAGAGAAAAGGAGAGAGAGGTGATATGAGTACTTGAAAGGTGGTAGAACAAGGACATGAATTGAGGTTGCAGGTAGGTAGACTTAGGAGCAACGTCAGGAAATACTTTTTCACAGAGAGGGTAGTGGATGCCTGGAATATCCTTGCAGGAGAGGTAGTAGAGTCAAAAACGGTGAGTGGAATCAAAAATGTGTGGGATAGACATAGGGGATGCCAAAGTAGAATGAGAATGGAAACACAACATGGCTGTTGAGGTGTTATGTTGGGTAAGAGTAATGGGAGCTAAGGCCAAAGCCGGACGGACTTCTATGGTCTGTGTCCCACAAATGGCAAAAGACTAGTGAAGATTTGGCAACTCCAGCATTGGGAGAACCGAGGCTGATGGCAGACAGACTTCTGTGGTCTGTGTCCCACACATGGCAAAAGACAAGTGAAGCTTTGACATCTTCAAGTTGTAGATCACTTTATTGTCACATGCTGCAAGTGAAGGTGCTATACAGCTTAGGGAAGAGGAACACTGGAGCAGACATCTTGACTGGTAAGTTGAATACTGTCAGCAATACCTGGGGTTGATATATGGTTATAATCAAGACTCATCATGCTTGACTGCCTATATGTGGAGGAGTGGCCTAGTGGTTAGAGCACCGGTCTTGCAATCCAGAGGTGGCCAGTTCAAATCCTGCTGTTGCTCCTTGTGATCTTGGGCAAGTCACTTAACCTTCCATTGCCTCAGGTACAAACTTAGATTGTGAGCCCTCCTGGGACAGAGAAATATCCAGAGTACCTGAATGTAACTCACCTTGAGCTACTACTGAAAAATGTGTGAGCAAAATCTAAATAAATAAATATATGGAAAGTTGCTACTATTGAAGATTCTACATGGAATTTTGCCACTTTTTGGGATTCTGGAATGTTGCTACTAGATGGAATGATGCTAGTGGAGGAGTGGCCTAATGGTTAGAGCAGCAGTCTTGCAATCCAGAGGTGGCCAGTTCAAACCCAACTGCTGCTTCTTGTGATCTTGGGCAAGTCACTTAACCCTCCATTGCCTCAGGTACAAACTTGGACTGTGAGCCCTCCTGGGACAGAGAAATATCCAGTGTACCTGAATGTAACTCACCTTGAGCTACTACTGAAAAAGGTGTGAGAAAAATCTAAATGAATAAATACAATCTGGATCCTGATCATGGCTGGACACATCTAGATGACTGGAGTGGGGCTTCAATGGCCAGCTTCAGTAGTTAGGAAAAAAGGCCAGTATCAGGCAGATTTCTACTGTCTGTGTTCTGAAAATAGCAAGGACAGATGAAATATGCATATGTAGTATCACATCACACATTATGTTAGGAGTTTATCTTCTTGAGCAGGACTATACAGGTCATTATCTGCTATAATCTACTATGTTACTGTCTTAAGGGGCTCTTTTACTAAGCCGCATAGGTGCCTACGTGCACCCAATGCGCGTCAATTTTGAGTTACCGTCCAGCTACTGCATGGCCCTTGCAGTAATTTCATTTTTGATGCGCGTCCGCTATGCACGCTGGAAAATATATTTATTTTTCTGGTGCGCGGGCGGTAATTGGCATTTTACGCGCATAGACCATTGCCAACCAGTTACCTTGTGAGACCTTACCGCTAGGTCAATGGCTGGCGGTAAGGTCTCAGACCCAAAATGGGACACGCGGCAATTTTCATTTTGCCGCATGTCCATTTTCGGCAACATTTTTAAAAAGGCATTTTTCACAGGTGTGCTGACAAATGATTCTGCGCTCACCCAAAACATGCGTCTACACTACCGCAGGCCATTTCTTCAGCGCGCCCTTTGTAAAAGAGCCTAAAACTGTAGCAGCAAGTGTGTTAGGTAGCCCAACAGAGGGCTTACTTTACCATTCCAAGAATTAAGGGGGAAAAAAGTATGAATTAAGGCCAGTAGGTGGCATTAAAATACAAGCATTAAGAAAATAGAACAACTGAGAATAATAAAAGTCCAGTGTCCATCTATCTGCCACTTTTTGAGAGATCAGGATGGAGAAAGACTAAGGAGGCTAGGGCTTTTCAGCTTGGAGAAGAGACAGCTGAGGGGAGACATGATAGAGGCATATAAAATATTGAGTGGAGTGGAACAGGTGGATGTCAAGTGTCTGTTCACGCTTTCCAAAAATACTAGGACTAGGGGGCATGCGATGAAACTACAGTGTAGTAAATTTAAAACAAATCGGAGAAAATATTTCTTCACTCAATGTGTAATTAATCTCTGCAATTTGTTGCCAGAGAATGTGGTAAAAGCAGTTAGCTTAGCATGGTATAAAAATGGTTTGGCTAGCTTCCTAAAAGAAAAGTCCATAAGCCATTATTAAGATGAACTTGGGGAAAATCCGCTGCTTATTTCTAGGATAAGTGGCATGAAATGTATTGTACCGTTTGTTTGTTTGTATGTATGTATTGTATGAAGAAAGATTAAGGAGGTTAGGGCTTTTCAGCTTGGAGAAGAGACGGCTGAGGGGAGACATGATAGAGGTATATAAAATAATGAGTGGAGTGGAACAGGTGGATGTGAAGCATCTGTTCACGCTTTCCAAAAATACTAGGACTAGGGGGCATGCGATGAAACTACAGTGTAGCAAATTTAAAACAAATCGGAGAAAATATTTCTTCACCCAACGCGTAATTAAACTCTGGAATTCGTTGCCGGAGAACGTGGTGGAGGCGGTTAGCTTGGCAGAGTTTAAAAAGGGGCTGGACGGTTTCCTAAAGGACAAGTCCATAGACCGCTACTAAATGGACTTGGGAAAAATCCACAATTTCGGGAATAACTTGTATAAAATGTTTGTACGTTTGGGTAGCTTGCCAGGTGCCCTTGACCTGGATTGGCCGCTGTCGGGGACAGGATGCTGGGCTCCATGGGCCTTTGGTCTTTTCCCGGTATGGCATTACTTATGAACTTATGAGTGTTTTGAAAGGGGGGTGTGGGGCAAGCTGCCTTGGCCCCAGACACTCCCCTGATCCCAGGACACAAAGCACAGATCCTAATAATGCTGAGACTCTGATGAATAATACATATCGACCAGTCTGTACCATGTGTCCAAATGTGCTGGTTATGTTAATCTTAAAATACAGTTTCTAACTGAATTGAGTATTGCTAGATTGGAAGTATGATTTGTTAAAATGAAATTTAGATGTTACTCCAGTGTCCATTATATGACCTGAAGTGGATTTTCAAACCACCTAATTAAAAAAAAAAGTTGATTTGCATACAGTGCTATACAACCTGTAAAAGATAGGGGAATGGGATATCAGGGGGAGAGGAGAAGATCCTGGGGGCCTGGGCATCCACTGAGGAAAATGCAAGGATCTTCTCAGACTTCCAAAGCCCTTGAAATATGCAGAAGATAACTTGGAAATAAGGCTCACTTGTAGGTCAGACTTTTTTGTTTGTTGTTGTTCAGCTAACCTAATATATATGTGACCAGCTTTAAAGAGTTATCCTCTCTTTATCAGGTAACCTTTACCATTAACTCATACAGTGAAAACAAACAAACCAAAAAAAGGCTGTCTCAAAATTATTTCTGGAAGGAGAAACAAGCTGCACCTGCTGACCTGGAAAACCTTGTCACAGATAAATTAAGGAGCCCTTTTTACAAAGGCACGCTGAAAAATGGCCTGCGGTAGTGTAGATGTGTGTTTTGGGCACGTGCAGAATCATTTTTCAGTGCACCTGTAAAAAAAAAATGCCTTTTAAAATTTTTTGCCAAAAGTGGACGTGTGGCAAAATGAAGATAGTCTAATAAATATCACCTGCAGCTTGGTTCTTCACCCTTATTTCCATCAAGTTCCAGGCAGGGCCGCCGAGGTGGGGGGGGGGGGGGGGCAAGGGGAACAAAATTCCCCGGGCCCGGCGCCAGGGTCAGGCTGCCGGCACTGCAGCCCCCGGTCTCACCTGCCTGCCATCGGCTCCATCCGCCACCGGGCCCCCTGCATTAAAATCGGCAGTGCCTCAGCTGAGCTTCGATTGGAAAGGCAGATCGCCTCCCTTCGGGGCCTTCCCTCACTGTGTCCTGCCCTATTCTGATGTAACTTCTGGTTTCCGCGAGGGCGGGACACAGGGAGGGCCTGAAGGGAGGCGATCTGCCTTTCCAAACGGAACTTAGCTGAGGCGCTGCCGATTTTAATGCAGGGGCCCAGTGGCGGACTGAGGCGGCGAGGGCAACAGCGGGGGGGGGGGGGGGGGCATCGGCAGGGGGGGCAGCCTTGTCCCGGGCCCGGCTTAGTCTCTTGGCGGCCCTGGTTCCACGTATTCATACAACCACATTTGGCCGCTACAATGGCGCTGAATGTCGCTGGATAGCCGGCTAAGTGCCATTTAACCAGTCAGGTGCTGTTCCTGGCCAGTTAAATGCTTTTCAATAAGGGTGGGGGGGCAATGAACCTTTGCTCAATAGAATAACTTTGGGAGGAACATTTTATTCCAGCTGAAAGACTTATTTAAATCACTGAGTGGAAGATTATCCTGTTAGAACTTTAAGTTCTCCAGAATACTGGGAAATTAAAGAAATTTGATAGAGCAAACTCCATCACTGCCAAAGGTTCACTGGCTGCCTGTCCAAGCTCACGTAGCTTATAAGTTTGCATGGTTTAAAAAAATAGGTGATGGGCTCTAGCTCATATTATGTACCCAGTTTGCAGATGTTCTAGAGTGAAACTTTTTTTTTTGTTACATTTGTACCCTGTGCTTTCCCACTCATGGCAGGCTCAATGTGGCTTACATGGGGCAATGGAGGGTTAAGTGACTTGCCCAGAGTCCCACTAGAAACATTCCATGTAGAAGTCGGCCCTTGCAGATCACCAATGTGGCTGCGCAGGCTTCTGCTTCTGTGAGTCTGACGTCCTGCACGTACGTGCAGGATGTCAGACTCACAGAAACAGAAGCCTGCGCAGCCTTCTACATGGAATGTTGCTAGTGGAATAGCAACATTCCATGTAGAATCTCCAATAGTATCTATTTTATTTTTGTTACATTTGTACCCTGCACTTTCCCACTCATGGCAGGCTCAATGCGGCTTACATGGGGCAGTGGAGGGTTAAGTGGCTTGCCCAGAGTCACAAGGAGCTGCCTGTGCCTGAAGTGGGAATCAAACACAGTTCCTCAGGACCAAAGTCCACCACCCTAACCACTAGGCCACTCCTCCACTGTTGCTACTATTTGAGATTCTACATGGAATGTTGCTATTCCACTAGAAGTCGTTCCTTGCAGATCACCAATGTGGCCGCGCAGGCTTCTGCTTCTGTGAGTCTGACGTCCTGCACGTACGTGCAGGACGTCAGACTCACAGAAACAGAAGCCTGCGCAGCCTTCTACATGGAATGTTGCTAGTGGAATAGCAACATTCCATGTAGAATCTCCAATAGTAGCAACATTCCATGTAGAATCTCCAATAGTATCTATTTTATTTTTGTTACATTTGTACCCTGCGCTTTCCCACTCATGGCAGGCTCAATGTGGCTTACATGGGGCAATGGAGGGTTAAGTGACTTGCCCAGAGTCACAAGGAGCTGCCTGTGCCTGAAGTGGGAATCCAACTCAGTTCCTCAGTTCCCCAGGACCAAAGTCCACCACCCTAACCATAAGTACATAAGTACATAAGTAGTGCCATACTGGGAAAGACCAAAGGTCCATCTAGCCCAGCATCCTGTCACCGACAGTGGCCAATCCAGGTCAAGGGCACCTGGCACGCTCCCCAAACGTAAAAACATTCCAGACAAGTTGTACCTAAAAATGAGGAATTTTTCCAGTCCATTTAATAGCGGTCTATGGACTTGTCCTTTAGGAATCTATCTAACCCCTTTTTAAACTCCGTCAAGCTAACCGCCCGTACCACGTTCTCCGGCAATGAATTCCAGAGTCTAATTACACGTTGGGTGAAGAAAAATTTTCTCCGATTCGTTTTAAATTTACCACACTGTAGCTTCAACTCATGCCCTCTAGTCCTAGTATTTTTGGATAGCGTGAACAGTCGCTTCACATCCACCCGATCCATTCCACTCATTATTTTATACACTTCTATCATATCTCCCCTCAGCCGTCTCTTCTCCAAGCTGAAAAGCCCTAGCCTTCTCAGCCTCTCTTCATAGGAAAGTCGTCCCATCCCCACTATCATTTTCGTCGCCCTTCGCTGTACCTTTTCCAATTCTACTATATCTTTTTTGAGATACGGAGACCAGTACTGAACACAATACTCCAGGTGCGGTCGCACCATGGAGCGATACAACGGCATTATAACATCCGCACACCTGGACTCCATACCCTTCTTAATAACACCCAACATTCTATTCGCTTTCCTAGCCGCAGCAGCACACTGAGCAGAAGGTTTCAGCGTATCATCGACGACGACACCCAGATCCCTTTCTTGATCCGTAACTCCTAACGCGGAACCTTGCAAGACGTAGCTATAATTCGGGTTCCTCTTACCCACATGCATCACTTTGCACTTGTCAACATTGAACTTCATCTGCCACTTGCACGCCCATTCTCCCAGTCTCGCAAGGTCCTCCTGTAATCGTTCACATTCCTCCTGCGACTTGACGACCCTGAATAATTTTGTGTCATCGGCGAATTTAATTACCTCACTAGTTATTCCCATCTCTAGGTCATTTATAAATACATTAAAAAGCAACGGACCCAGCACAGACCCCTGCGGGACCCCACTAACTACCCTCCTCCACTGAGAATACTGGCCACGCAATCCTACTCTCTGCTTCCTATCTTTCAACCAGTTCTTAATCCATAATAATACCCTACCTCCGATTCCATGACTCTGCAATTTCTTCAGGAGTCTTTCGTGCGGCACTTTGTCAAACGCCTTCTGAAAATCCAGATATACAATATCAACCGGCTCCCCATTGTCCACATGTTTGCTTACCCCCTCAAAAAAATGCATTAGATTGGTGAGGCAAGACTTCCCTTCACTAAATCCGTGCTGACTTTGTCTCATCAGTCCATGTTTTTGTATATGCTCTGCAATTTTATTCTTAATAATAGCCTCCACCATCTTGCCCGGCACCGACGTCAGACTCACCGGTCTATAATTTCCCGGATCTCCTCTGGAACCCTTCTTAAAAATCGGAGTAACATTGGCTACCCTCCACTGTTGCTACTATTTGAGATTCTACATGGAATGTTGCTATTCCACTAGAAGTCGGTCCTTGCAGATCACCAATGTGGCCGCGCAGGCTTCTGCTTCTGTGAGTCTGACGTCCTGCATGTACGTGCAGGACGTCAGACTCGCAGAAACAGAAGCCTGCGCAGCCTTCTACATGGAATGTTGCTAGTGGAATAGCAACATTCCATGTAGAATCTCCAATAGTAGCAACATTCCATGTAGAATCTCCAATAGTATCTATTTTATTTTTGTTACATTTGTACCCTGCGCTTTCCCACTCATGGCAGGCTCAATGCGGCTTACATGGGGCAATGGGAGGGTTAAGTGACTTGCCCAGAGTCACAAGGAGCATTTAATTTACTTCCCCTCTCCTTTAGGGGTTCGATACAAGAGATTGTTGGAGAGCTCTCTCTCTTATAAGGCTGTTCAGATTTGACTGTCTCTTCCAAATGATCTAAAATTATTATCTTCTTATCTGTTCAGGAAAAATCAAAAGACGTACTTATTTTAAAAGTTTCTGCTTTTAATTTTCA
Source organism: Microcaecilia unicolor (assembly GCF_901765095.1). Lineage (NCBI taxonomy): Eukaryota > Metazoa > Chordata > Amphibia > Gymnophiona > Siphonopidae > Microcaecilia > Microcaecilia unicolor. The sequence continues at coordinate 288,027,996 of NC_044037.1, forward strand.
TCACTTAATTTGTGATCTGCTTTGAACATTTCTGGGAGTTTGGCGGAATAGAAGCACCGTATAGATATCAATATCAACAGTGGGCTGAGAACCAGTGAAGCCAGCGTGCAAATCCTACTGCCACTCCTTGTGATCCTGGACAAGTCAATGACCCCTCCATTGCCTCAGAACTTTAGATTGTAAGCCCTCCATAGACAGAAAAATATCTATTGTAACTGAATGTAACTCACCTACAGCTACACGAGAGAGACGTGAATTACATCCAAAGCTTTGAGGCCCCAATCATCAATTTCCCTGCCTGGTTCCAAGTAGCACAAGAACAATGAAGGGAAATAAAGCCCCGGTGATCAGAGCTAATAGCTTGCAAATTTAGGAGTGCTATTAGCGCTGATCATTGGGGTACTTCTGCGGAAGGATTGTGCCCAAGGTACAATCCTCCCGCATAAGTTGTTTGACAGGTCCAGACTGTCAAAAAAAAAAAAACCCGGACCTGTCAAACATCACCAATGCAAGGGGCTGGAGGTCCACTGGACCTATAGACGCCTCAACCCTCCTGAACCCTGACCTAATCTGACCCCCCCCCCCCCCGACAGACGAGAGGGCTGGAGATCTGGTGGACTTCCACCTCTCCTGGTGGTCTAGCACCCCCCCTCCTCCTGCTTCCAGTGCCGCCTCCAAAATGGTGGTGCCCAGCCCAGTGCATGCTGGGATACGCTGTCTCCCTTATATGGTGGGGAAATCCCACCCAGTGCATCCCAGGATGAACTGTGCAGGGCAGGGCGCCACCATTTTGGAGGTGGCGCTGGAAGGAGTAGGGAGTGCTACTCCTTCTTCCATCATTACAAGGTATGGGGGGGGTTCAAGGGGTGCTAGACTACCAGGGCAGGTGGGGGTGGGGGTAGGGTTGCCAACTGAGCCACCAGGGAGTTTTTTTGGTGTTGAGGGTTAGGGGGGCTAGAAGTCCACTAGCCCTCCAGCCCCCTGTGTCCAGGGGAGGGGGAGAGAGAAGACCACTGGCTCTCTGGAGAAACCTGTCTGGGAGGGGGGGGGGTTAGGGGGTCTGTAAGCATGCAAATGGCTCTGTAAATCTTAACGCCAGCTCCAAGCTTGTGTAGGGTTTGCCACGGAAGCAGCGCCAATGTTTGGCGTGCTGAGCATTGGGGAAGAATTGTACACGACCTGTTTAGCATGCGTTTGCATGTTACTTGTGATCAAAGCCCACGAGCATGTTGTTTCACGAGCTCACAGGCTCTGATCATGGGGTGGGATTAAACACGAGCACTAGTATGTCACTACCAGTCTCTAGCGCCCGTGTTTGCTTCTGATCATTGGCCCCTTAGTGCCTCTAATGGTTCCTTAGCTGGCTGGGACCCTAGTTTCTGCGCACTCTGCTAACCTGGTGATAATTGGCGGCAGTAAGTTCTCCCCCTGTATGCCCACATAGTAAGAATAATCTTACCACATGGCCATGTTTTTTTAGGGGCTTTTTACCTGCTGCGGTAAAAAGGGCTCTGGCGCACGACAAAAATGGCCCCCACTGCTACCGCAAGGTTCTTTTTACCACAGCTTGGTAAAAGGACCCCTTAATTACTTGCCAGTAATTTCGCACTTGCATTGGAATTTACATTGCATTGGAATTTCCGCTTGTACCTTCTCAGTTTAAGCAGATCACAGCAAGAAAGTCAGATCAATTAATATTCATAAGAGAGATTTGCATGCACTGCCCCACTGCATGCACATTTCTCTCATGAATATTCATGATATCCTGAAAACCTGGCTGGGTTGCCTCCAGGATCAGGTTTAAGAACCACTGCTTTATTGAATTACCTCCTATCACAGTGTTTCCCAAGTCAGTCCTGGAGAACCCCCTTGCCAGGTTTTCAGGATATCAATGAATATGCATGAGATTGATTTGCATAGACTGCCTCCATTGTATGCAAATCTCTTCCATGCATATTCATTATGGATATCCTGAAAACCTGACTGGTAAGAGGGTACTCCAAGACCGACTTGGGAAACACAGTCCTAAGACATTTCAGTGAATTCACTTCTGAGTAAGTGAGAAAGTGTTTAAAACCTAAGCATCACCTTATAACTGAGAGAGATGTAAGGAATTCACAATGTACTTATTGGAAAACAGAAGAGATGGGATGGTGTGCTGGTAAATGTTTAACAACAGGGTCTCTCCCTGGTCCCCCTCTGTGCCCCCCGTCCCCCTCTGCACCCCCCCCCCCAAATTGCAGAGCTGGCTATAGCCGGGGAGAGAGCCTAGGGGGGGGGGGGGGTGGCAATGCATTACTCCAGGAAAAAAAAATGATCCCAGGTTCCAATCTAATTCATGTTTAATGTGGGATAAAATGCCATAAATAAGTAAATAAATAAATATAAACTTTTAATGTTGAGCACCTGATTCTCAAAGTGAACACATTCCAAACACTATGATGAAAATAAAATGATTTTTTTTCTACCTTTGTTGTCTGGTGACTGTTTTTCTGATCATGCTGGCCCAGTATCCGATTCTGCTGCTATCTGTCCTCTTAACTCCGTTTCCAGGGCTTCCTTTCCATTTATTTCTTTCCTTTCCTCCTTTCTTCTTCATTTCTGGTCCTCAGCTTCTGCCTATTTTCTTCATCCATGTGCAGTTTTTCTCTTCCTTTTCCCTCATCTCATCTCCTTCCTCACTCTTCCCTCTCCTCCATCCATGTCCAGCATTTCTTCTCTCTCGCCTGCCCTCCATCCACCCATGTCCAGCGACTGTTCTCTCCCCCTGTCCTCCATCCACCCATGTCCAGTGACCCTTCTCTCCCCCTGCCCTGCATGCACCCATGTCCAGCAGTGATCCTCCTCTCCCCTGCCCTGCATGCACCCATACCCAGTGACCCTCCTGTCCCCTGCCCTGCCCTGCCCTGCATGCACCTATACCCAGTGACCCTTCTCTCCCCTCCCCTCCCCTCCATACACAAATGCCCAGCAACTCCCTTCTCTCCCCTGCCACCCCCTCCCGAGTTGTTTGGCGAATCCTCCTCCCTCCCTCCGGATCCGGTCCCGGTCCCTCATGTCAGCGACCTGACGAATTCTTCGGGGCAGGCAATCTTGCCTGCCCGCTGCAAGCACTGACTCTCCCCCGCTGGCGCTGCAGGTTCGTGCTTCAAAATGGCCACTGAGACTTACAAGGGCGGCCTCCAAGACTTCAGCAGAAGTCTCGCGAGGCCGCCTCTGGAAGTCTTGGCGGCCATTTTTAAATCGCGAACCTGCAGCGCCAGTGGGGGAGAGTCAGCGCTTGCAGCGGGCAGGCAAGACTGCCTGCCCCGAAGAATTCGTGAGGTCACTGACGTGAGGGACCAGGACCGGATCCGGAGGGAGGGAGGGAGGAGAGCCGGCTCATGCGTTTCAACAACCGGCTCGCAAGAGCCGAGCAAAGTTAACAACCGGCTCTTGCGAACCAGTGCGAGCTGACTCCAGCACACCACTGGATGGGAGAATAGTATAGAGCCATACAAATAAACTGTCAGGCATCCATAAGGTACATGAAGGTAACCATTCCACAAAAGAAGCCCAGGGACTAGGAGTCATCACAGGAAATTAGAAGCAGGGTAACTCCAGGAAATAAGTCTTTATGGAGAGGGTGTTACGGGTGCTTATGGTCACTGACCAGAAGAGGCAGACCATCACCAAAACAGAATTCAGCAGAATTCAAGAGTGCTTAGAGAACTGAAAAGAGCTGGTGAAGGAAAAAAAACCTAGACTGGAGCAGGGTCTATGGTGAAACAGTTGTTACAGACAACCGGTCAGCCTGTGAGAGCCAAAAAGGTCTTTGTCCACACACACATACATACATTCTTATTTCATCACGAGACTGTTTGCTTCTTATTATTTTCTTCAATATGAGAAATTTCATTCCTAAATTTCATAATTATCCCACAGACAAAATGTGACTTTTTTTTTGTAGAAGTGGAGTGTGTTCAGACCTATTAAAAATTTCTGTCAGTACCAGGGATCACCACAAAGGTGCAGCAGAGAGCTTTGAGAACTTGAAAGTCCAAGGACATTGCTACTACCACCTATCATTTCTATAGTGGTACTAGACGTACACAGCACTGTACACTGATCATGAAGAGACAGTGCCTGCTTGACAGAGCTTACAATCTAATCAAGACAGACAAACTGGATAAGGACAAAGAGTAGGAAGATTCCGTGCAGAATCCCAAAGACTGCTACTACTATTTATCATTTCTATAGCGCTACTAGACGTACGCAGCGCTCTACACTTGAACATGAAGAGACAGTCCCAGCGCGACAGAGCTTACAATCTAATTAGGACAGACAAACTGGACAAATAAGAGACAAGGGAATTACTTAAGGTGGAAATTATAAAACAGACATGGACACTGAACAAGTGAGTAGGAGGTTAGAGTTAAAAGCAGCCTGACTCCTATTCACTTGTTCAGTACCCTTGTCTGTTTTATAATTCCTATCTTAAGTAAATCCCTTATCCCTTATTTTCCTATTTGTTTGGCTTGATTAAATTGTAAACTCTGTCAAGCAGGGACTGTCTCTTACACGTCTCTCTGTACATTGCTTCATATCTCAGGCTAGTCCTGTGGGGAGGCAAAACGTCAGATATTCTCAGTGCCGTAGCGAGGGCGGCTGACACCCGAGGCGGGTCACCACGGCGCCCCCCCCCCCCATTCGGCGTGCACCCTCCCCCCTCCGGAGCGCTCCCTCCCCCCCCGGAGCGCATTCTTACTTGAATTAGGAAGCGAGGGGCGGGCGAGAGGGCCGATCCGCCCACAAGCGCACGTCGCTGGGAGCTGTGTCGCCTCCACTGGTTCCCTGCTGTCTCTGCCCCGGAACAGGAAGTAACAGAGGGAGCAGGGAACCAGCGGAGCCGACACCCCCCCCCCCCAGTGGCGTGCACCCGGGGGGGACCGCCCCACCGCCCCCCCTTCCTACGCCACTGGATATTCTACAGTGAACTTAAAAACTTTGCTACTGACAAATGATAAAATCATCCAGAATTTGTGAAAACACTTTCAGTGTTTCAGTGGCAGGCCATGTGGGATTGGAAGTCAGGATACGCATGGTAGGCTGTATAGAGAGAGGTGTAACCAGCAGTAGAAAGGAGGTGTTGATGCCCCTGTACAAGTCGTTGGTGAGGCCCCACCTGGAGTATTGTGTTCAGTTTTGGAGGTCGTATCTTGCTAAGGATGTAAAAAGACTTGAAGCGATGCAAAGAAAAGTTACAAAAATGGTATGGGATTTGCGTTACAAGACATACGAGGAAAGACTTACTGACCTGAACGTGTATACCCTGGAGGAAAGGAAAAAACAGGGGTGATATGATACAGATGTTCAAATATTTGAAAGGTATTAATTTTAAACAAACTTTTTCTGGAGATGGGAAGACGGTACAATCAGAGGACATAAATTGAGGTTGAATGGGGGCAGACTCAGGAAAATTGTCAGGAAGTATTTCTTCACGGAGAGGGTGGTGGTGGATACTTGGAATGCCCTGCCGCAGGAGGTGGTGGAGATGAAAACGGTAACGGAATTCAAAAATGTCTGGGATAAACACAAAGGAAACATGGTCAGAAGGAATGGATCCACAGAAACCGAGCAGAGATTGGGTGGCAACGCCGGTAATTGGGAAGCAAAGCTAGTGCTGGGCAGACTTCTGTAGAAGTTTGAAAATGGCAAGGACAAATCAAGGTCAGGTATACATATAAAGCAGCACATAACGAGTTTATCTTGTTGGGCAGACTGGATGGACCGTACAGGTCTTTTTCTGCCGTCGTCTACTATGCTATAAAATATCAAAAAACAGTAACAAAAGAACCTGTGATGTGGAAAGCATCAAAGGGAACAAAAAAAGGGGGGGGGGGGGGGAGAGGAAAAAAGGAACCGGAGGCAGCAGAAATTAATCATTTGTCAGGCTATTAGATCTCTTATAGCGCCCAACTATTTCAGACCTTTAAGCCTCCTGAATGACATCGATCATTTGCCTAACCGGAACCAAAACCTCTATACATATTGCATTTATTTATTTAATCCTTAAATTCTACTGCTACTATTAAATCACTTTTATATAGCGCTACCAGTCGTACGCAGCGCTTTACAATTGAACATGAAGAAGAAAGACAGTCCCTGCTCAAAAGAGCTTACAATCTGAATCAGGACAAACAGACAGGACCAAAAAGGATAAGGGAAGGACAGACAGAAGGACGCATAAGGATAAGATAAAAGTTACAAGTCAGGAGTCGAAAGCAGCATCAAACAGGTAGGCCTTTAGCCCGGATTTGAAGGCAGCCAGGGATGGAGCTAGACGTAACGGCTCAGGAAGCCTATTCCAGGCATAAGATGCGGCCAGATAGAAGGAGCGGAGTCTGGAGTTAGCGATGGAGGAGAAGGGTGCAATTAAGAGAGATTTGCCTAGCGAACGTTTTAAATAACTATCATAGTAAACACTAAAGAATGAAAAATAAGTCTGACCTTTACTGAGTATAAAGTGGTGTCAAACTTTTCACCCCACCAACCAAAGTAAATAGCGATCACTTATCCCTGCATTCGCAGTTTCAGCGCTGAACCAAAACTGTTTGTACTGCCCGACGCTGGTATCTCTATAAAAACAGTGTTTCGGTAAAGAGACCTGCTTCCGGGGACTGCAGAATGTCTCAATAACTGAAAAACAAAAAATAAAACATTAAAGACACCTAAGTGTCTTCACATCACAATAAACAAAAGCCCATATACTAAATGTATGTTATCAGTTACTTACGGCCGGCACACCGGCTCGATTCAATTTGAAATGAACAGGCTCAGGGAGGGCGGGACCAACTGTCAAACTAAATTTAAAGAGTCCTACCTGTTACGTAATGATGTAAACCTATTTGAATATGTATGAGCATATGCAAATACGTAAATGACAGTATGTTTACTAAATAAATGAAAAAGCAAAAAATGACCAAAGAAAAAGACCAAAAAAAGGGGGGGGGGAAATTTTTTTTGCAAAGGTATTTTTAGATATCTATAGTACGATTTAAGCCTAGTGGAATAATGGTGTTCAGTTTCTTTTGTTACTGTTTTTTTTATATTTTATGATTTATTGAGGAACATTAGTTTTTGCATACTTCGCAATTGTTCCCCCTTCTTTGATTGATAGGCATCTATTATGAGTTTGATTCCCACTTCAGGCACAGGCAGCTCCTTGTGACTCTGGGCAAGTCACTTAACCCTTCATTGCCCCATGTAAGCCGCATTGAGCCTGCCATGAGTGGGAAAGCGCAGGGTACAAATGTAACAAAAATAAAATAGATACTATTGGAGATTCTACATGGAATGTTGCTATTCCACTAGCAACATTCCATGTAGAGGCTGCGCAGGCTTCTGTTTCTGTACGTGCAGGACGTCAGTCTCACAGAAGCAGAAGCCTGCGCGGCCACAATGGTGATCTGCAAGGGCCGATTTCTACATGGAATGTTGCACTAGTGGAATAGCAACATTCCATGTAGAATCTGAAACAGTAGCAACAGTGGAGGAGTGGCCTAGTGGTTAGGGTGGTGGACTTTGGTCCTGGGGAACTGAGGAACTGAGTTCAATTCCCACTTCAGGCACAGGCAGCTCCTTGTGACTCTGGGCAAGTCACTTAACCCTCCATTGCCCCATGGAAGCTGCATTGAGCCTGCCATGAGTGGGAAAGTGCGGGGTACAAATGTAACAAAAAAAAAATTATGTTACCATGTCTAATAAGAGAAGGGAATTTACTGTTAATGCTTATGGCTTCAGTGAGGTGGTGCAGAAGAGTTGAAATGTGCAAAAGAAAGTTCAACCTAAAGCAATACCAAGCCAGGCAGGAGTTTTGATCTTTCACCCTTCCTTCGGGACATGACTCTTATTTTTTTGCACACCCAGAGAAACATATTTTGAAAGGCCTCTTGATTCTGTGTTTTTAAGATGTCACGTGCTATTAGCATGAATTCTGCTTTGTGTGTGGACACCTCTGCCATCAGGGCCGGCCTTAGGCAGGGGCGACCGCACAGTGCCTTGCGCTCCCAGGGGCCCCGTGGCCCTCCCTGAACCTACATTAATGCAAAGCACACTGATGATCTAGTGGCTTCTTCAGGGCAGGAAAGAACCCCAACCTTTCCTGCCCACTGCCACATTCTTCAATCTGGCTGCTGAGACTTCATGCGGTGGCCTTGCGAGACTTCCACAGAAGTCTCACGAGGCCGCTGCTTGAAGTCTCGGTAGCCATTTTGAAGAAAGTGGCAGTGGCAGCAGCAGCGGGTAGGAAAGAGTGGGGTTTTTTCCTGCCCTGAAGAAGCCACTAGGCAACCAGTGTGCTTTGTATTAAGGTAGGTTCCAGAAGAGCACCCTGAGGCTTGGTGGGGTGGGGTGGGGTGGGAAGGAGAAGGCATGGCACAGCACCCTGAGGCTCAGGAGGGAGAGAGAGCAGAGTCCTCTGAGGCTTGGGGGCCTCCTGTACACATATTTGTTTTTTAAAAGGTCTTGTCAGAAGGGGGTGGGGCTAGCCGGTGGCAGGTTAGGCAAGGAGCTAGGGGCAGGGCTAGGCAATGAGCTGGGGGGGTCACCACCAAACTGGTTTGCAAAGGGCCCCGCAATTGCTAAGACCGGCCCTGTCTGCCATAAACTTGAAAGCTAGTAAACGCTCTTGAAATTTGTGCGAAGAGACACAGACTGCATCTGCTGACATCAAGAATCACAAGGCTTTAGGGTCACTGAAAGTTTTGCTGCTGCATTTCCAGCTTTATACTGTAGTACACTTAAAAAAAAAACTATACAAAGCTTGTTTTCTGCATAACTCAGTTAAAACTTGACCAATTTCAATAAAATATGAGATATGCCATCTTAAATAATTTTGCAATAAGCCTACACTCACTCCTGTCACCTCACCTAAATGATGTTGCCACCATCTAGTGATTAGCATCATGATATGCACAGAGGCCATTTTGCTTTAAAGTTACCATGGTTTTCAGTCTGGAGGATCTGATCCTTATTAAAAATTTGTATCTTTAGAAAAGCTGTGGTTATCATAGACTAGTGCAAGAGTTTCCAGAAAAGAGGTGGAAGAGGGTAAGTGGAGAATATGTTTTGAAGAAATTGCAAGAAACGGTTTCAACTAATCACAAGTCAGGAAACGGCAGGGTCCGATCAGTTTGCACTGAAGAAAACATCACGACAGTTGAAGAACTTGTTCTGAGTCGAGAGGTCAAGCACCCGGCATGTTTCAGTCAACGGTGTTGCGAACCATCCACGGTGATCTTGACCTATGGTGTCTTAAGCGGAGGCGAGGGCAACAGCTAACAGAACAACGGCATTGCTCGTATGACGTGGTCCAAGCAACTCCTTCGTAAGTTCCCCCCAAGTGCTGTCAATTTCATTTGGCTTACAAATGAGAACATTTTCCTGGTTGAGCCATCTATCAATACCAAAAATGACCAACTTTACGCACAGACGTCAGGGAAGAAGCGTAATATTGCTGCCAATTGTCTTCTGCGTACTCACTCCAACATTCAACAAATCGGTCATGGTCTCCATTGGAGTGTCCAAAGTAGGATGCATGGAGCTTTACTTCATTGACCCAGGTGCAAAGGTTAATGGCGAGTATTATTGTGGAGTTGTGCTATCCAATGCATTTTTTCTAGGAAAAAAAGGTGTCAGTACTCAAATGCCTAGGGTTACCATATGTCCTCTTTTAAGAGTCCATGTCCTCTTTTGGGACATCTTCAGATATGTCCTACAGGATTTTTAATTTTTAGGGAAATGTCCTCCTTTTTCTTTTATGTGCCTATGACCAACACACCTACCCACATACTGAGAGAAACCATCTCTGGCCTATTAGTCCGCCTGGACACATGGGGGTGCTAAAGAGAGAAAAAGGCATTGCTGATCTCTGTTCCCCTGCTGGTTGAATCCGTCAAAGGAATTTTGTTTGTGCAGCATGATTTTAAGCATATGTAGGGTTACCATATGTCCGGATTTACTCGGACATGTCCTCTTTTTGAGGACATGTCCGGGCGTCTGGACGGGTTTTGCCAGTCTGCCCATTTGTCCGGATTTCTGGACAAACGGGCGGGCGGTGGGCCTATCCTAACCTCCCCTTCTCTTACTTACTATCTACTGCCCTGGTGGTCTAGTCTCGGGATTCAAAATGGCCGCCGAGAGTTGAAGCGGCCTCACGAGACTTCAACTCTCGGTGGCCATTTTGAATCCCAAGACCGTCACAGCAACAGGATGCAGGGCAAGGACAGAGCTCCGGGCAGGAAAGAGGGGAGCTCTTTCCTGCCCCGAAGAGGTCACTAGACCACCAGGGCAGTAGATAGTAAGTAAGGGGAGGGGAGGTGACGGGGGGCAGGGGAGGGGAATATGTGACCCGGGGGGAGGGGAATATGTGACAGGGGGTGGGGTGAGGATGCGAAAGGGGCGTGGGAGGGGCAGGGGGCAGGGAATGTGTCCTCTTTTTGAGAGGACAAAATATGGTAACCCTAAGCGTATGTCATGTAAAGACTTTCATGTGTACCACAGAAGCCAAAGGGATATGCGCTCTTATGATAAGTACGCTTAGGCTCAAACTCAGTCGAACTCAAATCCAGAATGTCCAGTGGCGTACCAAGGTGGGGGCGGTCTGCCCCGGGTGCACGCCGCTGGGGGGGTGCCGCGGCGCGCGCCTGTTGCCCTGTTTCTGTGTCACGTCCCTTACCTGTGCCGCTCTGCCTGCGGGGATACCTCGCTCCACGAGCAGGAGAGAGCGGGGTATCGCTGGCTACGGGCGGCATGGTAGGGGAGTCTGGGCTTCCTCCTGGACGGCTCCGGCCCGCCGCTATGCTGCTGTAGCGTCTGGAGAGCGCCGACGCTGCAAATATGGCCGGCGCACTCTAGCTGGGAAGTCTCTTCCGGGTGCGGGGCCCAGGAGCATGGGGAACGCCTCTTCTGGGCTCGGATTGGCTGGTCGCGGCTAGGCTCCGCCCGCTCCTTGTGACCAGCCTATCCAGAGCCTCCTGGGGCTGGTTGTTGGCCACGCCTTCCGGACAGCTGATGGTGGTTTCCCTGATGGAGGGGGCTACTTAAACCAGACTCTGACAGAACTCTTTGCTTCGGCTTCTGCTGGTGTGGATTCCTGAGTTCTGTGTCTTTGGATTGTTTCTCTGCTTTGAACCACAGTTTGGACCTGGACTTTGCTTTTGCCTGCCGCCTGCCTTTGAACCACAGTTTGGACCTGGACTTTGCTATTGCCTGCCGCCTGCCTTTTAACCACAGTTTGGACCTGGACTTTGCTATTGCTTACCGCCTGCCTTTGAACCACAGTTTGGACCTGGACTTTGCTATTGCCTGCCGCCTGCCTTTAACCACAGTTTGGACCTGGACTTTGCTATTGCTTACCGCCTGCCTTTGAACCACAGTTTGGACCTGGACTTTGCTATTGCCTGCCGCCTGCCTTTGAACCACAGTTTGGACCTGGACTTTGCTATTGCTTACCGCCTGCCTTTGAACCACAGTTTGGACCTGGACTTTGCTATTGCCTGCCGCCTGCCTTTGAACCACAGTTTGGACCTGGACTTTGCTATTGCTTACCGCCTGCCTTTGAACCACAGTTTGGACCTGGACTTTGCTATTGCCTGCCGCCTGCCTTTGAACCACAGTTTGGACCTGGACTTTGCTTTTGCCTGCCGCCTGCCTTTGAACCACAGTTTGGACCTGGACTTTGCTATTGCCTGCCGCCTGCCTTTGAACCACAGTTTGGACCTGGACTTTGTTATTGCTTACCGCCTGCCTTTGAACCACAGTTTGGACCTGGACTTTGCTGTTGCCTACCGCCTGCCTTTGAACCACAGTTTGGACCTGGACTTTGCTTTTGCCTGCTGCCTGCTTTTGTGCCACAGGGTGGATCTGGACTTGCCTTTGTCTACCACCGGCCTGGAACCGCTGATCGGATCGGGACCTTGTCTTTTGGGCAATTGTCTGCTCCATTCTGCCCTTCGTGGGAGGTCTCTGCCCTGACTCCCCAGGTAAGATCAGGACTGTCTGGCTGCCAGACGTTGTTTGGCACAAGGGCTCACTTTTCGGGGCATAGGCCTGACAGAAAGCCGAAGCCATGAGCTCGCCAGATAAACCTGATCTGACTGACTTGGCTCAAGCTCTTCAACAGCAACAGGCCCAGCTCAACAGATTATCTGGAGTACTGCAAGATGTGTGTTCTCAGATGTCCGTGCAGCGAGCACCGGCTTCTGGAGCTAGTAGGACATCTCCACCTCTGCCTACCTTTCGGTTGCCTGAACCTCCTCGGTTTGACGGCACACCCTCCGCATGCCGCGGATTCTTGAATCAATGTCAGATGCTCTTTGACATGCAACCTGCTTCTTTTCCTACGGACAAACAGAAGATTACCTACATTATCTCATTACTCTCCGGTGCGGCTCTGGCATGGGCGTCACCTCTCTGGGAGCAACAGGATCCTCTCCTTTCGGAATTAGGAGAATTCCTGCGTCAGTTCCGCATGGTCTTCGATGTTCCAGGACGCCCTTCTTCCGCCGCAGGAGAGCTACTACGGATTCAGCAAGGAAGCAGTACGGTTGGTACCTATGCTATTCGATTCCGTACCCTGGCGGCAGAACTTAAATGGAATCAAGAGGCTCTTACGGCCATTTTCTGGCAAGGCTTGAGTGGACGCATTAAGGACGAATTGGCCGGCCGAGAAATCCCTGGTACTCTGGACGCCCTTATCGCCTTAAGCACTCGGATTGATGTCCGCTTCCAGGAACGAGCACGAGAACAAGTTGCCTCTCGTCCGTCGCGCAGGTTTTCCCCTCAAAGACCACGAACGGTCTCTCCTCAGGAGGGTGCGGTTCCTACTGCGGAGGGATCGGAAGTGCCTATGGTGATTGGCAGGCATCGACTAACAGCTGTGGAACGAACCCATCGGAGGGAGAATAAACTATGTATGTACTGTGGGAAACCTGGTCATTTTGTGAAAAGGTGTCCCAACAAGCCGGGAAATGCTTAGACCCTAGCCTGGTGAAGGGGGTGGTTGTGGGTCGTTCAGGAACCCTTCCGGATAACTTAATGACAGTACCTATTATCTTACTGTGGCAAGAATACAGGATAAATACCCTAGCCTTGTTGGATTCAGGAGCAGGAGGCAACTTTATTGATGCTAGACTACTTCAGGGCCTAGGCAGGCCGGTTACTCCCTGTAAACCAGCTCTTCAAGTAACGTCTATTCATGGCTCTACTCTGCCACTGCCTATTACCCATCTCACTCTTCCGCTGCGAATGCAGGTGGGTCTTCTTCATCATGAGGAGATACAATTTCTTATTTTACCTCAAGCCATCCATCCTGTAATTCTAGGTATACCCTGGTTGCGGCTGCACGCGCCTTGCATAGACTGGCCTTCGGGAGAAATCAGCCGGTGGAGTGGTCGTTGTTTTGAAACTTGTCTAACACCAGTGCGCCCTCCCTCTATTAATGTGCCAGCGCTCTCTGGAGTCCTCCTCCCCTGTGAAGCTTCTCTTCCGAAGGAATACAAGGAGTTTTCTGATGTCTTTGATGCCCGGGAGGCAGATTCCCTCCCACCCCATCGCCCGTTTGATTGTCCCATTGATTTGTTACCCGGTACGATGCCTCCTCGAGGAAGATTATATGCCTTGTCCCGGGATGAATCTGCTGCCATGCGGGACTACATTCAGGACAATCTTTGTAAGGGATTCATCCGACCATCTTCTTCTCCTGCCGGGGCAGGGTTCTTTTTTGTTTCCAAAAAAGATGGGTCCTTGCGGCCCTGCATTGACTATCGCGGACTTAACAACATCACAGTCAAGAACCGGTATCCCCTCCCACTTATCCCGGAGCTTTTTGATCGACTCCAGGGGGCAGTTATTTTTACTAAGTTGGATCTACGAGGGGCCTACAACTTGATTCGTATCCGCCAGGGAGACGAGTGGAAAACTGCATTTAATACTCACGACGGTCATTTTGAGTATCGGGTCATGCCTTTTGGACTTTGTAATGCTCCGGCTGTATTTCAAGATTTCATCAATTTCATTTTCAGGGATCTTCTTTGTTCTTCAGTCATTGTTTACTTGGACGATATTCTGATCTTCTCTGCTTCTCCCCTGGATCATCCCGGGCATGTCCGCACAGTGCTTCAACGACTCCGGGATCATCGACTGTTTGCCAAGTTGGAAAAGTGTGCGTTTCATCAATCCACTATTCCTTTTTTGGGACATATTATCTCTGCTGTTGGATTACAAATGGATCCTGCTAAACTGCAGGCTATCCGGGACTGGCCTCTCCCCCAGGGTCTCCGAGCCTTACAGCGTTTTCTTGGTTTTGCTAACTACTACAGACAATTCATTCCCCATTATTCGCTCCTCACGGCTCCTTTGACAGCCCTTACTCGGAAGGGGGCGGATGTTCGGCATTGGTCTCCTGCTGCCCTGGAGGCTTTTTCGGCCTTGAAGGCGGCTTTCTTGTCTGCATCTGTACTCCGTAGCCCTGATGTCACGAAGCCTTTCATCGTGGAGGTCGATGCCTCTGCTTTGGGTGTAGGGGCGGTGCTGTCCCAGACAACTTCTTCTGGTAAGAAACATCCTTGTTTTTTTTTTTCTAAGAAGTTTTCGCCTGCTGAACGCAATTATACTATCGGGGACAGGGAGCTGCTGGCCCTGAAACTCGCCTTTCAGGAGTGGCGATACCTACTGGAGGGGGCTGCTCACCCTATTACAGTCATCACTGATCACAAAAATCTGCTTTATTTGCAAGATGCCAAACGCTTGAATCCCCGGCAGGCTCGCTGGTCACTATTTTTTGCGCGTTTTACCTTTCACTTGGTGTTTCGGCCCGCAGAGAAGAATATACAGGCAGATGCCCTCTCCCGAGCTTTTGACGTACCTGAGGAGCCTGAGGAACTCTATCCTATGCTCAATCCTGCTTGCCTTTCTCCTATGGTGGGGGCATCCGCCTGTCTCAAGACTCCTGTTCCGGCCCGATCTCGTCGCAAGGTCCTTCAGTGGGGTCATTCTGCTGCGTTTTCGGGACATTTTGGGTTCCGTAAGACCTATCATCTTATTTCCCGTTATTTTTGGTGGCCCCACATGGCCCAGGAGATTCGGCAGTTTGTCTCTACTTGTCCTACCTGTGCCCGTACCAAGTCCTTGCCAGGCAAGCCGTGGGGGCTTCTTCAACCATTACCGGTACCCCATCTACCGTGGCAGGAGGTCTCGATGGACTTTATAACTGATCTTCCCTGTTCCAAGGGCAACACGATCATCTGGGTGGTGGTGGATCGTTTTTCTCGCATGGCTCACTTCGTACCCATGCGGTCCCTGCCATCCGCGAAGGTTCTTGCGTCCCATTTTATCCAGCACATTTTTCGGCTGCATGGACTGCCACATCGTATCATCAGTGATAGAGGGTCGCAATTCACCTCTAAATTTTGGAGATCGTTATGCTCAGCCTTTGGGGTTACCACGCATTTTTCTTCAGCTTACCATCCTCAGACCAACGGCATGGCAGAGCGTACTAACCAGACCCTTAAAGCTTTTCTTCGGGCCTTCACCAATGCTCGTCAGGATGATTGGACTGATCTTCTGGCCTGGGCTGAATTTGCCTACAACAATAGTTTCCATTCTGCTTCACGGACATCACCTTTCTTCACTGTTTTTGGACGTCATCCACGTCTTCCGCCTCCGATTCCTTTGACTGCGGCTCCTCCACTGATCCAGTCTACTCTCACCACCATGCATGCAACTTGGAGGACAGTTCGTCAGCAATTGGGGAGGGCGGCTGCCCGGTACAAGCGATTTGCTGATCGGCGTCGCTGTGCCGCTCCTGTATTCCAGCCGGGACAGAGAGTATGGCTCAGCACCAAGTACCTCAAACTTCGTCTTCCCTCCCTTAAGTTTGCTCCACGCTTCATCGGGCCATTTTCTGTGAGATCTAGAGTGGGGACGATGGTCTATCGACTTCACTTACCTGGTAATCTTCGCATTCACAATGCTTTTCATGTGTCTCTGCTTAAACCTTTTAGGACTTCCCACTGGCATCCTGCTCCAAAGAAGATTCTGGTTCCAGACTCTGACCCTGATCCGGAGTTCGAGGTAAAAGAGATTCTTGATTCTAGACTCCAGAGAGGACGACTGTTCTACTTGATCTCATGGAAGAACTTTGGTCCTGAGGATAACTCCTGGGAGCCTGTTGGTAATATCCATGCCCCTGAGTTATTGCACGAGTTCCACTCTCGTTACCCTAGTAAACCTGGGCCAAGACGGAGGAGGGGGGCTTACGGGGGGGGTACTGTCACGTCCCTTACCTGTGCCGCTCTGCCTGCGGGGATACCTCGCTCCACGAGCAGGAGAGAGCGGGGTATCGCTGGCTACGGGCGGCATGGTAGGGGAGTCTGGGCTTCCTCCTGGACGGCTCCGGCCCGCCGCTATGCTGCTGTAGCGTCTGGAGAGCGCCGACGCTGCAAATATGGCCGGCGCACTCTAGCTGGGAAGTCTCTTCCGGGTGCGGGGCCCAGGAGCATGGGGAACGCCTCTTCTGGGCTCGGATTGGCTGGTCGCGGCTAGGCTCCGCCCGCTCCTTGTGACCAGCCTATCCAGAGCCTCCTGGGGCTGGTTGTTGGCCACGCCTTCCGGACAGCTGATGGTGGTTTCCCTGATGGAGGGGGCTACTTAAACCAGACTCTGACAGAACTCTTTGCTTCGGCTTCTGCTGGTGTGGATTCCTGAGTTCTGTGTCTTTGGATTGTTTCTCTGCTTTGAACCACAGTTTGGACCTGGACTTTGCTTTTGCCTGCCGCCTGCCTTTGAACCACAGTTTGGACCTGGACTTTGCTATTGCCTGCCGCCTGCCTTTTAACCACAGTTTGGACCTGGACTTTGCTATTGCTTACCGCCTGCCTTTGAACCACAGTTTGGACCTGGACTTTGCTATTGCCTGCCGCCTGCCTTTTAACCACAGTTTGGACCTGGACTTTGCTATTGCTTACCGCCTGCCTTTGAACCACAGTTTGGACCTGGACTTTGCTATTGCCTGCCGCCTGCCTTTGAACCACAGTTTGGACCTGGACTTTGCTATTGCTTACCGCCTGCCTTTGAACCACAGTTTGGACCTGGACTTTGCTATTGCCTGCCGCCTGCCTTTGAACCACAGTTTGGACCTGGACTTTGCTATTGCTTACCGCCTGCCTTTGAACCACAGTTTGGACCTGGACTTTGCTATTGCCTGCCGCCTGCCTTTGAACCACAGTTTGGACCTGGACTTTGCTTTTGCCTGCCGCCTGCCTTTGAACCACAGTTTGGACCTGGACTTTGCTATTGCCTGCCGCCTGCCTTTGAACCACAGTTTGGACCTGGACTTTGTTATTGCTTACCGCCTGCCTTTGAACCACAGTTTGGACCTGGACTTTGCTGTTGCCTACCGCCTGCCTTTGAACCACAGTTTGGACCTGGACTTTGCTTTTGCCTGCTGCCTGCTTTTGTGCCACAGGGTGGATCTGGACTTGCCTTTGTCTACCACCGGCCTGGAACCGCTGATCGGATCGGGACCTTGTCTTTTGGGCAATTGTCTGCTCCATTCTGCCCTTCGTGGGAGGTCTCTGCCCTGACTCCCCAGGTAAGATCAGGACTGTCTGGCTGCCAGACGTTGTTTGGCACAAGGGCTCACTTTTCGGGGCATAGGCCTGACATTCTGTCCGATTTCGCAATTCGCATGTGTTCACTGCTCCCTCCAAGTCTGAGGTTCCTGTTCCGAGGGAGCAGTGAACACATGCACATTGCGAAATTGGACTGAAACAGGGCAACAGGCGCGCGCCGCGGCACCCCCCCCCCCAGCGGCGTGCACCCGGGGGGGTGTCATTTCGCCGGGGGGGGGAAAGAGGTGTCATTTCGCTGGGGGGGGGTCACGCTGCACCCGGGGGGGGGGGGGCGCATCGGCGATCCACCCCGGGTGTCAGCTAGGGTCGGAACGCCACTGAGAATGTCTACTGCTGTACTGTAAGTAAGTCACTTTCTTTAGCAAAGGTAGCAACCGTTTCTATTTTTTCTGTCCTCTTTTTTTGTCTCTGCAAATATGGTAACCCTAGAAATGCCAGGCCACCCTTCAGGGTTGGGATAATCACTGAGGAACCCATCCCACAATAGCCAGGCCCCCTGCAACCAGTCACAGAATCTATGACAAGGCAGAATTGGTGTGTAGAGCCTGAGCTCTTTCATTAAAACTTGGGGTCAATTTTAGCAGACAATGGAAAAGGTGCAGGTACTCAGTACCCCCAAGTACCCCCTCAAAAAAAGCCCTGGTGCTATCACAGTATCTCCTCCTGGCTATCGCTGATGGTGATTAACAGGGCCGCCGAGAGACTGGGCCAGGCCCGGGACAAGGCCGCCCCCGGGGCCCCCCTACCCGAGGTCACCGCCCCCCCCTCCACCCGCCACTGGGCCCTCTCTCCACTGCTAGGCCCTCTGCACTGACCTTAAGCGCCTCACCTTTGAAAGCACAGCAAGCAGCGGCAGACCTTCCTTCTGTGTCCCGCCCTCACGGAACCTACGTCAGGCGAGGGCGGGACACGGAAGGAAGGAGTGGTCTACCACTGCTTGCTGCGCTTTCGAAGGTGAGGCGCTTAAATTCAATGTCAGGGAGCGATGGAGGGCGGGCAGGCTGGACTGCAGCGGCACCGGGCCCCTGGGGAATTTTGTCCCCCCTGTCCCCCCCTCTCGGCGGCCCTGGTGATTAGATGTTTCAGCAAGACAGCACACTCGCTCATCATGCTGATGAAACCATCCAGCTGCTGCAGAGAATGATTCCGGATTTTATTTTGCCCGACTATGGCCCTCTAACAGTCCAGACCTGAACTCTGTTGACTACAGGATTTGGGATCTTACACAGCACTGTGTTTATGGAAGGCCAATTCATGACACTGAGGACTTCAAGCAGTGGTGCTGTGGGCCAACTTGAGTCGGGATGTCATTGATGCTGCAGTGGATCAGTGGAGAAAACGACTCCAAGCATGTGTGTGTGCCCAGGATGATATATCCCAATTTATATTGAAACTAGTCCAGTTTTGACAGAGCTTTGCAGAAAACAAGCTTTGTATTTCTCCCACCCATTTATTTCATCCCAACTCCAACAAAGTACAATAAATGTACTCACTCTGCTGCTCCCCTGCATCTCTCCACGTTCGTCTTTCCCTACACCCCTTCCCGTGCACTCCGCTCCATGGATAAATCCTTCTTATCTGCTCCCTTCTCCACTACTGCCAACTCCAGACTTCGCGCCTTCTGTCTCGCTGCACCCTACGCCTGGAATAAACTTCCTGAGCCCCGACGTCTTGCCCCATCCTTGGCCACCTTTAAATCTAGACTGAAAGCCCACCTCTTTAACATTGCTTTTGACTCATAACCACTTGTAACCACTCGCCTCCACCTACCCTCCTCTCTTCCTTCCCGTTCACATTAATTGATTTGTTTGCTTTATTTTTTGTCTACTAGATTGTAAGCTCTTTGAGCAGGGACTGTCTTTCTTCTATGTTTGTGCAGCGCTGCGTACGCTTTGTAGTGCTATAGAAATGCTAAATAGTAGTAGTAGTAGTAAAACAATGTAAAAAAACAAAACTAAAAAGACCCACCCATTCATTCCATCCAACCCCAATAAAATACAATTAAAAAGCAAAAAAAAAAAGAAAAAGATTTCTTCCATCCAATAATGCTTTCCAACTCCAACAAAGTATAATAAAATTAAAAAAAAAAAAGATTTAACTCTATCCCAGAGTACAATAAAAAAATTGGTACCATCATAATAATTAAAAAAAAAAGCCATAAGAACGTAAGAATAGCCATACCGGGTCAGACCAATGGTCCAGCTAGATCAGTATCCTGATTCCAACAGTGGCCAATCCAGGTCACAAGTACCTGGCAGAAACCCAAATAGTAGCAACATTCCATGCTACCAATCCCAGGGCAAACAGTGGCTTCCCCATGTCTATCTCAATAGCAGACTATGGACTCTTCCTCTGGGAACTTGTCCAAATCTTTTTTTTAAAACCCAGATATGATAGCCGCTGTTACCACATCCTCCGGCAACAAGTTCCAGAGCTTAACTATTCTTTGAGTGAAAAAATATTTCCTCTTATTTGTTTTTAAAGTATTTCAATGTAATTTCATTGAGTGTCCCCTGGTCTTTGTACTTTTTAAAGAGTAGAAGAGTGATTCACCTTTACTCATTCTACACCACTCAGGATTTTGTAGACTTCAATCATATTCCCCCTTAGCCATCTCTTAGCAGCTCCTTGTGAGTCTGGGCAAGTCACTTAACCCTCCATTGCCCCTGGTACAAAATAAGTACCTGAATATATGTAAACCGCTTTGAATGTAGTTGCAAAAACCTCAGCAAGGCGGTATATCAAGTGCCATTAACAAGATTCCATGCACAATCTCAAAGAGTAGCAACATTCCATGTAGAACCCCAAAGAATAGCAAGATTCCGGAATCCCAAGGAGTGGAAGAGTAGCCTAGTGGTTGCTACTATTTGAAATTCTAAATGGAATGTTGCTAGTGGAGGAGTAGCCTAATGGTTAGTGTAGCGGACTTTGATCCTAGGGAACTGAGTTCAATTCCCACTGCAGCTCCTTGTGACTCTGGGCAAGTCACTTAACCCTCCATTGCCCCTGGTACAAAATAAGTACCTGAATATATGTAAACTGCTTTGAATGTAGTTGCAAAAACCTCAGAAAGGCGGTAGATCAAGTCCCATTTCCCATTCCAAGCTGAAGAGCCCTAACCTCTTTAGCTTTTCTTCATATTAATGGAGTTCCATCCCCTTTATCATTTTGGTCACTTTTCTTTGAACCTTTTCTAATTCTACTATATCTTTTTTGAGATATGGTGACCAGAAATGAATGCAAAACTCAAGGTGAGGTCACACCATGGAGCGATGCAGAGGCATTATAGTATTCTCGGTCTTATTTACCATCCTTTCCTAATAATTCCTAGCACCCTGTTTGCTTTCTTGGCCATTGCAGCACAGCTGGGCAGAAGAATTCAGCGTATTGTCTACAATGACACCTAGATCTTTTTCTTGAGTGCTGACTCTTAAGGTGGACCCAAGCATCAGGTAACTAAGATTCGGATTATTCTTCCCAATGTGCATCACTTTGCATTTGTCCACATTAAATTTCATCTGCCATTTGGATGCCCAGGTCTTCTCATTTCTTAAGGTCCCCCCCTGCAATTTTTCACAGTCTGTTTAATGATTCTTCATTTATTTATTTATTGCATTTGTATCCCACATTTTCCCACCTCTTTGCAGGCTCAGTGTGGCTTACATTATGCCGTAATGGCGATTGCCATTTCCGGAATGAGAAGTACAGAATATTATTGCAATTAAAGTACAGAAAATATAAAGTAAATTGGAAGTATTTGAGATCAAAGGTAAACTAGAACATTCAGTAATGACAATGTAATTAAAGTAACCAATTAAAAAGAGTTTAGTGTTAACTTGTTCTGGTAAAGTTTTGATGTCAGGTCATTGTGAAGGATCCTTTTGATAAGTCTCTTTAAACAGGTTAGTCTTTAGTCATTTCCGGAAAGTTGCCAGATCATGCGTTGTTTTTATGGCCTTCGGTAGTGCATTCCATATTTGCGTGCAGATGTAGGAAAAGCTAGATGAATAAATCGATTTATATTTAAGTCCTTTGCAATTGGGATAATGGAGGTTCAAGAATGTGCGTGTTGAAGTTTTTAAATTCCTTGATGGCGGGTCTATGAGGTCTGACATTTATAACGGGGCTTCGCCATAAATAATTTTATGAACCAGGGTACAGGTTTTGAATGTAATACGATCTTTTAATGGGAGCCAGTGTAATTTTTCTCTGAGGGGCTTGGCGCTTTCATATTTTGCTTTGCCAATATAAGTCTGGCTGCAGTGTTTTGGGCTGTTTCCAGCTCATTTTCAATAGAAATCAAACAAAATAAAACATGGAAAAGAAAATAAGATGATACCTTTTTTATTGGACATAACTTAATACATTTCTTGATTAGCTTTCGAAGGTTGCCCTTCTTCGTCAGATCGGAAATAAGCAAATGTGCTAGCTCATTTTCAAAAGTGATCGCCGGCCACCTTCCTGAAACCAGCCAAATCGGTATAATCGAAAGCCGATTTTGGCGGTGCCAACTGCTTTCCATCGCGGAGCCAGCGAAACATCAAGAGGGTGTGTCGGTAGGGTAGTGAAGGCAGGATGGGGCGAGACGGGGGCGTGCTCATGAGATGGCCGGCTTTGCCCGATAATGGAAAAAAAAAAAGCCAGGCTTGACGAGCATTTGCCGGCTTTACTTGGTCCCCTTTTTTCACGACCAAGCTTCAAAAAGGAGCCCCACTGACCAAATGACCACCGGAGGGAATCGGGGATGACCTCCCTTTACTCCCCTAGTGGTCACCAACCCCCTCCCACCCAAAAAAAAAACCTTTTTTGCCAGCCTCTATGCCAGCCTCAAATGTCATACCCAGCTCCCTGATACCAGTATGTAAGTCCCTGGAGCAGTTTTTAGTGGGTGCAGTGGACTTCAGGCAGGTGGACCCAGGCCCATCCCCCCCTACCTGTTACACTAGTGGTGGTAAATGGGAGCCCTCCAAAACCCACCCAAAACCCACTGTATCCACATGTAGGTGCCCCCCTTCACCCCTTAGGGCTATGGTAATGGTGTAGAGTTGTGGGGAGTGGGTTTGGGGGGGGGGATTTGGGGGGGCTAAACAACCAAGGGAAGGGAGCTATGCACCTGGGAGCTATTTTTATTTATTTATTTTTAATTTTTATAAGTGCCCCCTAGGGTGCCCGGTTGGTGTCCTGGCATGTGAGGGGGACCAGTGCACTACGAATCCTGGCCCCTCCCATGACCAAATGCCTTGGATTTGGCCAGGTTTGAGATTGCCAGCATTATTTTCCATTATGGCCGAAACCGATGCCGGCCATCTCAAACCCGTCGAACTCTGACATTTGGCCGGGCCCAACCGTATTAGCGAAGAAAAAGATGGCCGGCCATCTTTTTCGAAGATGCGGTTGGCTCCGCCCACTTACGGCGCCGGCCCCGGAGATGGACGCCCATAGAGATGGCCAGCGCCGTTCGATTATGCCCCTCTTTGTTTCTTTTTATTATTTTAGAAACAAAAATAGAGAAAATGACAGACGTAATGACCGTATGGCCTATCCAGTCTGCCCATTCATAGCCACTTCTAATCTCTACTATTCCTTCATTTCTCTTAGAGATCCCTCTGTGCCTGTTCCATGCTCTCCTGCATTCATATACAGTCATCTCCAATACCCCCACTGGGATGCCACACCACTCATTTGCCACCTTCTCTGTAAAGAAATATTTCCTTAGATTATTCTTGAGTCTATCCCCTTTCACCTTCATCCTATGCCCCCTCATGACAAAGCTTCCTTTGGAGGAGTGGCCTAGTGGTTAGAACACTGGTCTTGACATCCAAAGGTGGCAGGTTCAAATCCCACCCTGCGCCTTTTGATCTTAGGCAAGTCACTTAAAGGGGGGGGGAAGGGAATGGGACTTGATATACCGCCTTTCTGAGGTTTTTGCAACAACATTCAAAGCAGTTTACATATATTCAGGTACTTATTTAGTAGCAGGGGCAATGGAGGGTTAAGTGACTTGCCCAGAGTCACAAGGAGCTGCAGTGGGAATTGAACCCAGTTCCCCAGAATCAGAGTCTGCTACACTAACCACTAGGCTACTCCTCCACTAGCAACATTCCATGTAGAAGCCTGCCCTTGTAGATCAGCAACGTGGCCGCGCAGGCTACTGTTTCTGTGAGTCTGACGTCCTGCACATATGTGCAGGACATCAGACTCACACATACAGAAGCCTGCGCAGTGGCGTTGCTGATCTGCAAGGGCAGGCTTCTACATGGAATGTTGCTAGTGAAATAGCAACATTCCATGTAGAATCTCCAATAGTAGCAACATTCCATGTAGAATCTCAAATAGGGAAAGGAAAATGGGACTTGATATACTGCCTTTCTGAAGTTTTTGCAACTACATTCAAAGCGGTTTACATATATTCAGGTACTTATTTTGTACCAGGGACAATAGAGGGTTAAGTGACTTGCCCAGAGTCACAAGGAGCTGCAGTGGGAATCGAACTCAGTTCCCCAGGATCAAGGTCCACTGCACTAACCACTAGGCTAATCCTCCACTAGCAACATTCCATGTAGAAGCCTGCCCTTGCAGATCACCAATGTGGCCACGCAGGCTTCTGTTTCTGTGCGTCTGACGTCCTGCACGGAGGGAGGGGGGAGGGACTGGAACTCGGAGGGAGGGGGAGGGGGGACGGGGGGAGGGAGGGGGATGAGGGGGAGGGGGGAATGCACCACATTTCAGCACCCCCAATCATTTGAAAAGTTGGCTCCTATGGCCACATTGCCACACGCAGACCGATTACCGTGGGGTTAGTGCGTGAGCCCTTACTGCCTCCTAAATAAGTAGCGATAAGGACTCAAGCAGCAAATAAGCGCTCATTAGTTACTGCCCCCATTTTTTAAAAGGCTTTTTTTCCCGTCACGGTAAAAAGTGGCCCAGTACATGCGATTTCACACAACTAAAACTAGCGCAGGCCACGTTTCGCCATGGCTTAGTAAAAGGCTCCCTTTATTCAGGGCAGCTGTCTTATTTGGAGGCCTCTTATTACCCCGTATGTTCTGACTAGAAATTTGCGCATCGTCACAGCTCGTCATAATAAACTGGTGGTGCCACGTCGGAATCCAGGACAGAAGGCGGTTTTATTGGCTGGCCCCGCTTTGTTGGAATGATTTGCCTGGGATGCTGTGGGGGAGAAATGAATGGGAAAAACAAATGTAAGGGGTTGATGAGAAACTTTGCTTTTCATCAAAGTGTCCAGAAGGGGGACGGTGGGGAATGCGCAGCTGAAGGCTCTGCAGACAGTTTGTTTTATAGCTGTTATTTAACGTTTTAATTAGTGAGTGAGAACGGGTGAATGTTGCTTTGGTTGGCGACAGGCTTTCCTATCCTTTTTTTTGGAGTTCTTTAGCATGATTTTAATTACGTTTGTATTTTGATCTATTGTAAACCACTTTGTCCAGTATATTTTAAGCGGTATATTAAGTTAACAAAACATAAACATAACATTTGCAACCTCTGTGCACGTTTCCTCCCTTACCTTTGTCCAATCTTTAAATCTGACCCTTAGAACTACCTTTGTCCATCCCCTGGATGATTTTGTCAAAGCCTGCCTGCAAATTGGTTTGAACACTGTGCTGTTACATCTTATCTGAAGGCAGTGATAGCAACAGGACAACCCTGTTTCCCCGAAAGTAAGACATCCCCCGAAAATAAGACCTAGTAGAGGTTTTTCTGAATTGGTAGATATAAGGCCTCCCCCGAAAGTAAGACCTAGCAAATTTTTCTTTGAAAGCAGGGCCGCCGAGAGCCGGACAAGGCCACCCCCGGGCCGCCCCCCCCCCCACCCGAGGTCACCAAGCGCCCCCCTCCATCGCTCCCAGAACTAACCTTAAACGCCTCCTTTCACCTTAGCAGCAAGCAGCAGCAGGGCAGACCTCTCCTTCCTTCCGTGCCCCACCCTCGTGGACGTTACGTCAGGCGAGGGCGGGACACGGAAGGAAGGAGTGGCCTGCCCTGCTGCTGCTTGCTGCTAAGGTGAAAGGAAGCGTTTAAGGTTAGTTCCGGGAGCGACGGAGGGCGGGCGGGCCAACCCCGATCCAACCCCGATGTTTCCCCGAAAAATAAGACAGCCCCTGAAAATAAGACCTAGCGCATTTTGGGGGGCAAAAATTAATATAAGACAGTGTCTTATTTTCGGGGAAACACGGTAATGTTAGGTCCAAGACATTGTAACAGGGTGAGGAAGAAGCTGGTACTGGTTAATACATGGAAATTTATCTACCCTGAGTAGGGCTGACCTTAAGCAGCAGCTACAGGGGTAGCCACACGCAGGGCCGTGCCAACACAGTAAGGACCGCAGGGGGGCGCCTGCCTTCAAGGGCACCGCGCCGTCGAGCTGTATTTAAAAAAATACCTTACTCCTCTGCTCCATCCCCGATTCCCCGGCGCTTTAAATTTACCTCACTCCGCCTCCGACATCTGCGCAGCGTCAGTGAAAGCGCTGACTGTCTGACGTCTCTCCACCAGCCTTCCCTTCGCTCGTTCGTTCCCTCTGTGTCCCGCCCTCAAGGAAATGACATCAGAAGAAGGCGGGACACAGAGGGAACGAACGAGCGAAGGGAAGGCTGGTGGAGAGATGTCACAGGCAGCGCTTTCACTGATGCTGCGCAGACGTCGGAGCCGGAGGCGGAGAGAGGTAAATTTAAAGCGCCGGGGAATCGGGGATGGAGCAGAGGAGGCTCAGGCCAAACCCCGCCATTTCCTCCATCGCGTCCCAGACGGCAGCTTGGGGAGCAGCGCTCGGCTCTTTGGCAACCGCCCAGCTCTTCACGTGCCTTGGAGCCAGCCAGGTCCGGGAGGGGGGGGGGCGCGTGCGCACCAACTGATAGTCTGCAGGGGGGCGCCAACTGATGGTCTGCAGGGGGGCGCCAGAGACCCTAGGCACAGCCCTGGCCACACGGGGCCCCTGCACTTAACTGATTCAGCTTTGCAACTGGGGGCTGACCAAGATTTAAAGCTTCTTTTCCCTTTCCATCCTCATTTCCCTCTCCGTTTCCTTCTCTCCCCCCTTCTCAGGATTGATGCTCTAAAGTCCTCACCGGCCAACCTTACCTCCCTTCCCTCTCCTTCTTTGGTTGTCCTATTCTCAGAGGGATAGCAACATTTTATTGCCTTTTTAGCAATTTAAAAAATGATGTTTTAATAATTAAATCAATCTCTGACACCTGTGGGGGGTGGGAGGACAGCAACCTGGTCCAGAAAGGGCCCCACAATTGTTAAGGCCGACCCTGAAAAACCAGATAGGAGGAAAATTTGAGCAGTGTGAATGGGTTCATTGACCTTTTTTTTTTTTTCATGTACTGTGTTGCTGTGTTCCTGTCACCAGACTGATAAAAAGCCCAGGGAGATGGACTCCTCACCAAGGTAATGAAAAGGATAAAGAAAACCTAACCACACAAAAAGCCCCTTTATGTTAAACTCAGTGACAGTATCGAGTTCTGAACAGGGAGAAGGGCCAAGTGCCACCTGCACAGCCCAGCGGTGAAGGTCACATACCAGCCCTCAAAACCTCACCCTCCCCTTCTATTAGAGATACAAAGCAGTACATTCCTTCTTTTGTACTGACATGAAGTGACTCCCAAGTCCATGTTCAACTCTAAATAGGCCTGCTACAATGGAAATACAAGACACCCCCACCCCTCCCCTTCTTAACCTCCTGTACACTGTCTTGCTAGGCCTCTCAAATTCTGCCACTGGGACCCCATTAGGAGGGCAGCCACAAAATGGGACTGCTCTGACCTTCGACCTGACCTGTGTAATGTCTTGCCCTCTGACGCTTTTTTCCGAGCAATGCAGAGCTCCTTTCTTGAATTTCAGGCCAGTAAAAGGCTAGGAGGCCTGTAGATAGCAGTAGGTAAGAGGGAGGAAGGGATTATTGCAACCAAAGTGATTTTGAATAGGCAACAACAGACTGATTATTCAGGGCTGATGCTAGGGAAGGACTGTTTCATCCGGACAGGATTTGTGACTGACAGATGGCAAAGAATATTCAGCGTTTTTTACCAGAGATGTCAAGTCTCACGCATTAGGAGTGTGTCACACTCATTTGAAGGCTCACTCACTCTCACACTCTCTGTGCCCCTTCTCTCACTCATTAGGAGAGTGTCACACACATTTCAAGGCTCACTCACTCTCACACTCTCTGAGCCCCTTCTCTCACTCATTAGGAGAGTGTCACCTCATTTGAAGGCTCACTCACTCTCACACTCTCTGAGCCCCTTCTCTCACTCATTAGGAGAGTGTCCACACATTTCAAGGCTCACTCACTCTCACACTCTCTGAGCCCCTTCTCTACTCATTAGAAATTTGCCACACTCATTTGAAGGCTCACTCACTCTCACACTCTCTGTGCCCCTTCTCTCACTCATTAGGAGAGTGTCACACTCATTTGAAGGCTCACTCACTCTCCCACTCTCTGAGCCCCTTCTCTCACTCATTAGGAGAGTGTCACACTCATTTCAAGGCTCACTCATTCTCACACTCTGAGCCCCTTCTCATACGGAGAGTGTCACACTCATTTCAAGGCTCTCTCACACTCTGAGCCCCTTATCTCACTCATTAGAAATTTGTCACACTCATTTCAAGGCTCACTCTCACACTCTTTCAGTCTCTTCTCTCACTCATTAGGAGTGTGTCACACTCACTGGAAGGCTCTCTCACGCTCTGTGCCCCTTCTCTCACTCATTAGGAGAGTGTCACACTCATTTGAAGGCTCACTCACTCTCACACTCTGAGCCCCTTCTCATTAGGAGAGTGTCACACTCATTTCAAGGCTCACTCACTCTCACACTCTGAGCCCCTTCTCATTAGGATAGTGTCAAACTCATTTGAAGGCTTACTCACTCTCACACTCTCTGAGCCCCTTCTCATTAGGAGTGTGTCACACTCACTGGAAGGCTCTCTCATGCTCTGTGCCCCTTCTCTCACTCATTAGGAGAGTGTCACACTCATTTGAAGGCTCACTCTCTGAGCCCCTTCTCTCACTCATTAGAAATTTGTCACACTCATTTGAAGGCTCACTCACTCACACTCTTTCAGTCTCTTCTCTCACTCATTAGGAGTGTGTCACACTCACTGGAAGGCTCTCATGCTCTGTGCCCCTTCTCTCACTCAGGAGAGTGTCACACATTTGAAGACTCACTCACTCTCACACTCTAGTGAGCCCCTTCTCATTAGGAGAGTGTCACACTCATTTGAAGGCTCACTCACTCTCACACTCTCTGAGCCCCTTCTCATTAGGAGAGTGTCACACTCATTTGAAGGCTCACTTACTCTCACACATTCTGAGCCCCTTTCCTCACTTATTAGGAGTGTCACACTCATTCGAAGGCTCTCTCACTCACACTCTTTTTAATCCCTTCTTTCCCTACTCAGAGTCCCAGTGCAAGTGCACTATCCTGATCACTAATCTCGTGAGAGGCAAACCTGAGAGAAAGCCAGGCACCACTACCAGTGGGAAGAAATCTGAGCAGGGGTTCCTGTGTACTTTGCCTCCCCCTGCCCCATCCCCCAGGCCCAGCCCAGTCTCTCGGCAGCCCTGTTTGGAATGGTCCACCCTTGGCATCTCTGTTTTCCATGAGACAAATGTCCACTTATGTTCCGCTCCCCCTCTCCAACCACCACCCACTACAAAAACGAAAAAAGCTGGAAATCTTTACTAGAAGTTTTTTCGAATGGCAAAGTAATGCCTCAATTTGTTAGTTCTAATGTAATTGAATTTTGATTTGGGGGTTAATTATTTTCTTTCCAAACCTGAATTCAAGGTTAGTTACATTCAGGTAAAACAGGTAGTCCCGTGTCCTGGATCTTTTTCACTGTTAATGCAGTGGCGTAACTATGTGGGGTCGTGGGGGTCTGGGCCCCCCAAAATTTCCCCCAGGCCCCTGGTTTTGCTGACATGGGTCCCCCACCCCTGCCAGTTGAAGCTTTGTCCAGCACCGGTCTGCAGCACCGCCGCCTTGCCTTCCCTCTCTTCCCCCTCATGTCCTGCATGTTCCTTTTAGTGAAATTGAGCATGCTCAGTTTCACTTAAAGGAGCGTGCAGGACGTGAGGAGGAAGAGAGAGCAGGGCAGGCACTGGAAAGGCTTCAGCTGGCAGGGGATGGGGACCCTCACCAGTCAAGGTACTTTGCTGCAACTGTAGGTGGGGAGCAGCGGGGCGGTAGACTAAAATGTGTCTCCTCACTTCGGGCTCTAGCCCCCTCCCACTGCGAGGTCTGGCTATGCCCCTGGTTAATGCCCATAGAAAAAAAAACAATTTAAGGGGGGGGGGGCATACCAAAAACATACTAGATGTAGAAAACCAAATCATAGTACAATCCCCAATTATATGGGGATTACTAAAAGATAGAGTCCCTGTAGAGAGTCACTGAGGGGAGTGACTGAGAGATCCCTGGGTGGGAGGAAGCCCAGCCTATGGGGAGCGGTTTGAAATAAAATGCAGAGAAATAGTGCCCTAGTTCTGAAGAGTAACAAGGGGGGAGGAGATAAAGTTAAGTGTTTACCCTTTATGGGAGTCTTTGGTTGCCTGAAAGTCCCCACCAATAGACCAGGAGGAGAGAGGGAGTCCCTGTTGGAAGAAGTGTGAACAAAGTTGCCAATTCCACGGTAAAACGGTTGGTTCCCCCTTCCTTCCCTCCTCTCCTGCTGGCACCACTCCTCTAACTCTCCAACCCCCCCCCCCCCCCCCCCCACCACTAGGTCTTCATTTGTCACAGCTCAGGGACATGTATCCTCTTCTGCAGGAAGACTTGAAAAAGCTCTTGGGGACAGCCACGGTAACAAAAAACAAACAAACCCCACCCATTCCTATAAGAAGAGTAATGATGGTGAAGAGGTCACATGACAGGAAGGTGGAGTGGCTCCTTAACGCTAGGTTTCCTATGATAGCATTATTTATTTATTTATTTATTTATGCGCCCCTTGATCGACCTCCCGCCCAGGAATGCCAATCCCTCTGCCCGATCCTATCTCCAACTGCATTTTCCAAACTGTAAGGAAGTCAAATACAAGAAGATTTTTTGCCTCGTCCTTCCGCTACTGTAGTCCTAAACACTGGAATGCTCTCCCGCAACACCTTAAAACTCAGGCGGACCACGCCCTCTTCAAGAAGTTGTTGAAGACCTACTTCTTTGCCAGGACTTACTCCTCACTTGTCACTGCTGATTGATACACCCTCCTGACCCTTGCCTTACTTAGTTTCAAACTGTTAGATCCTGTTGCTCTGTCTCCTCCTTGTATACTTCTCTAAGTTGCCTACTTTGTAATTTTACTTAACTTTCTGTAAGCCACACTGTGCCTGCATGAGTGGGAAAATGTGGGATATAAGCGTACAATAAATAAATATATAAATTTATTTATTTTATTTGTATCCCACATTTTGCCACCTATTTGCAGGCTCAATGTGGCTTACATTATGCCGTGATGGCAATCGCCATTTCCGGGTACAGAATTTCAAATGGTAATGCATTTAGTTGTATACATACATGGTACAGAGGAATGCATTATGGCATTGCATAGAGGTTTCTAAGTGATAAAGTGAGTTGTAGCATAAGTTAGGTCGTCGACTATAGAGATGTCACCTTCAATTTAGGAAATAGATTGGTAGTGCGTATTGTGTAGTTTTCTTTAATAGTGGTGAGGAGGTTAAACAGTGAAGTGACAAGAGTTCAGTTTTGTCTAGTTCGTGTAAAGTCTAATTATTTTGTATATAAGATGGAACATTATGGTAAGCCTCCTTGAACAGGTTATGCTTATTTGAATTAGATTTTCTGTACAAGCTTTGCTTGATTTCATAAATTAAAAAAAAATTTAAAACACATCTTGTCAATATGGGTCATGGCTAGGTGGGGCAGGGTTAGGTGGGCGGAGCTAGGTGGGGCAGAGGTCTCCACCGAACTGGTCTGCACAGGGCCCCGCAATTGCTGAGACCGGACCTGGATAGGGATGCAGAAAGAAGGTGGATAGTGGACATGCAGAGAAAAGAAGTGCCAAATGGACAAGGAGACTCTGGCAAGGCATTTGAGAGAAGAAAGCGAAAACAGGACCAACATAATAAGAAAAATAAAATGGCCAGACAACAAGGTAAAAAAATAATAATTTTATTTTCTAGCTTTGGAATGCGCATCTCCCAGAACCAGTTTTAGACATGACTGGAACACATGAGAACAACCTCACTCATTGGCCTTCAATCTCCAGCACTGTAGTGGTTAAATCTCCAGCATTGGGATGGGCTGTCCTTGGTGTCTCTGATATCAGGAAAAAAATGCATGTGCATTCTATCAAAAGAATGGTCAAATTAAAACAAATCAAACATTCCCGGGAAACAAAAACATGAAATTCAAATTTTCTGACTGTCTATATCTGCTGTAGTCTCCCAGTTGGCTAAGACCTAAAATTTAACATCCGCCGTGGATCAGCTACAATTTTTTTTTACCTTACACACAAAGCTAACCTAGATTGAAAGATAAGTTACTATATAACACCGCTATTGCTATTTATTGTTACTGTACATACAGGGAGCTGTCAACTCTCCGTTCAGTACTGGAGATTATAGCTTAATTATGACTTAGAACTGATGCCAAGTTTTTTTTCTTCTTCAGAACTAAATTGTCAGATTTCCGGTGGCCTTTGAACTATAATTTATGAACTGAGAGGGAAGAGCCCCAGGCTCAACACATCCAGGAGCCCTGAAAGGGAGGTGGTAATAGTATGGAAGAGGTCAGAAATTAATTTTACAGGTCGATCAACAGCCCCTCCATCCATCAAGCTGCCAGCTGAGAGGGGCTGTTGGAGCACTTCACTCACAGAAGCCACCAGCTAGGGTGAAAAAATTGGCAAGGAAAGAGCAATGTTAAGGCTGAGGAAGAAAAGGAGAGAGAGGTATTTGTGGGAGAGGAAGTCGATAACTTGAAAGAAAATGGAAAGCAATAGATTGGATGCATAGGAGCCAACTTTTCAAAATTATTGGGAGTGCTAAGCCCAGTGCAAATAACCCTTCCTTGGACACAAACAAGGAATTTTCTCAATACTGGGGGTGCTCAAGACTGACCAACTAGCCTCTAGAAAAAGCAACAGAGGCTTAATAGCAAGCCAGAAGTACTGGTGTGGGTTGCAGAGCTCCCTGCAATTTTACTTGTCCAGATGGTAAAGATAACTCCACCCAGCTGCCATCTTATTGGCTCAGCAGGGATCAGCCATGGTTGGCTGTGCCATATTAGCTCTTCTGCGGTTGACGCAATGTTCTCTGAAGCTCTCCTCAGGCTTGTTCCTATTACCCTGCTTGCTACTATTGAGATTCTGTTGCTACTATTTGAGATTCTACATGGAATGTTGCTAGTGGAGGAGTAGCCTAGTGGTTAGTGCGGTGGACTTTGGTCCTGGGGAACTGAGCTCAATTCCCACTACAGCTCCTTGTGACTCTGGGCAAGTCACTTAACCCTCCATTGCCCCTGGTACAAAATAAGTACCTGAATATATGTAAACCGCTTTGAATGTTGTTGCAAAAACCTCAGAAAGGTGGTATATCAAGTTCCATTTCCCTTCCCTTTATCGGCCATCATTTACTTTGTTACTATATATTGGTCTGGAAACTGCCAAGGTTGGTGATGTATTTGCCAAGTCTTTGCATTTGGTTCCTTTATACCCACCTAATGCCTGAAGAAGAGCACAGCCATGTGCAAAATGCCACTGGGAACTGTTTATTTCCGCCCCTCTGGAGCACTCGGATTACTGTATTCAATACAGAATTCCCTGCGGGTAAGTCGTTTGCTCTTTTTCAGCTGTGCGGTTTTCTGAGCATGTATTTCCTATGCATGAGATGCATTTGCATAGATGCTTCTTTAGAAGCACAACTTAAATCTCCTAATTAACTCGAGCGTAAGAATTAAACTTGCTTGGCGTAGGGTCTTCTCAAGGACCAGATTTGGAACCACGGCCTCAGTATTTGCTAATTGTTTGCCAAACCTGGTAAAATTCAAGACAGAAGCGGGAAAACAAACACAGCAAATCACCCAAAACATCTGCACTCAAGACGGAACCAGGCACAAAGCTCTAATTATAGCAGCATTTGAAAACAGCTGATGCACACGTCAGTGATGTCAGAATATCCAATCATAATTACACGCCGGATGTAGCCTTCAGAGATGAAAACTTTTTATTTTATGTATTTGTGTGTGTATATATATATGTTTTTTTTTAACCAAAGAGCCCACATCTCCTACAGAAGCCAGGGTGTATGAAAACTTTTTGTTTACTGATTTCCAGATCATTTATAAATATCTTAAATAGCACCGGTCCCAGTACAGATCCCTGCGGCACTCCACTATTCATGCTGTTTCCATTGAGAAAATGGCCATTTAATCTTACCTTCTGTTTTCTGTCCAATAACCAGTTCCTAATCCACAACAGAACATTGCCTTCTATCCCATGACTCTTTCTCAGGAGTCTCTCATGAGGAACTTTGTCAAAAGCTTTCTGAAAATCTAGATACACTATTTATGTATTTATTTATTTATTTATTTGCATTAGTATCCCACATTTTCCCACCTATTTGCGGGCTCAGTGTGGCTTACAATACATTGTGAGTGATGGAAATACAATGTGTTGCAGTACGATTATGGGTTACATTGTGAAGAGTTATGGGAAGACAAAGTAGAGTCAGGATATCATTTGGGAATAGAACAATGGAATATAACAGTGGGGAATTGATAGGGCGATAAAACAATAGCAAGGGAACATAAAGGTCTAACAATTTTATCTGTGGGTAGAGTTTTAGGTGTGGTGAAAATACGGGGGAAGAGAATTCAGAAGAGAGTGTATTGATGCGTATCTATTAGTGTGTATGGACTTCATGTGTTTTGATCCTTGCAGTAAAGTTTTTCGAAGAGATAAGTCTTCAGTAGTTTGCGGAAGTCGGTTAATTCGTAGATCGTTTTCAGGTTGCGTGGTAGTGTATTCTCGTGCTCATGTAAGCAAAGGTTGATCCGTACAGTACTTTGTATTTTATGCCTTTGCACTTAGGGAAATGGAGATTCAGGAAGGTTCGGGACGATCTTTTAGCGTTTCTGGGTGGCAGGTCTATTAAATCAGACATGTATGCAGGGGCTTCCCCATGAATGATTTTGTGGACTAAGGTGCATACTTTAAAAGTGATACGTTCCTTGAGTGGGAGCCAGTGTAGTTTCTCCCGTAAGGGTTTTGCACTTTCGTATTTTGATTTTCCGAAGATGAGTCTGGCTGCTGTATTCTGGGTTGTTTGAAGTTTCCTCAGTATTTGTTCTTTGCAGCCTGCGTATAGTGAGTTGCAGTAATCCAGGTGACTGAGTACGAGTGATTGCACTAGGTTGCGGAAGACAGATCTTGGAAAGAATGGTCTTATTCTTTTCAGTTTCCACATGGAGTAGAACATCTTTTTGGTTGTGTTGTTCGCGTGAGTCTCAAGTGTTAGGTGGCGGTCAATAGTGACTCCAAGGATTTTTAAAATTTCTGAGATTGGCAGATTTAGTTTAGGTGTGTTAATGGCGGTAAATTTATTTGTGTTGTATTGGGAGGTAAGTATGAGGCATTGAGTTTTTTCTGCGTTCAGTTTCAGTCAGAATGCATCTGCCCAGGTGTTCATGATGTGTAGACTTTGGTTGATTTCGTTAGAGATTTCATTAATGTCTTTTTTGAATGGAATATATATCGTTACATCATCGGCATATATGTATGGGTTAAGGTTATGGTTTGATAGAAGTTTTGCCAGGGGGATCATCATTAGATTGAAAATAGTTGGTGAGAGGGGGGATCCCTGTGGTACTCCACATTCAGGTGTCCATGTAGTTGAGTTTGATGTGACCTGATATGAGCGTAGGGTTAAAACCCCTTGAACCAGTTTAGGACATTGCCTCCGATGCCAAAATATTCAAGAATGTGTAATAGGATTTCGTGGTCTACCATATCAAAGGCACTTGACATGTCAAATTGTAAGAGGAGTATATTGGTGCCGGTTGCAATCATTTGTTTAAATTTGGTCATTAGGGTAATTAATACTGTTTCTGTGCTGTGATTTGACCGGAATCCTGATTGGGAATCATGCAGTATGGAGAACTTGTTGAGATAGTTTGTGATTTGTTTGGTAACCATCCCTTCGGTTACTTTGGTTATTAGTGGTATAGATGCTACTGGTCTGTAGTTAGTTATTTCGCTTGCGTTTTTCTTTGTGTCCTTGGGTATTGGGGTGAGTAAAATGTTTCCTTTTTCCTTTGGGAAAAGTCCGTTTTGTAGCATGAAATTCATGTGGTTAGTTAGTTCTATTATGAATTGTTGAGGAGCTGATTTCATGAGGTTGTTTGGGCAGATATCTAGTTTGCATTGGGATTTGGCGAATCTTTTGAGCGTTTTAGAGATGAGGTCCTCTGACAGTAATTTGAATTCGGTCCAGATCCTGTCTGCTGGGTATATTCCGTCTTCTAGGTCTAGGCAATTTAGGAGCGTTGCGTATTCTGTAGGGCTGGTTGGTATTTTAAGTCGTAGTTGTATGATTTTTTCCTTGAAGTATTTTGCGAGGTCGTCGACCCCTGGTGTATCTTTGCTGTTGTTTGTAACTGGTGTGGTGTCTAGCAATTTGTTTACAAGGTAGAAGAGTTTGTGTGTGTCTTTGTAGTTTGGTCCAATCATTGTTTTATAGTGTAGTCTTTTAGTCTGTTTAATGGTATATTTGTATTTCCTCCGGAGTGATTTCCAGGCATTCAGTGTGTGTTCGTCTTTCTTTTTGTTCCATGTGCGTTCTAGTTTTCTGACTTGTGTTTTGAGTTTTTTTAGCTCTTCGGTGAACCATGAATTTGGTTTTTTCCTATGTGATGTTCTTGTTTGGATTGGGGCGATTGTGTCTAATGTTGTCTTACATATGTCATCCCTTTTTCCACATATTTATTCACGCCTTCAAAGAAGTGAAGCAAATCAGTGAGGCAAGACTTCCCTTGGCTGAATCCATGCCGACTCTGTCCCATTAAACCATGTTTATCTATGTGTTCTGTAATTTTATTCTTCATAATACTTTCTGCTGTTTTGTCCAGTACTGTCTGCAATTTCCTGGATCACCCCTGGAACCCTTTTAAAAAATAGGCTATATGGTCTTTATCTGCCTTCAATTTTATTTATTTATTTATTGCATTTGTACCCCACATTTTCCCACCTATTTGCAGGCTCAATGTGGCTTACATAGTATCGTCAAGGCGTTTGCCCAGTCGGTTAATAGCAGATACAAGGTTGTATATTGATCATATGAGTTATAAGTGGAGGCTCACAAGGGATGAAGATTGCATGTTGTCCATTCCGATTATAGTCATGTTGTGTTGCTTGGGTGAAGAGGTTTACGTGGGGTCATTGTGGTAGGCCGCTTTGATTGGTTTTTAGTGATTTCCTGAAGTTCAGGTGGTCATGTATTGTTTTCAGAGCTTTTGGGAGGCCATTCCATAGTTTTGCGCTTATGTAGGAGAAGCCGGATGCGTAAGTTGTTTTGTATTTCAGTCCTTTACAATTTGGGTAGTGTAGGTTTAGGTAGGATCTTGACGATTTGACTATGTTTCTTATTAGCAGGTCTATAAGGTCTATCATGTATCCTGGGACTATGCCGTATATGATTTTGTGCACTAAGGTGCAGATTTTCTCTGTTTCTATCCCAATCATAGTTCTCTTTGAACTATATCTCTACCACTAACTCTTTGTCAGTCTCTTCCATCACAGCTGGAATCAAGAAGCCGTAATGGACTAGATTCTGTAAACTGTGCCTAGATTTAAGCGCGGTTTATAGAATACACCTAGGCAGTTTATAGAATATGCCTAGTGGCCATGCCTGCGCCTAACTCTAGGTACATTCATTGGTGTAAATATTGTCGCCTATCAGGCGCGGAAAAAGTGTATTCTATAACCGTTTGCATAGATTTTCAGAATGCCCACTGTCTGCCCATTTCATGCCTATGGCCACACCCCCTTTTTGGCAGCATGCATTAGAATTTACGCACCCCACATTACAGAATATGCCTAGCAAGTTGTGTGCGTAATTTCTAATTAATGCACTAATTGGCTTGTTAAGTAATT
This sequence comes from Microcaecilia unicolor, assembly GCF_901765095.1. Taxonomy (NCBI): domain Eukaryota; kingdom Metazoa; phylum Chordata; class Amphibia; order Gymnophiona; family Siphonopidae; genus Microcaecilia; species Microcaecilia unicolor. The sequence goes on from NC_044037.1 coordinate 288,065,795, forward strand.
AAATTGTGCATGCAAATCCAGAATACAGCTGAATTTGCATGCGTAATTTCGGTCGCGCTATATATACAAGCCAAAGTATCAGCCTGCCTGTCTGACATTGCTGCCTGGATGTCTCAGCGCCATCTGAAACTAAACATGACCAAGACTGAGCTTCTTATCTTTCCCCCTAAACCAACCTCTCCTCCTCCCCCATTCTCTATTTCTGTGAATAACACTCTCATCTTTCCTGTCTCATCAGCTCGTAACCTTGGGGTAATCTTCGACTCCTCCCTCTCCTTCTCTGCACATATTCAACAGACTGCTAAAACCTGTCGTTTCTTTCTCTATAATATCAACAAAATTCGCCCTTTCCTTTCTGAGCACACTACCAGAACCCTCATCCACGCTCTTATCACCTCTCGCTTAGACTATTGCAACTTGCTTCACAGGTCTCCCACTTAGCCATCTCTCTCCTCTTCAATCTGTTCGAAATTCTGCTGCACGACTAATATTCTGCCAGTGTCATTATGCTCATATTAGCCCTCTCCTCAAGTCACTTCACTGGCTTCCTATCCATTTCCACATACAGTTCCAACTCCTCTTATTGACCTATAAGTGCATTCACTCTGCAGCTCCTCAGTACCTCTCCACTCTCATCTCTTCCTACATTCCTCCCCGGGAACTCCGTTCACTGGGTAAATCTATCTTATCTGCACACTTCTCCTCCACTGCTAACTCCAGACTCCGTTCCTTTTATCTTGCTGCACCATATGCCTGGAATAGACTTCCTGAGCCGATACGTCAAGCTCCATCTCTGACCATCTTCAAATCTAAGCTAAAAGCCCTCCTTTTTGATGCTGCTTTTAACTCCTAACCCTTGTTCACTTGTTCAGAACCCTTATTTTATCATCCTCACTTTAATATTCCCTTATCTCTTATTTGTCCTGTTTGTCTGTCCTAATTAGATTGTAAGCTCTGTCGAGCAGGGACTGTCTCTTCATGTTCAAGTGTACAGCGCTGCGTACGTCTAGTAATGCTATAGAAATGATAAGTAGTAGTAGTAGTAGTAGGAGAATCCTGGGGACGGTGTCTAAAAATGACATTCCATTATACGGAAAGATATCTTGCTTTGCAATTCTCAAAGTCCTTTGGAGGTATGACAACTTTTTATTAAAATTAAAAGAAAGCTATTTCCTCCTTACTTTCGAGGAGAGAGCACGTGGTCCTTCCCTCTCAGTTGGCCTTTGATTTCTCTGCTGGGCCATCAAAGGTCTTTGCATGGAGCACCCACTTTGGAAGGAGGACACTGTGGAATGAAGGGGTTACCAAACATGACAAGGAAGAGGTCCTGCCCCATGCAAGTGGGGAGTTATCATGCATTATTATTATTCTGTCATCCAGGCTGTCGTACTGGTTTACCGCCATTCCAGAAAGGGTACTTACTTCTCTTTTGTGAAACAATGAGTATCTTTTAAAAAGATATATACTTACATATTGAAGGGATATGTTCTCTCCGTTTCTCCTTTGCCTAAAGTGAGCCATAAAGTAGGCTAAAGCCCCCAGTCACCAAAACCAGGAAGAAGAACCCGAGAACTGGGCACAGCAACTTGGGAACATCAATCGCAATGCGGATCTTAACTGTATCTGCTCTAATAACCAATTCAGGCCATTTTACTGCAGACCAGTGTAAGGATTAAAGAACACTGATTTGAAAAATCTATTCATTAGCTTAATAAAGGCCACCTAAGCCCTGCTTGTTCAGCCACTAATAATCTCACTTTTAGTGCTGTGCCGGACTCTGGCAGCCCAGTTAATCTCAGCTTTGCCTGAGGAAACCAAAAAAAAGAACCCCCTTTTTTTTTTTAAATTTCTCTCTAAAGCTTTAGCTGGAAAACAAAAACCAGTTTTACAGTGCAGTAAAGAAATTAAATGGGAATAAATCTGACTGACGCTGGTTAAATAAAGCATGTGGCTCTCTTTCAGTGCCACTGAAAGTTGGAGATCAGTCAGGAGACCAAGCTAAGGGTTGTTGAGGACAGGGAGAACAGACAGCCACTCTTCTGTGATGGATGTGCTTGAAAAAAAAAGCCCCTGTATATTTATTTATTTTCCTCTCCCTCCCATCTGGTAGTTAAAAACAAAAGAGCACTGGCATTCGACCAAACATGAACAGAGGTGAATTGTTTTATTTTGTTTATTAATACATATATTTGTAAATATATTCCTGTTTGTACAGCTTAGAACACATAAACATAGGGTGGAACAGATGATGATAAAAAGGTTTCATCCAGTTTTGGCAGGAAAGAGATTCTGGCAGGGATTCTTGCAGGCCAAGGACTGGTCCTGAGCATCTTCATGATCCCACAGCACTCTATTCCCAGAGCTAACACTTCAATCCCAAAGGAGAGAAATCCTCTTCTCCCTGTCCCCTCACCCCCAACCATTGCTTTACTTGAAGTGATTCAACTGGACAAAGCATAATCCCTTTACTGTAAATTAAAATTTCAATGCCTTCTCTATAAATAAAATCTGAAAGCACAGTTGCTCAAGTTAAAAAACACTGAGCACCATTTTTAAAAATGTATTTATTTATTTATTTGTGGCATTTATACCCCGCTCTTTCCCGCTCAATAGCAGGTTCAGTGCGGCTTACATGTATGGTACAAAGTATAACAGAGATAATACAAAGTATGGGACAGAGTGTCGCATAGATGATAGAGTTACATAGAGTAGGACAAAAGTGATAGGTGTGGGGAGAGAATTGGAGTGCGGGTGGTGCTAGTGGTGTGACTTAGGATCGGGTTTAGGATTTGTCATTTGGGTAGGCTTGTTTGAAGAGGTAAGTCTTCAGCAGTTTTCGGAAGGGTAGGTATTCATTGGTTTTTCGGATATGTCGAGGTATGGCGTTCCAGAGTTGGCTTCCTATAACAGAGAAGTTGGATGCGTAGTAGGTTTTGTATTTGAGGCCTTTGCAGTTGGGAAGATGAAGATTGAGATATGTTCGAGAAGACTTGGACCAATTCCTGGCTGGAAGATCGATCAGGTTGGACATGTAGCTTGGAGATTCTCCATTGAGGATCTTGTGGATCATTGTGTGGGCTTTGAAGTTTATACGTTCTTTAATGGGGAGCCAGTGAAGTTTTTCTCGAAGTGGTGTTGCGCTTTCGAATCGTGATGTGCCAAAAATGAGTCGAGCTGCTGTATTTTGGGCGGTCTGGAGTTTTCTCATGATTTGGGCTTTGCAGCCTATGAAGATGCTGTTGCAGTAATCAGCGTGGGTGAGCACTGTGGATTGTACTAGATTGCGGAAAGTTTTCTGTGGGAGGAATGGTTTCACTCTTTTCAATACCCACATCATGTTGAACATCTTCTTCGTCGTGGCTTTTGCATGAGTTTCTAAAGTTAGGTGTTTGTCTAAAGTTACTCCTAGGATTTTTAGATTGTCAGATATTGGGATTGTAAAGACTTGAAGGCTCTTTGTATCCTTCTATATATTATCGATACATTTACAAATATACTCCTTGCCCCAAATAAAACAAAAATTGAATGTTAACAAGTGTCTCCCATTCAAGAAAGAAACATCATTTTTTTAACACCCCTCAATATAGCCAGGAATCATTTCAAAAAGTACAAAACAGGGGACACTCAATACAATTACAAAACAAATAGGAGGAAATATTTTTTAACTCAAAGAATAGTTAAGCTCTGGAGCTCATGGCTGGAGGATGTGGTAACAGCAGTTAGCATATCTGGGTATAAAAAAGGTTTGGACAAGTTCCTGGAGGAAAAGTCCATAATCTGTTATTGAGCTGGCCAACATAGGGGAAGCCACTGCTTGCCCTGGAATTGGTAGCATGAAATGTTGCTACTGATTGAGTTACTGTTGGAAGCAGGATGCTGGGCTAGATGGACCACTGGTCTGACCCAGTATGGCTATTCTTATGTTCTTATGTTCCATTAATGCAATGCAAACTGAAAACCCTGTAATTTGACATTGTTCTCCCCATGAATCAGAAAAGGTTCAGAGAAATTAAAATAAACATGAGAAAGAAGATTTGTAAATGTAATACCACATGTATTTCTAACAATCATGCTGATACTTTCAGAGGTTCAGTGCTAATTTATTTTGTATTTATTTGTTATCAAGGAGGTTTAATTGACAGGAGACAACAGGAGCATGCTTGGCCCATTACCTGGCCTGAAGCCAATAAGCGAAGCTTGCCGCCTCACAAAGTAATGCATTTTGAATGTATCAAGATGGCGGTGCTACATAAGGGAGCAGTTAAACCTCCTTGGGTGTAGATGGCTTCAGCTTTGTCACGTGATGCCGTCTCCTGTCAATCAAACCTCCTTGTTTGTTACACTGCCTTTCATTATGGTGTGAGGAAGTGCCTAGACAAACCCTAGTTCCCCTTAAGAGCACTCCCTCACGAGGTCACATTAAGAATGTGCTAGCCTGCCTAGCCAGGATGATAGGGCTTAAGCAGAGAGGAAATGAAAACCCCAGAGTGGGAACAGAACAGAGAGACCCCAAGGAAGGAATCCTCTAAGCGTTTCCTAAAGAGGCGAATCAAATTGCTCTACTCCTCATTTACTGTCTTCTGGGAACTTGGTCCAAGGCAGAACCTCGACTTGTAGAGATTAGCTCCTCTGCCACGTCCCAATTTTCTAGGATTATCTTCCTGGGAGACTTAAATCTACAGTGGGAAAATGATTTGGACACCAATGTCCACAACTTCAAATCATTCCTGAAGGACTGCGAATTAACTACATTCTCTCAGGGTGCAAGTCATGAAAAAGGTCATACGTTAGACTTCATGACTTTCTATCCTAATAGCTTGATCAGTTTATTCAAATGGAAGCCAGTACCATGATCTGACCACTTCCAACTGGATTTCACCATTGGTATCCCTAGGTCAAGCTTAACCGGGCACAAGTCCTCCAAACTCATCTCCACCAGAGGTAAAGATGACGAGGTCACTTTCTGGTCCGACCTAACAGATTCCTTCACTACCTCATCTCCTACACATGGTTCAATCAAATCCCGCTGGGATACCAAGATGAAGCCATACTAGACAAAATTGCTCCATTTACCACTAAAAAGGTCAAGACGTCCAGAAATTCACCATGGTTTACAGAGAAACTATCCATCCTAAAAAGGGAATCTCGATGCCTTGAAAAGCAATGGAAAAAGAACAAAGATACTACTGATAAATCCAAATGGAAGTCAGCCTATAGCAGCCTTAATAGGTCAAGATGAAAGATGATCTTGACAACAAAAAAACTTTTCCTCTTAGTTAAAAAACTAGCTTCCACTAATGATGATGAGCACTCACAGAAAACATGGCCCACCGCCCAAGACCTAGCTGATCATTTTGCCAATAAAATCCTCCAAATTAGGTCTGAACTATCCAAAGCTACTCCAGCAGAGGAAAATAGTCCAACCTGTAGTTCATCCTCAGTCACCAGAGATCCTATAATCCAAGGACTCAAAACTGACAAAACTGGGAATCATTTCAACCACTTACAGTTGAGGATGTAAGACCACTGCTGTTGAAATGCTCCCGAGTCAACTGCTCCCTGGATCAGTGCCCAAAATACCTACTCAAATGCATCCCTATGGAAGCAGTAAACTGGTTACTCGATGATCTCAATGAGCTGTTAAAAACTGGCTCTCTTCCTCCTGATATGGGCAACATTGTTCTCACTCCATTGTTGAAGGGATCTGGGCTAGATTGTAACATTGCCTGCAAACTACCATCCAGTAGCAAGCATACCCGTTTTTACTAAAGTATTAGAAACCTATATTGGTAAACAGCTCTCTTTGTATCTGGAAAAACTTTCCATATTACACTGGTCACAATTTGGCTTCAGATCGTCACATAGTATGGAAACATTGCCGCTAGTTCTAACCATATATGTCAAACAACAAGTATGCAAAGGCAACCAAGTAATTCTTCTCCAATTCAATATATCGTTGGCGTTCCATGCGGTTGACCACACATTGCTACTCGAACGCCTGGACCAGATAAGAATAACAGGGTCTGTGATCAAATGGTTCAGTGAATTCCTTTCAAATCAAAGCTATTCTGTCAAGCAAAACAACCAACTTTGCAACTACTGGTCTCCTAACTGTGGCGTCCCGCAGGGATCTCCCCTCTCACCTATCCTGTTCAATCTCTTTATGTCATCCCTTGCCTCAGTACACATGAATCTTCATGAATTACTATTATCTTACACAGATGACATCCTGCTTCTCTGACCAGTGATAGCATCAAACAAAGATACAACTCAGTCTGTAGCGAATGGCATGACTGCTGTTGGCACCCGGGCTCTGACCAATAAACTGACATTGAGTGCACAAAAAAACAAGATGCCATGGTTTCGAAATCAGGGAGTTGAGGTTCCATCATCAATATCTTTGTCCAATGGTCAAAGCTTTACAGTCGAGTCTGAAGCCAGTGTATTAGGGGTCATGCTTGATTCTTCACTCACCTTCTCTTCCCATATTAACTAGCTATGGAAAAAAAACACTATTCAAATGAGACAGCTACGTCTAGTCAAATCATTCTTCGACCAAAAAACCTTTACACTACTAGTACAAATGTTAGTCCTATCTCACTTGGTTTACTGTAACATTCTGTTTCTTGGTATTGTGTCAATATTGGAAAAAAAATGCAAATCATACAGAATACAGCTGCTAGACTAATATACAGATTGAATAGATATACTAGTGTTTCAAATCATCTTAACAAACTGCACTGGCTTCCCATAGCAGAAAGACTCAGGCTCAAAGCTGCTTGTTTAGTTTTTCAAATCTTACAAGGTTTCAGCTCTGAACTGCTGACTAAGACCACATCAGTATGTTTGGTCCAATCTAACAGACTGAAAGAACTGAGGCTAGCATCACTGTTTCAAAAGACAATTCAAAATCAGAATTATTTCAGCTCTTTATTCCCCATGGCCTAAGGGTTGAAGCACACGTATCTGACAGATCCAACAGTATTCCTATAATTGAAAGATATATTTATTGGAGCTGGGCCTGTTACTATTGTGGACTTTTTTGCCGCCTCATTTGCTAATATTTACAGGTCCTTGTTTAAAAGGAGTAACTTTAGGTGCGCCATTTGCACCAACTGAAATGTGGTGCGAATGTAGCCCCTCATTCTGTAACAACATGCGTAAATGTTAGGAACACACTCGTTCTGCCAAGGTCTTCGCCCCTTTCTGAACTCACGTGTAAAATTTAGGCGTGGATCCCGTGCCTAAACATACGGGTATAAACTTCAATGAAATCTAATCAGTGCCAATAATTGCTTGCTTAACATGCCAATCATCAGTGCTAATTAGCTCATTATTCAATTAAATTGGGTGCGCCAATTGGGCGTCCACAATTTTTAGTGGCTTTTATAGAATTCGGGGTTAGCGTCAATTCTATAATGGCTTCCTGGTGCCACGCTTACGTTATAAAATACGTGTGCAAGTCAGCCTTGGCGCATCTAAAGTCAGGTGCCAACAGTTCACCAAGTCAATGGCAGTTGTAACTGTCAGCACCTAATTGTCCTCTGAAGTGTGTGTAACTTCCAGTGTTCTGTAAGTTATGAGCATATTCCAGATACACCCATGACCTGCCCATAATTTGGCCATGTTTAAACCCCCCCCCTCCCATGTATGCACCAAATGATGTTGGTGCGTATGTTACAGAACGGCACCTAGCATTCTACGTATATTCACCACCTCTGCCTATCCGTATAACGGTACTGAACGTACTCATCACAAAACCCACCTGGCTATTTTTAATCATTCTTTGCCAACTGTGGACCATTCATTCATGCCCTCATCAGTGCTTGGAAGAAAGCATTCACTCTAGACTCGTGCAGCTTTAATAGGAGTCTAATGACTGAAGACTTCTTCAGAACGGCCAATGGCCTCTTTGCATACACCTGTTTAACAAAGTGGCATTCAAGCCATACAAAGAGACACTTCCATCCTCCACACCAACAGACTCTGGCCTACAAATTATTTCCCATTCTATTGTGACTGTAGGATGTGGCGTTCTGAATGCAAGAAGTGCACCTGAAAGCTTCCACTTAACTCGCTGCTGTGGTCTTTAAATGCAGACGACCCCCGTTTCCTAATGTGACAAGAGGGCAAGAAGTTGTTGTGATAACCTATCCTCTGCTTAGTGCATCAGGAAAGCGTGCATTTTCTTACAAGGCTGTTTTCTTCAGATTAACAGTTCGCCCCTTGGTTCCTGTTAATTTTCAACTACGTTAATTAGATATTTCATGCTCCTAAGTATTCCACACTTGGCACGGTTTGCATCCTTGAGTTCAAAGACAAAGACTCCTGAAGTGGGAATGTGGCCATTTACCAGGCAGTTTAAAGGCCATGCAAACAGGGGGGTTGGCCATTTCACACTGCTCGGGCAGAATCATTTTACAGTTTGTTCTCTTTCCACATAGCCAAGTGAGTAATTGGATTCAGGATTAATCAGGAGTAATCTGTAGCAATATGGAACGCCCGATACTGCAGTAAGTATATTTAGGGATCAATTCTATAAGCGTGCCCAAAGTTAGGGGCCAAAATGCTGATCATTTATCACAAAACGTAGTAACCTAGTAAGTGACGGCAGATAAAGACCTGTACGGTCCATCCAGTCTGCCCAACAAGATAAACTCACTCTATATGGTATCCAATACTTTATATGTATACCTGAGTTTGATTTGTCCTTGCTGTTCTCAGGCCACAGACCATAGAAGTCGGCTTCCTAAAGGAAACGTCCATAGACCGTTATTGAATGGACTTGGGGAAAATCCACTATTTCTGGGATAAGCAGTATAAAATGTTTTGTACTTTTTTGGGATCTTGCCAGGTATATTGTGACCTGGATTGGCCACTGTTGGAAACAGGATGCTGGGCTTGATGGACCTTTGGTCTTTCCCAGTATGGCAATACTTATGTACCTAGCACTGGTTTTGCTTACCAATTACCAGTGTTGCCACCTAATCTCCGCTAAGATTCTGTGGATCCATTCCTTCTAAACAGGATTCCTTTATGTTTATCCCATGCATGTTTGAGTTCCATTACTGTTTTTATCTCCACCACCTCCTGCGGAGGGCATTCCATGTATCCACCACCCTTTCCATTAAAAAATAATTCCTGACATTACTCATGAGTCTGCCCCCCTTCAACCTCAATTCATGTCCTCTAGTTCTACTGCCTTCCTGTCTCCAGAAAAGGTTGTTTAATACCTTTCAAATATTTGAACGTCTGTCTCATGTCACCCCTGTTTCTCCTTTCCTCCAAGGTATACATGTTCAGGTTGGCAAGTCTCTCCTCGTATGGCTTGCAACGCAAATCCCATACCATTTTTGTACCTTTTCTTTGCACCACTTCCAGTCTTTTTACATCTTTAGCAAGATACGGCCTCCAAAACTGAACACAGTATTCCAAGTGGGGCTTCACCAATGACTTGTAGAGGGGCATCAACACCTCCTTTCCTCTGCTGGTTATACCTCTCTCTATGCAGCCTAGCATCCTTCTGGGAACGTTGGTATTTAGACGCCAACATTTCGACACACCCGCTTACACCATGCCTATGGCGGGCATAAATGTTCACACTGAAATACTGCACTTTGACAAGTAAATGACAGTATTTGATAACATGTGCAAGTAATTGAGTGAGATGCCCATGCCCCTGCCCTCATGGACACCCCCCTTCCAATTTCACTCTATGCAAGTTTTGCGTCAATATTACACAATACCAATTAGCACACAACTAGCACTTATGAGCAAATATGTAGCAGTCATGTGCATAAGGGCTAATGGTGTATAATCTGAACACGCAACTTGTGCGTACATTAAGGCATTCATATTATAGAATGAGGGGGTTAGCATTTAGCTCACAGATTTTTCAGTAGCTGCTCAAGATGAGTTACATTTATGTACACTAGGGAGCCATAGGAGCAAGCTTGGGAAATCCACTCCTTATTTCTGGGATAAGCATCATAAAATGTATTGAGCTTTTCTGGGATCTTGCCAGGTATTTGTGACCTGGATTGGCCACTGTTAGAAACAGGATACTGGGCCAGATGGACTTTTGTTCTGTCCCAGTTTGGCAATACTTATGTACTTATAAGCCGTGTGGGTGCTTGAGCACCCCTAATATTGACCAAACTCTTTAACTGTGAGCATGGAAGGGGTGACTAGCATTTGATCTCTCATATGGAGGGGCATAATTGAACAGGGCACCCAAGTTTTCCTGAGGGTGTCCTCGCAGGACGGCCCCACAAAGGGGCGGGGAAACCCGTATTATCGAAACAAGATGGGCATCCATCTTTCATTTCGATAATACGGTCGGGGATGCCCAAATCTCAACATTTAGGTCGACCTTAGACATGGTCCACCTAAATGTTGAGATGATGGACCTTAGAAATGGTCATCCCCGGTTTTTGGCCATAATGGAAACTGAGGACGCCCATCTCAAAAATGACAAAATCCAAGCCCTTTGGTCGTGGGAGGAGCCATAATTCGTAGTGTACTGGTCCCCCTGACATTCCAGGACGCAGTGGACTTCACAAATTGCTCCCAGGTGCATAGCTCCCTTACCTTGTGTGTTGAGCTCCCCAACCCACCCCCCCAAAACCCACTCCCCACAACTGTACACCACTACCATAGCCCTAAGGGGTGAAGGGGGGGAACCTACATGTGGGTACAGTGGGTTTCGGGTGGGGTTTGGAGGGCTCACATTTACCACCAAAAGTGTAACAGGCAGAGGGGGAATGGGCCTGGGTCCACCTGCCTGAAGTGCACTGCACCCACTAAAACTGCTCCAGGGACCTGCTTATTGCTGTAATGGAGCTGGGTATGACATTTGAGGCTGGCATAGAGGCTGGTAAAAAAAAAAATATTAAGTTTTGTTTTTAGGGTGGAAGGGGGTTGGTGACCACTGGGGGAGTAAAGGGAGGTCATCCCCGATTCCCTCCGGTGGTCATCTGGTCAGTTCGGGCACCTTTTTGAGGCTTGGTCGCAAGAAAAAAATGGACCAAGTAAAGTCGGCTAAGTGCTCATCAGGGACGCTTTTTTTTTTTTCCATTATCGTCCGAGGACCCCCATCTCTTAATCACGCCCCAGTCCCGCCTTTGCTACGGTGCCAACACGCCCCATGAACTTTGGTCATCCCCGCGACGGAAAGCAGTTGAGCATGCCCAAAATCGGCTTTCGATTATGCCGATTTGGGCGACCATGAGAGAAGGACGCCCATCTCCTGATTTGTGTCGGAAGATGGGCGCCCTTCTCGTTCGAAAATAAGCCTGTCATCAAAACGTGTCTGCAGGTTATAATAAATGCATTTTAGAAAAAATGGCCGTAGATTGGAGCACAGCTTACATACATCGTGTCCCTGATGCGCATCCTTGAAAAATGACGTTTCAAACTACGCAGCATTCACTAACAGTGGTTCTGGGGCTTTCCCTGTGCCGCTTCCTTCTTAGCAGCAACAGGAAGTTGCGACAGAGGGAAGGACCCTGGGGCTGGCTGGAGAGAGCCTGTTGTAATTGCTTCTGGGCCAGCAGCGCTGGCGAACTCTGTAAGGCCCATAGGGAAGGAGGGAGGAAAGGAGATGTGCAGCTTTGGTACTAGCTTTTACTGGGGTGCAAATAAGGTTTTGGGGCGATCTGCACCCCCGTAGAGACATCTATGGCAACAGGGTTGACCCAGTCCAGCTTTTATTATATTGTATGCAGGGATTTTTAGCTGTGCTTTCCTAATTGCATTCTCAGGAAAAGCAAGACATCAAGTCCCAGGGTGCAAGGGGGTAAGCCCAGGACTGGATCAGCTCTGTCAGATGAACCTGGAGCCAGTTAACAACACAATGTGAAGGTCGGGGACACTGTCATTGAAGATCAGCAAGAGATAGGCAACAGTCTAGAAGGTGTGAAGAGTTAGTAAATGATTTTCTATGTGTCCTGCTTTACTGACTTTGTGCTGTAGTGAGGAAACCCCCCATCTGCATACAAATACCTAGGTTTTGGCCAGGCTCATGTGCATGTTCCAGAACTGGCTGTCCCTACTTTTAATATATTCATTCGTTTGTTATTTCTTCTATTTCCTTCTCTTGAAAGTCATTCTTGTTGTTCTGTGGTAACTTATTCACTCTGTTCCTCATGCTTTGAGTTTCTTGTATACTGCTCTTCCAAACTGTTCTTCTGTGCTTTTGTGTCCTCTGTAGAAATGTTGACCAGAGAGCACTGGCCCCCTCTTCCATGGTCCTGCCTGTAAATATTTTATCAGTCCTTTCTTTCCCTGCATGGGTACTTTCAAACTACTGAGTGGAGTGGAATGGGTAGACGTGAATCGCTTGTTTACTCTTTTTCCAAAAATACTAGGACTAGGGGGGCATGCGATGAAGCTACAAAGTAGTAAATTTAACACGAATTGGAGAAATTTTTTCTTCACTCAACATGTAATTAAACTCTGGAAGTCGTTGTCAGAGAATGTGGTAAAGGTGGTTAGCTTAGCGGGGTTTAAAAAAGGTCTGGATGGCTTCCTAAAGGAAAAGCCCACAGACCATTATTAAATTGACTTGGGGAAAATCCACTGCTTATTTCTAGGATAAGCAGCATAAAATGTATTGTACTTTTTCGGGATCTTGCCAGGTATTTGTGCCCTGGATTGGCCACTGTTGGAAACAGGATGCTGGGCTTGATGGACCTTCAGTCTGTCCCAGTAAGGCAACACTTACAGTACGTACTTACGTATTTATGACCTGGACCTTTCACAGGGGAGGACATATAATCCGGCTGCCAACATTCCAAAATGCTTGAATCGCTTACCTGGCTGTGAGGTAACATCTTCAAGGCTACGAAAGACATCTTTCATTAGCAGCTCTGTTAAAAAGACGCAAGAGTCGGTGCACTTTGGGACCTTAAGGGAAACACGGAATTTACCCATCAGCAAGCCAGTCCGATTAACTATATCCAGGACTATCATGCTGGCTTTTTGATTTGGTATTTCAAATGGAGCAATGTCAGAACACAGAGTCTAGTATCCTACTTTTACCGCAGAGGAGGAGTGTCTGGGAGCAGAGTGGGTGTTTCTGCGGTAATCAGCTATGCGTGTTAACTGATTACTGCGTGAATCCTTACCGCCTACAAAACAGGTTGCATTAAGGGCTCATGCGCTAATTGTTTTTTTTAATGGCCACACTCAAATGGCGTGGTGAACCAAACTAATATACGTAATCCCGATAGATACCACTGTTAAATAATCAAACAATAAAAATACAACAGGGTTTAAACAAATCAGAAAGGACGCGAGAAAGGGTCAATAATATACAAAACAATAATGTTAATAATTAATAATTAGTGAAATAGGAGAAACTCTCAGAGTAATAACTCACCCGAGCGGAGAGCCGCCTTAAGGTCAAAGGCACTTCCTAGAGGGTGGATACGTGTCCCAATCACTGAAAATCTCCAAAGGTAAGCGTGAGCACATTCATAGGAGCCAACTTTTCAAAATTATTGGGGGTGCTAAGCCCAATGGAAATAACCCCTCCCTGGACACATACAAGGAATTTTCTCAATATTTGGGGTGCTCAAGCACCCACAGAGTCGGCTCCTATGAGCACATCCACTGCTCCGAATATCAAATATAGTGCCATACCCAGCACAAATTACCTAACCATACCACTCAGTGTCGTAATAGAAAAAATCAAATAAGAATTGTAATCAAACAAATAAATTTTCACAAAATAATCGAGCCTTACTCGATGAAGTACTTCCTGATGAAGCACTTATACTCTCTCACTCAAACCCACACAATAGCTCATGCACGATCATACTCTTAACTCTAAAGAGCTCGAGATCTATTATGAAAGTATATCACTTATATGCGGTACGATACTAACGTGCAAAAAATACCACCACTGGACTAAACTGAAAAGGGCTGAAATGCTCCTAGGTAAAGTTCAATACTAATTCAACAGTGATACACAGTTTGTATAAAGCGCACTTATCTCAAGGCTGTTGGGTGCGTGCACTATACCCAGTAGCCATAATATTCCTCACGGCGTTTGTTCAAATTCTCCAAACGTGACTTTCTAATACTAGCAGAATCCGTCTGATGTCCGACTCTGCAGGGATTTGAAGGAATCATCATCAGGGACCCGGATTCAGTCTGTCGCCATCTACAAAACAAACTGCGCCACTTGGTCCTGGGGAACTGAGCTCCTTGTGACTCTGGGCAAGTCACTTAACCCTCCATTGCCCCATGTAAGCCGCATTGAGCCTGCCATGAGTGGGAAAGCGCAGGGTACAAATGTAACAAAAATAAAATAGATACTATTGGAGATTCTACATGGAATGTTGCTACTATTGGAGATTCTACATGGAATGTTGCTACTATTGAGATTCTACATGGAATGTTGCTACTATTGGAGATTCTACATGGAATGTTGCTATTCCACTAGCAACATTCCATTCCATGTAGAAGGCTGCGCAGGCTTCTGTTCCTGTGAGTCTGACGTGCAGGACGTCAGACTCACAGAAGCAGAAGCCTGCGCGGCCACATTGGTGATCTGCAAGGGCTGACTTCTACATGGAATGTTGCAAGTCACTTAACCCTCCATTGCCCCATATAAGCCGCATTGAGCCTGCCATGAGTGGGAAAGCGCAGGGTACAAATGTAACAAAAAAAATAAAATCACATCATTAGCATGTGACTGAACAAAAAAAAAGCACCAAGGGCCTCCAAGAATGGTTGAACGTCCGGGGCCCGATAATCAGCCAGCAGCAGGCAGCACTTTTGCTGGGGGATTTTTAACCGCACCGGTTATGCCAATATTTAGCGCTAACGAGTTATCTTTTTAGTAGTTAAAGACAGGGGCGTATCTGAACTGCGGCGGTAGGGGGGGCCAGGGCCAGAGAGGGGGGGCACATTATAGCCCCCCCCCCCCGCCGCCGCCGCCGCCGCCATTGCCGATCCCCCTCCCCCCAGCCGCTGCCATTGCTAACCCTCCCCCTCCGTTGCTCGCCTACCTTCGCTGGCGGGGGACCCCAACCCCCGCCAGCCGAGGTCCGCGTCCTCCTGCCGCTGCCGGCTGCCTTTGGTCCTTTCATTCTTCCATTGAAGCTGGCGCCGACGAAAAAGTTTCTTTTGAATCTGACGTCGCTGCACGTTGCACGTTGTACGTGCAGGACGTCAGACTCAGAAACAATTTCTGAGTCTGACGTCCTGCACGTACAACGTGCAGCGACGTCAGACTCAAAAGAAACTTTCGTCGGCGCCAGCTTCAATGGAAGAATTAAAGGACCAAAGGCAGCCGGCAGCGGCAGGAGGACGCGGACCTCGGCTGGCGGGGGTTGGGGTCCCCCGCCAGCGAAGGTAGGCGAGCAACGGAGGGGGAGGGTTGGCAGCGGTAGGGGGGTCCAGGGCGAAATCTGCGGGGGCCCAGGCCCCTGAGGCCCCACGCAGATACGCCCCTGGTTAAAGATAGGGTAGCTATTTCTGCTAAACTTATCCTGTTAGGCACTGAATTTTGGTTCCTAACCGGATAACTCGTGCGATATAGCCAATTATGTGCTAGGCACTAACCAGCAATATTCAGCGGAGATAACCAATTATCACTCACTGAATATTAGCGGTTAGGTGCTGATATGCTATTAACCGGTCGGCAACCACGTCTAGTGGAGTAAATAGCTTTGAATATCATGGGACTACTCTTTAATGGTGGACCCGATATGGGCCGTGTTTCAGTGTAACGCCTGCATCAGAGGTCTAAAAATAACATTAAAAATTGTATGTGTATAAATATATATATATATCAACTCAAAGCTAGAACAGCAAATATCACGCATATTATGTCATCCTGAATTAAAACAAAAATATATATAATGAAAAGTGGCTTCCCTATGTCTATCTCAATAGCACACTATGGACTTTCCCTCCAGAAACTTGTCCAAACCTTTTTGAAACCCAGATACAGTACACTAACCCATAGGAGCCAACTTTTCAAAATGATTGGGGGTGCTTAATTTTTTTTTTTTTACAGGTGGTGCATTTCTCCCCCCCCCCCCTCCCCCCTCACCCCACCTCTCCTCAGAGTTCCAGGCCCCCATCCTCAGAGTTCCAGGCCCCCTCCCTCTCCTCAGAGTTCCAGACCCCAATCCCTCCCTCCTCAGAGTTCCAGGCCCCCCTCCCTCTCCTCAGAGTTCCAGACCCAAATCCCTCCCTCCCTCCTCAGAGTTCCAGACCTTCCCTCTCCTCAGAGTTCCAGACCCCCCTCCGAGTTCCAGACCCCTCCCTCCCTGCGACTCGAGTTCCAGCCCGACTTCTTCTCCCACAACAGTCCTTCGCCTGGCCGTCGCCTTCCTGCATGCCGCCCATAACTTAAAAGTCATCTTACCGGGGTCCCGGCGGCAGCAGTAGTGAAAGGCGAGCACAAGCAGGCTCAGCGAGTCGGCGCTAAGTTCAGCCTGCCTTCCCTTCCTGTTACTCTCAGCTTTGCCTCTGGTCCCGCCCTCATTTCCTGTTTCCGCAAGGGCGGGACCAGAGGCAGAGCTGAGAGCAACGAGAAGGGAAGGCAGGCTGAAGCGCCGACTCGCCGAGCCTGCTCGTGCTTGCCTTTCACTACTGCTGCCGCCGGGACCCCGGTAAGATTACTTTTAAGTTATGGGCAGCATGCGGGCAGGCGAAAGACTGTTGTGGGAGTGGGAGAAGAGGTCGGGCAGTGGGCTGGCTCCTGGGGAACTTCTAGTTCCGGCGGGGAAATATTGGGGGTTCTCGAGCACCCACAGCACCCACGGAGTCGGCGCCAGTGCACTAACCGCTGATACCACATCCACTGGCAATGAGTTCTAGAGCTTAGCTATTTGTAGAGTGACAAAAATACCATGCAACTTCCTTGAGTGTCCCCTAGGCTTTGCATTTTTTTTTTGAAAGTGCGCTGATATTTTCTGGCACTAAATTTTCAGCGCCATTTATAGAATTGCATCCTGTGTTTACATACACTCATAAATTAATCCCTAGTGTGTGTGCACATATTTGCTTCTTATAGAATTACCCCAGAAATGGCCAAGGGGGCACCAGTAGTAAAAGCAAGAGTGGAACAGCAAACATTGTATAACATCAACAGAATGGCAGGCACTGTACTGCTCTGAATTTATAGCCTGCCGGGTCAGTACCAGCATATTTACTATCACTTCAGGATTGTGTATCAAGCAATTAATTTACACAAAGAACTTCAAGTGCCTGGGTTGATATCCTGGTTGGGGCTGTTTTTTAAACACAATATTTACTTTTCCATGACCTTAGCAGCTCGGTGTCAGAGCAGGCTGATATGGTTAATAAAACAGTTCTCAGAAGTGCCTTAGCATCAGCCCCTGTATCGGGAATCCTGGTAATAACTGGGTAGTAGAGGCTCCAACTTGGTTATCTCCGGCTGCCTGGGTGATCCCCAGTTTTTTCAGCGGCATACCACTGGAATAGTACCCCTGAAAATCCAGAGAGACCACAGTAACGTGGAGGGGCATAATCGACCGGCGCCGGTCAAATATATGGCCGGCCCTCTATATGGCCAGTGCCGTAAAGCGGCGGCCGAACCGTATTATCGAAAAAGATAGCTGGCTATCTTTTGTTTCGATAATACGGTTGGAGCCGACCAAATCTCAGCATTTGGGCAGGCTTTAGAAATGGCCGGCATCAGTTTACAGCGGTAATGGAAACTAATGCTGGTGATCTCAAACCCGGCCAAATGCAAGGCATTTGGTCGTGGGAGAAGCCAGCATTATTAGTGAACTGGCCCACCTGACATGCCAGGACACCAACCGGGCACCCTAGGGGGCACTGCAGTGGACTTCAAAAATTACTCCCAGGTCCATACCTCCCTTACCTTGGGTGCTGAGCCCCCCAAAACCCACTCCCCACAACTCTACACCACTACCATAGCCCTAAGGAGTGAAGGGGGGCACCTACATGTGGGTACAGTGGGTTTTTTTTGGGGGGGGGGGGTTGGAGGGCTCAACATTTACCACCACAAGTGTAACAGGTTAGGGGGGGATGGGCCTGGGTCCACCTGCCTGAAGTGCACTGCACCCACTAAATACTGCTCCAGGGACCTGCATACTGCTCTCAAGGAGCTGGGTATGACATTTCAGGCTGGCAACAAATTTTTTTTTAATTGTTTAGGGTGGGAGGGGGTTGGTGACCACTGGGGGAGTAAGGAGAGGTGATCCCCGAGTCCCTCCGGTGGTCATCTGGTCAATTGGGGCACTTTTTTGAGACTTGGTCCTAAAAATAAATGGACCAAGTGAAGCCGGTGAAATGCTCGTCAGAGCCAGCCATCTTTTTTCCATTATTGGGCGAAGCTGGCCATCTCGTAATCACGCCTCTGTCCTGCCCCATCCCGCCTTCTGAACCCGGCCTTGAAGTTTGGCCGGCTCCGTGATGGAACGCAGTTGGCGCCGGCCAAAATCGGCTTTCCATTGTACCAATTTGGCCGGCTTCAGGAGATGGCCGGCCATCTCCCGATTTGTTTCGGAAGAGGGCCGGCGATCTCCTTCGAAAATAAGCTGGATAGTAACATAGTAGATGACAGCAGATAAAGACCTGAACAATCCATCCAGTATGCCCAACAGTCACATTCATGATCTGTTCATGTTTAAACCAACAATGAATGTGGTATATGTATACGTGATCCTGATCTTTTTTTTTTTTTTTTTGCAGTTTTTGGGACACGTATGGCACTGTCTTGATGCAGGGGGTGGGGTCATGGTGGAGCTAGGAGATAACAGAAAAGAAAATAAGGAGAAAACCTCCACGGATGCAGCAAACCAGAAGTCAATAAAAAAGTGGAATCAATCAATGAAAATAAGAACCAGATGATTCTTTAATATATTCAATGACTGAAAACAAGGGAAACCTGAGACAGAAGTGTTTCGGCACAACATGTGGCTGCTTCAGGAGTATAAACTCTAAAAACAAATATAAGAAAAAAATTAAATGAAAATGTATTGTAAAAAAATAAATACATACATAATAAAAAAAACAAAGCAAATGAAAAGTAAAACATAATAAAATCTAGAACACCAGACATCAGTTCAAAATAAAAATATGAATAATATTTATAATGTCTATTGACTTCTGGAGCTAGGAGATACCCATGTAATCCCCCATGATAAGGGGGATTACTAAGGAACATGAAAGAACTCGTCATAGTTGCTGAGGGGAGGGTTCCGAGGTTGTGGGTGGTGAAGGTTCCAGCCCAAGGGGGTGGGCTCCTGGGAAATGTTCCTGGTTGTTGAGTGACTGTAAGGAAGGCGTTAATGAATAATGTTGGGGTTTACATAAGGTCTTTAGTTGCCTCTACCCCCACCAGGACCCTTGTGAAGAGAGGGGTGTCCTGGATGGGTTCAAGAAACTAAGGGGCCCTTTAACTAAGGCACCCCTAAAAGTGGGCCGCGCTGGTGTAGTCACGTGTTTTGGATGTGCGCTGGTCCATTTTCCTCAGCACGCCTGGAAAAAAATGCATTTATTTTTCTGGCGGAAAATGGACAAGCTACAAAATTAAACCCAGCATGCGTCCATTTTTGGCCTGAGACCTTACTGCCATCCATTGACTTAGTGGTAAGGTCTCACGCGCTAATCAGGTGGTTAAGTGTTCAATGCACGTAAACTGCCAATTACTGCCAGGTAAGCGTCACTGGTAGAAAATATAAAATATTTTATACCACATGCTTTCGCCGTGCGCCAAAAATGGAATTACCGCCCGGGACATGCAGTAGCTGGGCAGTAGTGCCAATTTGACGCATGTTGGACGCACGTAGGCACCTACGCGCCTTAGTAATAGGGCCCCTAAGGCTGGCCAAAGACAGGAGGATTCTAACTGTGAAGTGTTAGAGTGCCCTTAGGGACCCACAGCGCATGTACTGTGAGATGCATTTAGGGAACACATTGCTGGGGCTTTCTGATGAGAAGACTTGGGAAGACAATTCATGTAGCATAAACTGTATTTTCAAGTCATAGTAACATAGTACATGATGGCAGATAAAGACCTGTACGGTCCATCCAGTCTGCCCAACAAGATAAACTCATTCTACATGGTATGTGATACTTTATATGTATACCCGAGTTTGATTTGTCCTTGCCATTCTCAGGGCACAGACCGTAGAAGTCTGCCCAGCACTGTTCTTGTACTAAAAGTTCTGAAGATTCTGGAATCCCAATTAGTAGCAACATTCCATGTAGAACCCCAAAGAGTAACATAGTACATGATGGTAGATAAAGACCTGTACGTTCCATCCAGTCTGCCCAACAAGATAAACTCATTCTACATGGTATGTGATGCTTTATATGTATACCCGAGTTTGATTTGTCCTTGCCATTGTCAGGGCACAGACCGTAGAAGTCTGCCCAGCACTGTTCTTGTACTAAAAGTTCTGAAGATTCTGGAATCCTAAAGAGTTACAAGATTCTGGAATCCCAATTAGTAGCAACATTCCATGTAGAACCCCAAAGAGTAACATAGTAACATAGTAAATGACGGCAGATAAAGACCTGTACGGTCCATCCAGTCTGCCCAACAAGATAAACTCATTTACATGGTATGTGATACTTTATACCCGAGTGTGATTTGTCCTTGCCATTCTCAGGGCCCAGACCGTAGAAGTCTGCCCAGCACTCTTCTTGTACTAAAAGTTCTGAAGATTCTGGGCTGGAGGTAGTCCTGGAAGAGCGAGTGGTAAGCCAGCATTGGGCTTACCGCCGCTCTGTAAAAAGGGCACCTAAATGCCCACCCCTACTGTGAATATCTAACCCTTATTTTTAATTTGGGGAGGGTCTATCTAGGTTCTGTGTATACGATCAAAGCTTGCTATATACTTGACGTACTGTGATTCCTGTTACATAACTGTAGAAAAAGAGAGAGAAAAATCTCTTGACAGTTGGAATTTCTTGCCATAGGGTGTACATACACCGTACATGTTCTGTGCTTTGACTGGATAAGTGTTTTCCTGTGTGTGTATAAACTGAAAACCGCTCCCAGGTGAAAATAATTACCAGTGATTTGTCTTCCATGCAAGCAGAAGAAATGTCAAGTATCTTTGCAATAAAAGCTGTCAAAACTTAATAAACCACAGCTAATCTCATATGCGCTTCGGGAGGAGGCGAGGTTCAGCATATCAGGCATGCACTGAAACACACCAGGTATTTTCTGTTTTTTTTCTCTGTCTCTTTTTTAAATATATTTTATTGTAACAATCAGTGAGACAGAAAAGAAAACAATAGCAACGTGTAACAGAACCATGAGAAACAAGATCAATGGCCTTTTGTTAATTAAAAAAAGTGATTCTTTCCTTCTGGGTACTACTACTACTACTACGGACCAAGGAAGGGATCTGGGTGTCGTCGTCGATAATACACTGAAACCTTCTGCTCAATGTGCTTCTGCGGCTAGGAAATCGAATAGAATGTTGGGAATTATTAGGAAAGGTATGGAGAACAGGTGTGAGGATGCTATAATGTCGTCGTATTGCTTCATGGTGCGACCACACCTTGAGTATTGTGTTCAATTCTGGTCGCCGCATCTCAAGAAAGATATAGTGGAATTGGAAAAGGTGCAGCGAAGGGCGACTAAAATGATAGCCGGGATGGGACGACTTACATAAGTACATAAGTACATAAGTAGTGCCATACTGGGAAAGACCAAAGGTCCATCTAGCCCAGCATCCTGTCACCGACAGTGGCCAATCCAGGTCAAGGGCACCTGGCACGCTCCCCAAACGTAAAAACATTCCAGACAAGTTATACCTAAAAATGCGGAATTTTTCCAAGTCCATTTAATAGCGGTCTATGGACTTGTCCTTTAGGAATCTATCTAACCCCTTTTTAAACTCCGTCAAGCTAACCGCCCGTACCACGTTCTCCGGCAATGAATTCCAGAGTCTAATTACACGTTGGGTGAAGAAAAATTTTCTCGGATTCGTTTTAAATTTACCACACTGTAGCTTCAACTCATGCCCTCTAGTCCTAGTATTTTTGGATAGCGTGAACAGTCGCTTCACATCCACCCGATCCATTCCACTCATTATTTTATACACTTCTATCATATCTCCCCTCAGCCGTCTCTTCTCCAAGCTGAAAAGCCCTAGCCTTCTCAGCCTCTCTTCATAGGAAAGACTTCCCTATGAAGAAAGACTAAGGAGGCTAGGGCTTTTCAGCTTGGAGAAGAGACGGCTGAGGGGAGAAACGATAGAGGTATATAAAATAATGAGTGGAGTGGAACAGGTGGACGTGAAGTGTCTGGTCGAGCTTTCCAAAAATACTAGCACTAGGGGGCATGCAATGAAACTACAGTGTAGTAAATTTAAAACAAATCGTAGAAAATATTTCTTCACCCAACGCATAATTAAACTCTGGAATTTGTTGCCGGAGAACGTGATGAAGGCGGTTAGCTTGGCAGAGTTTAAAAAGGGGTTAGACGGTTTCCTAAAGGACAAGTTCATAAACCACTACTAAATGGACTTGGGAAAAATCCACAATTCCAGGAATAACATGTATAGAATGTTTGTACGTTTGGGAAGCTTGCCAGGTGCCCTTGACTTGGATTGGCCGCTGCCGTGGACAGGATGCTGGGCTTGATGGACCCTTGGTCTTTTCCCAGTGTGGCATTACTTATGTACTTATATACTACTTATCATTTCTAGAGAGCTACTAGGCAGCTTGCTTCTGAAGCTCTACTTCTATCAGAACTGCTGAGCTCCCACTCTCACTGTAAGCCTGCACTTACTTTAGAATTGTTAAGCTCCCACTTTTACAGCAGTCTACACATTGATTAGAACTGCTGAGCTCCCATTTTTACAGTATTCTACACTCAGTAGATGGCGCCTGACTAGACTAGACACATCACTAGGAGCTCCGGGGCTCGTGACCCTTGGGGACCAGCTCAGACGGAGCAGCGGACGGCACCCGACTGGGCGAAGCGTCCATACCTACTTGCAGAAGCATTGGGCTCTAAAACGAGGCTGAACAGAGCGCTCCCTCATCTGAGACCTGGGCTGACCGCGGACAAAGTGACGCTCGGCCCCAGCCCGAGCGGATACACCTGAGGGAGCTCCATACTCCGAAGCCAAGTCCGGTCTGGGTGGAGAACACCCGGACTAAGGGGGCGCGATCGCAGAGGCTCGGACTCGTAGGCGTAAAGCCTGTCAGAGCGACGGACGGCGCTCCCACCCGTTGCAGTCCCCTTTTCCCATCTGAGCCCATCCCCTGACCCAGTCCCCACCTGCCTACCGTCAGCTCCCTCGACAGTCCCCTTCTCTGAGTTCTCTGCGCCACCCGACCGGCTGTGCTGCAGTTTAAAAATCACTGAATCGGCAGCACCCCGGGTGCAAGAATGAGAGTGGGGGTGCTTCGCTCCCGCTGTGCCTGACCGAAAGCCTGTAAAAGAAGCGGATCGCCTCGTCGGGCCTTCTCTCACTGTGTCCCGCCCTCCTCCGATGTCACTTCCTATTTCCGCGTGGGCGGGACACAGTGAGAGAAGGCCTGACAAGGCAATCCGCTTCTTTTACAGGCGGAGGAGGTTCACTGCACGCTAGAGCTGCGCCGCTGATTCAGCGATTTTTAAACCGCAGTGGGTCGGGGGGCTGTCGAAGGAGCTGACTGCGGTGCCAGCAGCCTTTCGGTCAGGCGTAGCGGGAGCGGAGCACCCCCCCCTCGTTCTTACACCCGGGGCGGATCGCCCCCACCGCCCCGCCCTTGGTACGCCACTGGTAAAATGTACAAGTATAAACATAAATACAGTGAAACAGGAAAACTTGAAAACAGCAAATTAAAACCTAGTATTTATGTATCTGTCTTCTAGGGATGTGCACTCATGTTGTAAAATAATGAAAAACACCAAATAATAAGATTTTACACGACCTTGACATAACTGAAATCTTACCACTTGACTGATTAACCTCTTTGCCATTAATGAATAAGCACTACCACTTCAATCTTTATGTCGAATATGGTCTCTCCATAGTCAATGACCTAAAGTATGCTACAACCCAATTCATTACTCAGAAACCTTCATGAATTACCATAATTTATTCTTCCTTACCATGCATATGCACACGAAATATATCTATACCATGATCTGTTCCACATATGTTATGTTCCATGTATGTTACCATGTATGTATGCAACTTAACGCATTACCATTTGTAATTCTGTTACCCGGAAATGGCAACCGCCATTACGGCAAATGTAAGCCACATTGAGCCTGCAAATTGGTGGGAAAATGTGGGATACAAATGCTACAAATAAATAAATAAATAAAACCCAGGCATGTTCATAAGCTAAACTGAAAACTGTCAACATTCTTCTGTTTTTTTGTTTCATTTTTAGTGGACCCAATTCACATGTAGCATGTTATCTGCAAATAACTCACACTGCTTGCAAATAGCACTTGCTAAAAATGAGACCGATCATTATTATATAAATTTCTTAAATCTTGTCTCTAAAAATTGTGGTCAAATGATTTGAGTTTAAATACCTTAACCCTAATTGGGAATTAGCATTTGTCCTGTTTAGGATTTTCCAATTTTCTGCATTTGTATAATATGAATGTAACATTGAAAATGTGTAAATAAACAAAATTAAAAAAAACAAACAATAAGACCGATCAGAAATGTAAGCAAAAGAATGTAAACAAGGTGAACAATCTCCAAATACTGCTGCCCCTCAAGGCAGCATGCAGGTGCAGCCTTAACGCCCCCTACCTCCAACAGTAAATCCCTTCCAAAACATCAGGGCTTCGATTATTTATTTAGCTCCTTGTGACTCTGGGCAAGTTACTTGACCCTCCATTGCCCCATGTAAGCCGCATTGAGCCTGCCATGAGTGGGAAAGCGCAGGGTACAAATGTAACAAAAATAAAATAGATACTATTGATTCTACATGGAATGTTGCTACTATTGGAGATTCTACATGGAATGTTGCTACTATTGGAGATTCTACATGGAATGTTGCTATTCCACTAGCAATATTCCATGTAGAAGGCTGCGCAGGCTTCTGTTTCTGTGAGTCTGATGTCCTGCACGTACGTGCAGGACATCAGACTCACAGAAGCAGAAGCCTGCGCGGCCACATTGGTGATCTGCAAGGGCCGACTTCTACATGGAATGTTGCTAGTGGGACTCTGGGCAAGTCACTTAACCCTCCATTGCCCCATGTAAGCCGCATTGAGCCTGCCATGAGTGGGAAAGCGCAGGGTACAAATGTAACAAAAAAAACACATTTACATATTTCCTTTCTTCTAAAAATGCTGCTGCTCCTAACTGTTTGTTTTCTTTTGACTTGCTCCTAGGACAGCCTGAAGAGTGCCTGAATGATTCTGTGTACGTGCACATGTGTATAATTGACCAGCGTGTCTGTTTCTTATTATTGGAAGAAAGTAAATAAGGTGTGTTATGCCTAGGTAGATTGTTTTTGAAGCGTACTTGGCAGAGCGAACTGTGAAAACAGAGGAGACGGAGGGAGCTGGGCAGATTTCTCATGACTCCGTGTACTTAAGATCAAGCACGGTGGCAGTGGGGACACAGCTGGAGATTTAGTGTTTTTTTTATACGATATCAAAATATAAACATTGGTACAGAGACACACATATAGTGTCATCCTCTTTAATCTTTTGCAAGTCCGTGGTATTATCGTCAATATAATATGTATTTATCTAGCAACCCTTATTAAATTAATCCCAACCCACTTCGGGTACAAACAAACACATCGCAGTCTCTTGCACCTTTCCTGGATTTCATCCAGTCAAAGGAGTCAGTTCGTTTCTATCAAAGCTAGTCTTTGTGGTTCTTTAGATTTAGTTGATTCATGGGTTTCCGCATATAAATTGAAGCTTAATAAAGGGCCCCTTTTACTAAGCCACGTTAGGCTCTACGCATACCCAACGCACGCCAAAATGAACTTAATGTGTGCCTCTTGTGGTAATCTCATTTTTGGTGTGCATCCACTGCGCGTGTCTGGAAAATATTTTTTATTTTCAGACGCGCACAGCGGGCAGGCACCAAATGGCATCTGACGGGCGTAGGTCCTTACCGCGCAGATTCCTTACCTCTAGGTCTATGGCTGGCGATAAAGTCAGACACCCAAAATGGAAACGCAGCAAATTTGATTTTGCCACACCAGGGGCGTAGCTATGTGGGGCCACGGGGGCCTGGGCCCCCCAGATTTGGCCCTGGCCCCGCCGACCCTTTTGACCCCCTCCTTCCCGCCACCACCATCAGGTACCTGTGCTGGCGAGGGTCCCCAACCCCCGCCAGCCGAAGTCCTCTTCAGCCGGTCTCCGGGCCGGCGTGTTGCTGCAGCTGATATGGAAGCCTAGGATTCTGTTTCTTCTGTGTGAGTCGTCCTGACGTCCTGCACGTTGAACACAGCTAACACAGTTCAGTTTCAATTTCCTGCTTTACTTTCACAGTCAATCCTCCATATTTAAATTGTGTTAATTGCTCCGTTCTTCAACCAAATGACACTACCATCATCTTCTCTTAACTGTATGTGTCAAATTTTCAATCACATTCAAGACAAGACACGTGCTACTGTATCTTCATCTTCTTGTTGACTTATTTATACATATGGATGTCGTCAATTTGCCCATGCCGGGTTTTTATGCTGTGACCCTACACGCACGTGTTTTGCTTAATTAGCGTCTTCAGGGGTCTGTGTTTCGGCTACCAGAAAGCCGCTGGGCACTCACACTACATCATACCATCGTGGGACGTCAAAACGACGCCCACGCTTGCCCAAGGAGTGATCCATGAGTATTCTGCTGAGAAATCTGAGATCAGGAGATGGTGAAGAGCTGTGTATGTTTGAGGTGTCTTTCAACAATGTACTGTACCCAGTGGAGTTACCTGACATTAATCAGTAAAATTGGATTTCCAGTGTACCTCAGTACTCAGCTGTCTGTTCGTCTGTCCAATTTAGATTGTAAGCTCTGTTGAGCAGGGACTGTCTTTTTCATGTTGATTTGTATAGCGCTGCGTAAGTCTAGTAGCACTATAGAAATGTTTAATAGTAGTAGTAGTAGTACCTCACCATGTGCTATGGAGTTACTATATTTGAATGTTTGATCAGTCACCACCACATAAAGGGAGCCCCATGTGTGGGTACCTTTTGGAGTGGATTGATTGGCGAAGGTATGCCTTGCTGAGCAAGTAGTGGTGTAGAACCCTGAAGAGGGGTCTGTCTTCTGTGCCCTTGGAACCCAAAAGTACAAGAAACTGTTCTGTAAGCCCAGAATCTGCCTTGACAAAAGGGGAGTTCACCGGGAATGCCTTACGTATGTAACAGGAGTAAAACCAGTTCTAGATCACCCTGGCTACTAGAATTGGAGCCTGCTGGCCACCCTACTCAGTGTTGCCAAATGATTTGGTTTTTAGAGTGAATTATCAGCCAGACCTGGCTTTGAAACCTCTATCCCAGTGCTTTCAGGATTGAGAGTTCTGCTTCATTCATTTGAAATCACTAGTACACATACACAGTGGCATAGCAAGGGTGGCTGCCACCCGGGGCGGTTCGCCGTTGCACCCCCCCCCCCCGGGTGCAGCACGATGACCCCCCCCCCCCCCCCGAGTGCATTTTAACTGTTGGGAGGCTCCACGCCCCTTCTCCCATCTGTTCCCCCTTCTCCCATCTGAGTCTCCTGACCCCCGACCCAGTGCCTACTCTCAGCTCTGTCCAAAGTCCTCTTCTTCCTGCCAGCTCCCGCACCCTACTACCTTTACAAAAGAAATCTCAGAGGCCGAGGCGCAGCGCCTCGCGTCTGCATGTAAAAGCAGCATGTATCGTCTCTTCGGGCCTTCCCTCACTCTGTCTGTCCCGCCCTTGCGGAAATAGGAAGTTGCGTCAGCGGAGGGCGGGACAGACTGTGAGGGAAGGCTCGAAGAGAAGATCCACGCTGCTTTTACATGCAGACGCGAGGCGCTGCGCCTCGGCTTCCGAGATTTCTTTTGTAAAGGTAGTACGGTGCGGGAGCTGGCAGGAAGAAGAGGACTTTGGGAGCACCCCTCCTTGAGGTGACACCTGGGGCGGACCGCCCCCACCGCCCCACCCTTGCTACACCACTGCAAATACATACTAAAGTTCAACAGAATGGAAGTTACAAATCCAGGAGTGGCCTAAAGCTTCCACCCAGGAACTTGGAAGTTCTTGTATCTAACTTATAAAGGGTCTTTGAACTGTTCTATTTGTTAAGAGGAGCATGTATGCCCCCTAAATCATAGCTATTCAGATTACCACATGGCTATAACCTGCTTATACTCAGCCCCTGCAAGACAGTTGCTGCTTGATTAACTGGTCATCCTTTTTACCCTTCACTTTCTCCAGTATGGTTTGGTTCCCCTATTAAACTGGTTGATTTCTTACGATAGCTCATCACCTTGGGTCAGCAACTCTAATTTGACCTTTACATTAAATCAGTGACAAAACACTATTTTTTCCACTCTTGCCAATTCAGATCTGTGCACAGCTTTTTCAGGGGCGTAGCCAGACCTTGCCAGGAGGGGGGGCCAGAGCCCGAGATGGGGGGGGGGCACTGTTAAGCCGCCTCCCCCCCTCCGGCAACCCCCCTTCCCCCGCTCGATCGCGCCGACACTCTTAAACTCCCCCCCCCCCCCGCCACCAACCCTCCCCCACCATCGCCTCCAGCCCCGCTACCTCATGATTTACCTTGATTGCTGGCGGGGATGCCCAAACCCCGCCAGCCAAGAGTGTTCTTCAGCGCTGGAGTTAGTAAACTCCGGCGCCTT
Organism: Microcaecilia unicolor; assembly: GCF_901765095.1. Classification (NCBI taxonomy): domain Eukaryota; kingdom Metazoa; phylum Chordata; class Amphibia; order Gymnophiona; family Siphonopidae; genus Microcaecilia; species Microcaecilia unicolor. The sequence continues at coordinate 288,094,570 of NC_044037.1, forward strand.
CATTCAAGAAAGTTCGTCTGAAGGATCAGCTGGTTTTGACGCATTTACGTCCTGCACGGGGCTACATGCACAGTGCAGGACGTAAGGCGTCAAAACCAGCTGATCCTTCAGACGAACTTTCTTGAATGAAGGCGCCGGAGTTTACTAACTCCAGCGCTGAAGAACACTCTTGGCTGGCGGGGTTTGGGCATCCCCGCCAGCAATCAAGGTAAATCATGCGGTAGCGGGGCTGGCGGTGATGGTGGGGGAGGGTTGGTGGCGGGAGGGGGGTCGTCGGCAGGGGGCCAGGGGCAAATCTGCGGGGGCCCGGGCCCCCTCAGGCCCCACGTAGCTACGCCACTGTGTCAGACCAACAAACCATTCTCTATGCCACTGTTACTTTCCCAGTATTTGCAGGCCTCCCTCACACATTCGTAAAACATTTACAAGCTGTACAAAATACTACAATTAGCCTGCTTTGTAACCAGTTGTACAATAACTAAGTAAATATAATTAGTTACTGTACTTAAGTAAACTTTATGTCACCTGTACTTGTAAAGAAGTATAGGAAACATTTGTTACTTTTACTTTTACCAAAGTAATCATTTCACCAATTTTTACTACTTTTACTCAATCACATTTGATGCTTGCAGTTAAAAGTAAAAATGAAAGCAAGCCATAAATGATGATTCCTTGGTAAACCAAATGAAACACCAAAACCTGGAACAGAATTTTGCTATTGCAAACCTCATCACGCAAACAGTGAATCATCTCATCTTAAGTTTTGCTGTTCAGTGAATATAACAGTGAAATTGCCTGTGTTTGTTGATTTGGTTACTGGTCTCCAGCCAAACTGATGAAATGGGTCACTGTAAAGCGGAGATGAAGCTGAAGGTGAAACTGGTCGTAGCTCTTGGCGAACAGGCATATGTGTTTAACACTACTACTATTATACTACTACTTATCATTTCTATAGCACCACTAGACGTATACCGGACATGAAGAGCCAGTCCCTGCTCGACAGAGCTTACAATCTAATTAGGACAGACAAACAGGACAAATAAGGGATAAGGACAAAGAGTAGCAAGATTCCGGAATCCCAAAGACTACTACTTATCATTTCTATAACTCTACTAGACGTACGCAGTGTTGTACACTTGAACATGAAGAGACAGTCTCTACTCGACAGAGCTTACAATCTAATTAGGACAGACAAACAGGACAAATAAGAGCTAAGGGAATTACTAAGGTGGAAATGATAAAATATGGGTACTGAACACGTGAGTAAGGGTTAGGAGTTAACACAACAGTATGCTGGTCATCCCACGGAAAATGTTATATTGGGGTGGCTGTCCACTGGATTGATAGAGTCTTTAGAGAGGAAGTCTGCTTCTCTGGCCTTAAGACTGATGGGTTCCCACATCTTTGATGTTCTTGCATCAGCTCTCAAAGATATTCAAACAGAGTTTTCCACAAGACAAAAAAATTGTTAGAACAACAGACAATGATTTCAGCTTTGTGAAAGCTTTCTCTGTAATTGGACAGCATGACGATGATAATGAAGATGAAGATACAAGTGATGAAGCTTCTAATGTAGATGATAATGACAATGATGATGATAAAGCATTCTTTGCTATATGAAGTCAAGTGTTTCAGAGAGAGATTCCCTTGCATATATTAAATGTAAACTGCCTTGACTGTAGAGAGTTGCACGGGGACAGAAATCTTACCCATCCCCGCCCGTCCCTGCTGGAATCTTACCCGTCCCCACCCGTCCCCATTGGAATCTTACCCATCCCCATCCATCCCCGCAAAAATGTAACCCATCCCAACCCGTCCCCGCAAGAATTTAACCCATCCCCACCCGTCCCCGCAAGAATTTAATGGTACATAAAAGAAAATTCCAATCAGCTCCCTCAGTCTCTCTCTGGATTTGAACCACAGCACTGTAGGCAAGGAAGGAATGGAAGCTAAAACTTGGAACACTCTGGTGTGCACATGTAAGATTTGTCTCTGATTTACTGGCGCTGCATGCTGAAAGGTCACCACATGCACGCGCCAGTAGGTCAGGTGACATCTGATGCTCATGCCTGTGTTAGAACTGAGGTCTGCTCATCAGCCCGGGAGCAAAGAGGATTAATTGTAACAAAGTAAGTGACAGCAAATAAAGACCTGAATGGTCCATCCAGTCTGCCCAATAGTCACACTCATTATCAATTCATGATTAAATCAACGAGTGTGATATTATATACTTGATTATGGTCTTTCTTTTGTGTTTTTGGAACATAGACCATAGACGTCTATCTGGCCCTATCCTTATGTTCCAACTGCTGGAGTTGTCGTTGAAGCCCACTCCGGTCTATGCGTCTTCTCATTTGTGGGACACAGATCGTAAAAATCTGTCCAGAACTGTCCTTATGTTCCTGCCACTGAAGTTGCTGTCTAAGCCCTTTCCAGCCCATCCTAAACCAGACTTCCATATATTAGACACAGACCATACAAAGCTGCCCGGTATTGGCCCTAGTTAATCACAGCCAGAGTCGCCATCTAAGCATTACTTCACACATCCACACACATGCAGCCATTTAAGGTTAAGTTTTTTGTAACTTCCATTTTCTAATTAGAGATCCTCTGTGTTCTTCCCAAGCCTTTTTGAATTCCATCATCATCATTTGTGTCTCTACCACCTCCTTAATGGAAAAATTTCCACATTTGTGCTGTTAAAGCAAGGAGGAAGAAGAGGAGGAGGAGGAGGAGGAGGAGACAGAAGTCAAAGAACTTGGTACTCGGTAGATGAGAGGCTGGTGCAGGTGTAGCTTACATTTCCACGGGAACCCCGCAGAACTGCTTCCGTCCCTGCGGGAATCCCGCGGGTTCTGCGGGCATAGATGGTCGGTAGCCCAACTGTTTGGGGAGGCTAAAGGGGGCGGAGCTTACCTCCATACGCTCCATGGCAGCGACCTCAATGAAGAAAAAGACTACAGGCTCGCCGCCAGCTTCTCCCTTCTCTCTGCACACAGTGTCCCGCCTTCTGCGGTGATGCATTTCCTGTTTCCGAGAGAGCGGGACACTGTGTGCAGAGAGAAGGGAGAAGCTGGCGGCGAGCCTGTAGTCTTTTTCTTCATTGACGTTGCTGCCACGGAAATAAAAGATGAAAACGCGCGGGGCGGGAGGGTGGGCTGCACCACAAGCGGAAGTCGACGATTGGGCTGGGGAGGCTTAGCCTCCCCAAGCCTCTTATACGGGGTGCCTATGTCCGCGGGATTCCCGCAAACCCCATTCCCGTGCAGCTCTCTACTTGACTGTACCACAGAAAGGCAGTATATCAAATCCCATTACCCCTACCCCTACCCTGGATCAACACCTACAGATCCAGTCAGAAGACATCAATAGTTCTGCAGCCTGGTCTGTTTAGAAGGAACTTTTTATCAGACTGAACAATCCTCTTCCTGATAGTACAGTTGTTGAACACCTTTTAGCTGTGCTGGATTAATGATTCACAAGCGCCCTTTCAAAATTTACTTTTACTAAAAGCAAAGTGGATTAAATTATAGAGCAGTAAAGTTATTGGGATAAAAACATTAACAGTTCCATACATTATAGTTGCAGTACTTTTACTTTTTACTCAAAAAGTATTATATTAGGTAACAGCTTTTTAACTTTCACTTAAGTACATTTTTTAATATGTTCTTTATTATCCGCTGGATTCCATATATCACACCAAGCTTCCCACACGAAAATCAAAGTGTATTCCATAACAATGCACATATTACCCCCTGTTTACAAAGCCACACTAGCGGCTGCCAGTGTGGTAATGCCAACGCAGCCTATTCACATTGAATGGGCTGTGTTGGCATTGCCGCACGGCAGCCGCAAGTCAGAAGCGGAGCCAGGTTGACGGCGTGGGGGGAGCGAGAGTGGCGTGAAAGCGGACTTCCGCCGGCGCTCATTTTCAATGCAACACATTGAGAAAAAATAGGCGCCGGAGCTGGCAGAACTCCGTTTGGGGGAGCGGCTGCTCCCCTGGCACCCCCCCTGGCTACACCACTGCCGCAAGTGCGGCTTTGCAGACCGGGAGGTTAATTAGTTAACAAGCTAATGCCAAGAAGTGTAGAGTGATGCACTTGGGGTGCGGAAACCCAAAAGAGAGATACCGGATAAGAGGGGAGAGATTAGTAAGCTCGACTCAGGAGAGAGACCTTGGTGTGTTGGTGTCGGAGGATCTGAAGGTGAAGAAACAATGCGACAAGGCGACGGCCGTGGCCAGAAGGATGCTAGGCTGCGTAGAGAGGGGCATAACCAGCAGAAGAAAGGAGGTGTTGATGCCCCTCTTCAAGTCATTGGTAAGGCCCCACTTGGAGTATTGTGTTCAGTTTTGGAGGCCATATCTTGCTAATGATGTAAAAAGACTGGAAGCAGTGCAAAGAAAAGCTACAAAAATGGTATGGGATTTGCGTTGCGAACCGTACGAGGAGAGACTTGCTGACCTGAACATGTATACCTTGGAGGAAAGGAGAAACAGGGGTGACATGATACAGACGTTCAAATATTTGAAAGGTAATAATGCGCAAACGAACCTTTTCCGGAGACAGGAAGGCGGTAGAACTAGAGGTCATGAATTGAGGTTGAAGGGGGGCAGACTCAGGACTAATGTCAGGAAGTGTTTTTTCACGGAGAGGGTGGTGGATATGTGGAATGCCCTCCTGCGGGAGGTGGTGGAGATGAAAACGGTAATGGAATTCAAACATGCGTGGGATAAACACAAAGGAATCCTGTTTAGAAGGAATGGTTCCGTGGAATGTTAATGGAGATTGGGTGGCGATGCCGGAAATTGTTAACAAAACGGGAGCTGGGCAGACTTCTATGGTCTATGCCCTGATCATGACTGAATAGATAGGGATGGGCTAGAGTGTAAATTTTAAGGGGCTTCAACATTAGCTTCAGAACCTTGTACAAGAACAGTGCTGGGCAGACTTTTACGGTCTGTGCCCTGAGAATGGCAAGGACAAATCAAACTTGGGTATACATATAAAGTATCACATACCAATTAAAATGATTTTATCTTGTTGGGCAGACTGGATGGACCATACAGGTCTTTATCTGCCGTCATTGACTATGTTACTATAAGCTAATCAGTGCTGATAACTGCATGCTGACAAGCAATTATCAACACTAATTATCATTAAATAGAATTTATGTGCACTACACACTAAGCATATTCTGCAAAGCGGTGCAAGTAAATTCTAATGTGCAGTGCCGCCAAGGGGGTGTGGCTATGGGCAGGTCATGGGCATTCCAGAAAACTACACGCAGGGTTATACAATGCACCTGCTATGCGCCTTTCTTAGGTTCAAGTATTTACACTGTTTTACTTGGCGTAAATGGCCACACCTAGAGTTAGGCACTGTCATGGCCACTCGCCATATTCTATATACTGCATGGAAATGTATGCTTATACTATAAAGTATGCCTAAATTGAGGCGTACTTTATAGAATGCACTTAAGCGAATCTCATTTCAGCACCAAATTCTTAGGCGTGATATATAGAATCTAGTCCTATACTTTTTACTTTTACTTAAGTATTAAAATAGACATTTATTTTTACTTTTACTTAAGTACTTTGACCCAGCGCCGTACCGAGGGCGGGCTGGTGGGGGCGGTGTGCACCAGGTGCACACTGCAGGAGGGATGCAGTGAGCAGCCACGCGGCTGTCGGCTCTGCCGGTTCCCTGCTTCTTCTGCTGTTACTTCCTGTTCCAGGGCAGAGGGAGCAGGGAACCGGTGGAGCCGACAGCCGCGAAGCTGCTCCCAGCACCCCAGCAGGTAAGAAGAATGTACCCTGGGGGGGGGGGGCTTGGCGGTGATGCACTGGGAGGACGATGACACTGCACCTGGGGGTATCGTGCTGCACCGGGGAGGGGGGGGGGGATGACGCTGCAGCGGTGATCCGCCCCAGCTGGCAGCCGACCAAGGAACACCACTGCTTTGACCTAGTACTTTAAACATCACTGTTTGTAACACTAGTAAATTTGATCCTGTTCAACCTCTTCTTTACGAGTTTCATTGGCTTCTCATTCATTTCCACTTTTAATTTAAGATCTTTACTCTTGTGCACAAATTTCTTCATACTGATTCTGCATCTTATTTACTGTCACTTATTACGCCTTACAGCCCTTCTCGTCGTTTGCACTCTTGCACTGAACTTCTGTTCTCCATTCCTCTGGTGTCCAAGTCTTACCTTGATTCAACATGTCATTCCTCATTTTTCTTCCTTGCGCCAACCCTATGGATTGCCTTGCCACTCGCACTGTGAGCTGAATTCTATTACATAAAACTTAAGGCTGGCTTTAAGCCCTAGTTCTTTACTCGTGCTTGTGCTGTGGGTTAGGAGGACAGGTGGGATGAGTTATCTTTCTGCTTCTCTGTACATTTTTCTCATTTCTACTGTCTGTCTCCATCTTCTATTTATGCTACTATTCCTTCAAACTATATTTACTTTGTAAACCACTTTGCTACACTAAGGCAATATAATAAGTCCTCAATAAACGATACTGTACTTAACTGTACTGTACCTTCTGCCAACTTTGACTTGGTACAATCAGGGAAGAATTTACCTTGTGGGCACCAAATAGATCATTACATCACAGTGATAAGGACACTCCCTTCTTTGTACTCAAGGTGAGTTGCACATATAGAGGGGAATAATCGAAAGGGACGGCCAAGTTTTGCTGAGGACGTCCTCGCAAAATGTCTCAATGGAGGGGCGTGGAAACTCGTATTATCGAAACAAGATGGACGTTCATCTTTCATTTCAATAATACGGTCGGGGACGCCCAAATCTTTAAATTTAGGTCGTCCTTAGAGATGGTCGTCCCTAGACTTGGTCGTTTCTGATTTTCGGCGATAATGGAAACCAAGGACGCCCATCTCAGAAACGACCAAATGCAAGCCCTTTGGTCATGGGAGGAGCCAGCATTCGTAGTGCACTGGTCCCCCTGACATGCCAGGACACCAATCGGGCACCCTAGGGGGCACTGCAGTGGACTTCATAAATTGCTCCCAGGTGCACAGCTCCCTTACCTTATGTACTGAGCCTCCCAACCCCCCCAACCCCCCCCCCCAAAACCCACTACCCACAACTGTACAACACTGCCATAGCCCTTACGGGTGAAGGGGGCACCTAGATGTGGGTACAGTGGGTTTCTGGTGGGTTTTGGAGGGCTCACATTTACCACTACAAGAGTAACAGGTAGGGGGGTTGGGCCTGGATCCGCCTGCCTGAAGTGCATTGCACCCTCTAAAACTGCTCCAGGGACCTGCATACTACTGTGATGGACCTGAGTATGACATTTGAGGCTGGCATAGAAGCTGGCACAAAATATTTTTAAAGATTTTTTTTGATGGTGGGAGGGGGTTAGTGACCACTGGGGGAATAAGGGGAGGTCATCCTTGATTCTCTCCGGTGGTCATCTGGTCAGTCCAGGCACCTTTTTGTGCCTTGGTCATAAGAAAAACAGGACCAGGTAAAGTCGTCCAAGTGCTCATCAGGGACGCCCTTCTTTTTTTCCATTATGGGTCGAGGACGTCCATGTGTTAGGCACGCCCAAGTCCCGCCTTTGCTACGCCTCCAACACGCCCCCGTGAATTTTGGCCATCCCTGCGACGGAAAGCAGTTGGGGACGTCCAAAATTGGCTTTCGATTATACCGATTTGGGCGACCCTGTGAGAAGGACAAACCATCTTCCGATTTGTGTCGAAAGATGGGCATCCTTCTCTTTCGAAAATGAGCCTGATAGTCATCAATAAATAGTAATATGTAACTTACTAGTACTTTTGCAGTTATCACCATAGAAGGCCTTACCATTTCTACAGATTCAAGGTGATGTGAGAAGTTCTGATCCATCTGAAATAATGTAGCAATAGAGAAGTAAACAAATTGGGTAACTGGTTGAAACCAAGTGTTACAGTATTGTTAGTGATGAATCTTTCTGACTGCATCCCAAAAGTTCAATCTATGCACTGAAAAATAAGCATTATTATTCCATCTGTCCGTGGAATTTAGTTTATGGCTAAATTGATCAGATGTTACCCCACAGCCCAAACATTAACAATCCACCCATATTGTACTCTATTGAAAAAAAAGCCATATCCTACATGAACAGACACTGTAATATCTGTGGTTCACTCTTCAAGAAGGTATCAGAGCACACAGTATAGGTTGTATACCTTACCGTTCAGTGAATCCAGACTGCCCCAATTTGACTGCCCCTATCGGACCAACTGTTCACTTGTCTATTAGATTGTAAGCTCTTTGAGCAGGGACTGTCTCTCTTTGTTAAATTGTACAGCGCTGCGTAACCCTAGTAGCGCTCTAGAAATGTTAAGTAGTAGTAGTATACTGTCCAAAGTGATCAGCAGATCTATGAGGGTAAGGAAACCTATTGAACACTCACAGACAGATTATTAGACGATCTGGGGCTAAGGGAGGGGATAACAATGTTAATGTCAACTCTTTATGGAGTGTAGTATAAGGTTCTGAGATGTGTGTAAGTGAAGTTGACTTGTTCTCTTATCTTCAATAAAAAAAAAAAAGAGATCATAGATTATTAGAAGGTCAAGTAAGAACTCAACCGAATGAAGAGCAAACAGGTGCTGTTAAAATAATGTAGAGATCATTAGTATTACACTAGGTCCCCCTTCTGGTAAAAGAAAGTGGACAAACAATCAAAGAGGCCCATGATGTTCTTCTGGTCTGTTGACTTGTTTACCAGATCAAGGATTTCAATGGCTTTGTTATTTGTTTTAAATACATCATTCAGATTAACAACTGATGGAGGAGGGAACGTCAAAGACTGACCTACATTCCAGTCAAAATAGTTACCCTAGTAGACACAAGGCACAAGTCGTTCTTGTAAATACATCCAGGAGATTTAGGGAGAATCTGTCCAGGGTATTTCATTGGAAGTATCTAAGAATAGATGAGCTAATTTTGGGAAAGAAAGGCTCCTTTTAATCCCCATATGACCTCTCTCAATAGCGAGGCAATTTCACTTTGAAGTAAAGATAGAAACCTGTTCTCAGTTGCTTGGGCAGAACCCAAAGAAGGCTGAATAACTTTTTGTTCAGACCAATTCATCTCTTCCGAAACAACTCAAACTTAGAACATTCAGTTACTATGTATTAAACTCAACACAGAACATTCAGTTACAAGGTATTAAACTGAATTCTGAAATAATTGTGGCCTGATTTTTGTTCCCAGTGTGAAATTTGCATCATAATCTCATTAAGTCTGCATTGGCTTGTGTGTGTGGATATGTGTGTGTGTCTTTTTTAAAAGTTCAGTGGAAGTCGTATCTAGGAGAATAAAGAAAATCTCTTGACAACTATTTTGTAAGAGGAGCTAGACAGGATAGCGACGAGGCCCTTCAGGTCACAAGGGACCAGACAGAGAGGGATTTAAAATGGTACAATGATTGAGGCAAACTCAAACGACCAGCCCAATTACCCAACTGGAGTCTGCAAATGCTTTCAGCACGCTAGTGGCAGACAGTCAACCAAAGTCTCCAATAAATACAACCATGGTTACAAGCAAGTATCCAAACGTCCCCGTGAGTGCCCACTCCATAGGATATCTTTGTAGAACTTTGCAATGTTATATCACTCTCTGGGTTCAGCAGAGATAGGGAAGATGGTAAGGAATAACTTTTGCACGTACAAAGAGGACTCATGTTTTTACCCAGGGAGTCTTCTCATCTCTGCTCGGAACAGGAACTTCTATCACTGAGAAAGGGAACTGACTCAGAATGGTAAGTTTCAGTTTTTCATTCTCTCCATAGAACGTAACATGGTTGCATCTGTCAATAATAATGGGGGGGAGCCCTCCATGAATACAGACCGGGTGACTGGTTGAAGGTATCGTAACTCCAGTACTGCAGATTTCTGTGAGGCTTCCCTTTGCTTCTGGAGACATATTAATTAAGATGTAGAAATATATTTAAATGAAACATCTGGTGGATTTGATTGACTAGTCCAGTAACAAAGCAAGAGTCCAGAAAATCATATATTAAAATGATAGTTTTGGAACAGCTTCAAATTCGAAAAGAATGTTTTATGTTTGTGGCCTAATGTAGAAAGTTTGGGGATGTTTTTTTTGTGTGATTATATTGTACTCTGTTTCTTTGTAATTTTAATATAGAATCCCCTAATTATCAAAAAATACATGTTTAAAAAAAAGATGTTTTATAGCCATTCTCCCAAGCATAGTTTTGCTCATGTGAAATACATTTTCCTTGTCTTATCAGTATATAAAAATTCAAGTTTTTTTCTAAAAATATGCTGCCCACTTCAGAGATACGACTTTATGAAAGCCCACCTTCTATAAATACCCTTATAAATCCCGTCCTTCTTTCTTCCCTTAATTAACCTCTACACAATACTAACTATACCTAATATACTGGAACAACTATGTTGACAATACTTTGTAAGCCACATTGAGCTTGCAAATAGGTGGGAAAATGTGGGATGCAAATGCAATAAAATAAATATCACATATTTTAAAATACATGCCTGCAATGAGTCATTTATGCCTTAGAGTAAAATATCTAGAATTTCCAAAATAATGCCACAAAGTACTATTATCTGAACATCTGCAGCACTAAAAGGTCATGAATTCAGTATGAAAGCTTAAGTAGAGGAGTGTGGTAGCCGTGTTAGTCCACTCTTAAGGTTATCAATAGAAATCAAACAAAATAAAACATGGAAAAGAAAATAAGATGATACCTTTTTTATTGGACATAACTTAATACATTTCTTGATTAGCTTTCCGATCTGACGAAGAAGGGCAACCTTCGAAAGCTAATCAAGAAATGTATTAAGTTATGTCCAATAAAAAAGGTATCATCTTATTTTCTTTTCCATGTTTTATTCTGTTTGATTTCTATAGATTCTACATGGAATGTTGCTATTCCACTAGGTCGGCCCTTGCAGATCACCAATGTGGCCGCGCAGGCTTCTGCTTCTGTGAGTCTGACGTCCTGCACGTACGTGCAGGACGTCAGACTCACAGAAACAGAAGCCTGCGCAGCCTTCTACATGGAATGTTGCTAGTGGAATAGCAACATTCCATGTAGAATCTCCAATAGTAGCAACATTCCATGTAGAATCTCCAATAGTAGCAACATTCCATGTAGAACCTCCAATAGTATCTATTTTACTGTCATAGTAATGCTTGAATGTTTTCACTTATATACACTGTCAGCTAGCACATTTGCTTATTTCCGATCTGAGGAAGAAGGGCAACCTTCGAAAGCTAATCAAGAAATGTATTAAGTTATGTCCAATAAAAAAGGTATCATCTTATTTTCTTTTCCATGTTTTATTTTGTTTGATTTCTATTGATAGTATGAAAGCTGAAATGAGACTTCAGTTTCTAATGCTGGTTCTTCATATCATGGTGTTATCTCAGATCTCTGTAAGTGAATTATTTCACTGCATTTCCAGGGATAAGGAGGGCAGGTAATATATAACATGTATTGTATAGAATAGGTGTGTTGTACAGATCTCGTAGCCTTGGTCACATCTGAAAAAGGGATCTCTACGGTCTTAACAATCCCATGCCTTACATGTTTGTTATATTGAACCTGTAAAGGTGTTTGTGATTCCATGTGATAGGTCTCTGATTTTTAATGTATCATACATTGGCATTCAAACATGCACTTAGAATGTAGCATAAGATTAAGACAAATCCCTTTAATTGCACATAAACCTCCAGAGTAATATTGAGCTCTGCTTTCACGGAGCTAATGCACTGCTTGAGCAATCAGTAAATTTGCAAGCTTATCACAGCCATTTAAGCAAATTATTTTTTTTGCTCAGTACACAATTTGATTACTGTAGATGCTGGTCTCTGTTTAAAAACTGGGCACTTAGTGAAAGATAGCTAAGCAAATAGCCATGATAAGTGTTCCATGTGGCACTTGTTTAGGCAGGTCATGTTTCTGGCGTTTGAAAAATTGAGATGGTTGTGAAATGTAATTGTTTGGGAATCATTTCCTGCCTAGAGCATTAAGGGTAAATGGCTTTCTGAAAATGACCCACTCTTTCCCTGCATGACGATACATGTAGGGATCAACAATGCATACACTTCTACTCCTGGCCAGCATAGGAAGCCTAAGAGGATAGGTTAGGAGAAGCAGCAACACAGTTCTGAATTTTCAAAACCAGGGGCCCTGTTTACTAAGCCGTGCTAGAGGCGCGCTAGCGTTTTTAGCACGCGCGCACCATGTAGATGCCCATAATATTCCTGTGGGAGTCTACACGGTTAGTACGTGCAAAGTTTTAGCACGTGCTAAAAACACTAGTGCACTGTAGTAAACAGGGCCCCAGGTGTGTTGTTTAGGAGAAGCAGCAACACCGTTTAGAATTTTCAAAACCAGGGGCCCTGTTTACTAAGCCGTGCTAGAGGCGCGCTAGTGTTTTTAGCACGCGCTCACCATGTAGATGCCCATAATATTCCTGTGGGAGTCTACACGGTTAGTACGTGCAAATTTTTAGCATGTGCTAAAAACACTAGTGCACCGTAGTAAACAGGGCCCCAGGTGTGTTGTTTAGGAGAAGCAGCAACACCGTTTAGAATTTTCAAAACCAGGGGCCCTGTTTACTAAGCCGTGCTAGAGGCGCGCTAGCGTTTTTAGCACGTGCGCACCATGTAGATGCCCATAATATTCCTGTGGGAGTCTACACGGTTAGTACGTGCAAATTTTTAGCACGTGCTAAAAACACTAGTGCACCGTAGTAAACAGGGCCCCAGGTGTGTTGTTTAGGAGAAGCAGCAACACAGTTCTGAATTTTCAAAACTAGGGGCCCTGTTTACTAAGGCATGCTAGAGGCGCGCTAGCGTTTTTAGCATGCGCTCACCATGTAGATGCCCATAATATTCCTATGAGTACAGTATCGCTATTATCTTTCATAGAGGGGGTTTCTCATTGTATAAATCTTATATCATTACCCAACTCACAAACTATTTTAACATCCTCTATATTACTACTACTACTACTTAACATTTCTAAAGCGCTACTAGGGTTACGCAGCGCTGTACAATTTAACATAGAGGGATGGTCCCTGCTCAAGGAGCTTAAGACTCTATATATATAACTTTAGTAGGTATTATTGTATAGGATCCATCAGATATCTCTGTCACCACCATTCAGGCTATAGTGCGAGCCAGGCACTTTTTATGGTGGGCAGATACTCCTCATTTGATCCACGTTTTAATTTTAATTTTCTTAAACATAACCGTCTTTAATTTTTAATTTAGATTGTACTTAGCTTAGAACGTAGTATCACTACACTTTCTTCCTTCGTTTTCTATTACTCTATTTAAAACGATCACTCATCTCGGAGACCACTCAATCAATTCCTATGGGCATCTACACGGTTAGCACGTGCAAATTTTTAGCACGCACTAAAAACACTAGTGCACCGTAGTAAACAGGGCCCCAGGTGTGTTGTTTAGGAGAAGCAGCAACACAGTTTTGCATTTTCAAAACTAGGGGCCCCGTTTACTAAGCCGTGCTAGAGGCGTGCTAGCATTTTTGGCATGCGCTAAGCATCAGCACGCGCTAACCACGTAGATATCCATATATTCCTATGGGCGTGTACCCGGTTAGCGTGTGCAAATTTTTCAGCACGTGCTGAAAACACTAGTGCACCGTAGTAAACAGGGCCCCAGGTGTGTTGTTCAGGAGAAGCAGCAACACAGTTTTGCATTTTCAAAACTAGGGGCCCCGTTTACTAAGCCGTGCTAGAGGCGCGCTAGCGTTTTTAGCACGCGCTCAACATGTAGATGCCCATAATATTCCTGTGGGAGTCTACACGGTTAGTACGTGCATATTTTTAGCACGTGCTAAAAACACTAGTGCACCGTAGTAAACAGGGCCCCAGGTGTGTTGTTTAGGAGAAGCAGCAACACAGTTTTGCATTTTCAAAACTAGGGGCCCCGTTTACTAAGCCGTGCTAGAGGCGTGCTAGCATTTTTGGCATGCGCTAAGCATCAGCACGCGCTAACCACATAGATATCCATATATTCCTATGGGCGTGTACCCGGTTAGCGTGTGCAAATTTTTCAGCACGTGCTGAAAACACTAGTGCAGCTTAGTAAGCAGGGCCCTAGGTGTGTTGTCTGAAAAAGAAAGAGATCTCTGTGGGTACTTTCTCCCTACACGACTGTCAATTCTGTCCCCAGTATTTTAAAATAGTTTCTTTAGCCCGCTTGCAGGCACATCAGCTGCTTTTCCCTTTGCAGATGACGTTGAACTGCTTTTAAATGTGGATCCAGCTATTCCTGATTTAGGGCCCCTCAGTTATTCCTGTGGCTTGTTGACGACTGACTTCATCTACTACTACTACTACTACTAACTAACATTTCTAAAGCGCTACTAGGGTTACGCAGCGCTGTTCAATTTAAACATAGAAAGACAGTCCCTGCTCAAAGAGCTTACAATCATCTCAATGGGTCCACAAGTGGATTTCACACCGACCCTGTCCAGCATCTTGCTCCCTCTCTTTAGAGTTCAGGGGTTCCTACTGGGCCCAGAGCTTAATTTCCTCAGTTGTCATTTGGGTTTGTTTGTTTCTTTGTTTTTTTTCATCTATGTCGTACGTTCATGTAACATGGGGAGAAATTCTACAGTCTTAGGCTGAGACATAGAGGCATATTTTCAAAGCACTTTGGGAGGCTAAGTGCTTTGAAAATGAGCTTAATGTATCCCTATTGCTCCTCTTTGCAGGCTCAATGTGGCTTACAATAATCATGAATAGTGGAAATATATTAGAAAATAGACATATGGAGGGGCATAATCGAACGAAAACGTCTATCTCCATGGGCGTTTATCTCCGAGAACGGGTCCGTGAAGGGGCGGACCGAACCGTATTTTCGAAAAAAATAGACGTCCATGTTTTATTCGACAATTTGTGAGCTGGGCGTTTTTGTTTTTCAGCGATAATGGAAAATGAAAGCGCCCAGCTCAAAAACGAATAAATCCAAGTCATTTGTTCGTGGGAGGGGCCAGGACTCGTAGTGCACTGGTCCCCCTCACATGCCAGGACACCAACCGGGCACCCTAAGGGGCACTTTTACAAAAACAAAAAAAAAGGTAAAAGAGCTCCCAGATGCATAGCACCCTTCCCTTGGGTGTTGAGCCCCCCAAATCCCCCTCAAAACCCACCGCCCACAAGTCTACACCATTACTATAGCCCTAAGGGGTGAAGGGGGGCACCTACATGTGGGTACAGTGGGTTTGGGGGGGTTGGACGACTAAGCATTAAGCAGCACAATTGTAACAGGTGGGGGGGATGGGCCTAGGTCCACCTGCCTGAAGTCCACTGCACCCCCTAACAACTGCTCCAGGGACCTGCATACTGCTGCCAGGGAGGTGGGTATGACATTTGATGGTGCAAATAAAAAGTTGTGAAACATCATTTTTTGTGGTGGGAGGGGGTTAGTGACCACTGGGGGAGTCAGGGGAGGTCATCCCCGATTCCCTCTGGTGGTAATCTGGTCATTTAGGGCACTTTTTGGGGCCTTATTCGTGAAAAAACAGGGTCCAGGAAAAGTGCCCTAAATTCTAGCTACAAACGCATACTTTTTTTCCATTATCGACGAAAGGCGCCCATCTCTGTTCGGGTGATAACCATGCCCCAGTCCCGCCTTCACCACGCCTCCGACACACCCCCGTCAACTTTGTACGCTTCCGCGATGGAGTGCAGTTGAAAACGTCCAAGTTTGGCTTTCGATTATACCGTGTTATTCATTTTTGTGAGATAAACGTCCATCTCCCGATTTAGGAACTTGGGCGTTTTTCTTGTTCGATTATAAGCAGGTTAGTGTTACAGAAGGATCTTGGGCAGCATAATAATGATGAAACATAATAACAAGCAGATATTGTAAGACAGTTCTGAATATACGTGAAGGAGTTGTGTATATTCACATTGGTTGATCTTCGTGGTATGCCTTGTTAAACAGATGGGTCTTCAGTAGTTTGCGGAAGTTTGTTAGTTCGCTCATCGTTTTTAATTTGCGTGGCAATGCGTTCCATAACTGTGTGCTCAAGTAGGTAAAGTTTGACGCGTGCATTAGTTTGTATTTTAGACCTTTGCAGTAGATGTGTGATATTTCAAATGCTTTTCAGCCCCGTAGTTGACCAGCTAATGAGAGCAGCTGCTTACAATTTCCTGCAGCAAATTTTCACTTCAGCTCTCGGCAGCCCTAGAAATCCTAGGCTTACCTTTTGACCCGTGTGCTTCCTGCACCTGGTTGTTTTGTGCTCAGCGCTCAGACAAAGTGGCACCAGAGACTTGCAGAGATTTGGGGACATTTCTGGTAGGAGGCTGGATGCAAGGAGCGGTTGAATCTCAGAGGGGGCTGTCACTTGTGGCAGGAGTAAATCCCCCCCCCCGAAGAGATTTAAACCCTGCTCTTGCCGCCAAAACTTTTGTCTTTCGGTCATTTCCCACCACTGACCAGTCCTGCTTAGGGATATTTCCATGTTTATGATGATGCCTGCTGCAAGGCTTCTGAAGGAGGGAATCAGCCTGTTCATACCCTAAGGGTGATGCACTAAAGGCACTTTGTTTGTACAGGGAGTTCTGGACATTCGGGACAAGCTTTAGAAGTGGAGAGGCTCCCTATCCGTTTCCACATATAGTTCAAACTCCCCATTCACTCTGCAGCTCCTCAGTACCTCTCCACTCTCATCTCTCCCTACATTCCTCCCAGGGAACTCCGTTCACTGGGTAAATCTCTCTTATCTGCACCCTTCTCCTCCACTGCTAACTCCAGACTCCGTTCCTTTCATCTTGCTGCACCATATGCCTGGAATAGACTTCCTGAGCCGGTACGTCAAGCTCCATCTCTGGTCGTCTTCAAATCTAAGCTAAAAGCCCACCTTTTTTGTGCTGCTTTTAACTCCTAAAGCTTACTCACTTGATCAGTACCTTTATTTTATCATCCCCACCTTAGTAATTCCCTTATTTCTTATTTGCCCTGTTTGTCTGTCTTGATTAGATTGTAAACTCTGTCGAGCAGGGACTGTCTCTTTATGTTCAAGTGTACAGCGCTGCGTATGTCTAGTAGCGCTATAGAAATGATAAGTAGTAGTAGTAGAGAGGCTGTTGGCTTGTTTCCCAGTGAGAAGGTATGGGGACCCTTCTCATCCCATGAAGCATCAAGGAACTGCAATAAGGCTGTAACAACTTACATCACTTGGCCGCTGTGTTTCTTCATTAATCCTAATCAATAGAAATAAAACATGGAAAAGAAAATAAGATGATTCCTTTTTTATTGGACATAACTTAATACATTTCTTGATTAGCTTTCGAAGGTTGCCCTTCTTCCTCAGATCGGAAATAAGCAAATGTGCTAGCTGACAGTGTATATAAGTGAAAACATTCAAGCATTACTATGACAGTAAAATAGATACCATTGGAGATTCTACATGGAATGTTGCTACTATTGGAGATTCTACATGGAATGTTGCTATTCCACTAGCAACATTCCATGTAGAAGGCTGCGCAGGCTTCTGTTTCTGTGAGTCTGACGACCTGCACGTACGTGCAGGACATCAGACTCACAGAAGCAGACGCCTGCGCGGCCACATTGGTGATCTACAAGGGCCGACTTCTACATGGAATGTTGCTAGTGGAATAGCAACATTCCACGTAGAATCGCAACATTCCATGTAGAATCTATAGAAATCAAACAAAATAAAACATGGAAAAGAAAATAAGATGATACCTTTTTTATTGGACATAACTTAATACATTTCTTGATTAGCTTTCGAAGGTTGCCCTTCTTCGTCAGATCGGAAATAAGCAAATGTTGGTAGATGACAGTATATATAAGTGAAACATCAAAGCATTTCAGTGACAGTCTAACAGGATGGGGGTGGATAGGTGAGAGACAGGAAGAGTCGGGTGGATGAGAGGCAGGGAGATATGCATGGAGACAGGAGGGTGACAAAGCAGTACAATTTTATAGTTTATAATGGTCTAGAAAACCCAGATCTTTGTTAAGTCCTGTCTGGTGGGTGTCAAAATATTTAATCATTCTGACTTCAAAGGTCTTACGTTCCTGTATTACTAGTACAGTGTTCTGGTTTTTTAAAGTGCTGCCCCAGCTTTTGTGTTAGTCCACTTTTAAAGGTAATCAATAGAAATAAAACATGGAAAAGAAAATAAGATGATTCCTTTTTTATTGGACATAACTTAATACATTTCTTGATTAGCTTTCGAAGGTTGCCCTTCTTCGTCAGATCGGAAATAAGCAAATGTTGGTAGATGACAGTATATATAAGTGAAACATCAAAGCATTTCAGTGACAGTCTAACAGGGTGGGTTTTCTAGCCCATTATAAACCATAAAATTGTACTGCTTTGTCACCCTCCTGTCTCCATATATATCTCCCTGTCCCTTATCCACCCGACTCTTCCTGTCTCTCACCTACCCACCCCATCCTGTTAGACTGTCACTGAAATGCTTTGATGTTTCACTTATGGGGGAAATAAGTATTTGATCCCTTGCTGATTTTGTAAGTTTGCCCACTGACAAAGACATGAGCAGCCCATAATTGAAGGGTAGGTTATTGGTAACAGTGAGAGATAGCACATCACAAATTAAATCCGGAAAATCACATTGTGGAAAGTATATGAATTTATTTGCATTCTGCAGAGGGAAATAAGTATTTGATCCCCCACCAACCAGTAAGAGATCTGGCCCCTACAGACCAGGTAGATGCTCCAAATCAACTCGTTACCTGCATGACAGACAGCTGTCGGCAATGGTCACCTGTATGAAAGACACCTGTCCACAGACTCAGTGAATCAGTCAGACTCTAACCTCTACAAAATGGCCAAGAGCAAGGAGCTGTCTAAGGATGTCAGGGACAAGATCATACACCTGCACAAGGCTGGAATGGGCTACAAAACCATCAGTAAGACGCTGGGCGAGAAGGAGACAACTGTTGGTGCCATAGTAAGAAAATGGAAGAAGTACAAAATGACTGTCAATCGACAAAGATCTGGGGCTCCACGCAAAATCTCACCTCGTGGGGTATCCTTGATCATGAGGAAGGTTAGAAATCAGCCTACAACTACAAGGGGGGAACTTGTCAATGATCTCAAGGCAGCTGGGACCACTGTCACCACGAAAACCATTGGTAACACATTACGACATAACGGATTGCAATCCTGCAGTGCCCGCAAGGTCCCCCTGCTCCGGAAGGCACATGTGACGGCCCGTCTGAAGTTTGCCAGTGAACACCTGGATGATGCCGAGAGTGATTGGGAGAAGGTGCTGTGGTCAGATGAGACAAAAATTGAGCTCTTTGGCATGAACTCAACTCGCCGTGTTTGGAGGAAGAGAAATGCTGCCTATGACCCAAAGAACACCGTCCCCACTGTCAAGCATGGAGGTGGAAATGTTATGTTTTGGGGGTGTTTCTCTGCTAAGGGCACAGGACTACTTCACCGCATCAATGGGAGAATGGATGGGGCCATGTACCGTACAATTCTGAGTGACAACCTCCTTCCCTCCGCCAGGGCCTTAAAAATGGGTCGTGGCTGGGTCTTCCAGCACGACAATGACCCAAAACATACAGCCAAGGCAACAAAGGAGTGGCTCAGGAAGAAGCACATTAGGGTCATGGAGTGGCCTAGCCAGTCACCAGACCTTAATCCCATTGAAAACTTATGGAGGGAGCTGAAGCTGCGAGTTGCCAAGCGACAGCCCAGAACTCTTAATGATTTAGAGATGATCTGCAAAGAGGAGTGGACCAAAATTCCTCCTGACATGTGTGCAAACCTCATCATCAACTACAGAAGACGTCTGACCGCTGTGCTTGCCAACAAGGGTTTTGCCACCAAGTATTAGGTCTTGTTTGCCAGAGGGATCAAATACTTATTTCCCTCTGCAGAATGCAAATAAATTCATATACTTTCCACAATGTGATTTTCCGGATTTAATTTGTGATGTGCTATCTCTCACTGTTACCAATAACCTACCCTTCAATTATGGGCTGCTCATGTCTTTGTCAGTGGGCAAACTTACAAAATCAGCAAGGGATCAAATACTTATTTCCCCCACTGTATATATACTGTCATCTACCAACATTTGCTTATTTCCGATCTGACGAAGAAGGGCAACCTTCGAAAGCTAATCAAGAAATGTATTAAGTTATGTCCAATAAAAAAGGTTATCATCTTATTTTCTTCTCCATGTTTTACCTTTAAAAGTGGACTAACACGGCTACCACACCTCTGTTCATTAATCATGAACTCTATCAGCTGGAGCTACAGTAAAATTGTCTTGTTCACTTTGTCCTCTAGTGTGGACTGTATTATTTCTAAGGGAGAGCAAGTCTGGTGCTTTGCTCGCTCAGCCTGAAAGCTGGTTCTGGCCATGGTCCCATAGCCAAGAAATAACTTGAGTGCTCTTTAAGCTGCCTAGATCACCTTGAACAGGGGGGCTGCATTCAATTCGCCTATAACTAGAGAAGGATGCCCTTCCTACACTTTCCCATGCACTAAGAACTACCAGATTGGATTACTGGAATGCATTGTATAATGGGCTGTCACTATCCACTCTCAGAAAACTGCAAACCATCCAAAATATTGCATTAAGGCTCATTTACTGCATTAAGGCTCATTCATTTCTCCAAAACGTCTGAGCATATCACACCCGGCCCTTTTTCTTACAGAACTACTGGCTCCCCATAACATATAGAATAATAGATGACGATCCTTACTTTAACCTTCAAAATCCTTACTTCTGGGCAACCTTTCAGTTTATTGAGATTATACCATATGTTCCTGTCCATGTGTTCCATTACTTAAACTACAAATGTCTTTAAAAGAAATGTTTTTAAAGATTTCGTAAACATAGTTTTGAATTCTTCTTAAGTGTAATGGAATTGACTTGATATAAGAAACTAGCCGAAAAGGTAGTCTTATACTTTAACCCACTTGGACTGGGATAGTTGGCGATTATCACAAAGGTCTCTCTATATTTAATAGTAGTCTAGACCCAGTTAGACAAATAAACTGGGTCTGTTCCATGGAGAATTAAAAAAAAAAACTTGTGCACACTGGCAGCCAGTGGAGGTCCAGCAGCAAAGGAAAGAGAATTCATATACTGCCTTTCTGTGTTTTCTCCAACTACCTTCAAAGCAGTTTACACTATATACAGTTACTTATTTTGTACCAGGGACAATAGAGGGTTAAGTGACTTGCCCAGAGTCACAAGGAGCTGCAGTGGGAATCAAACTCAGTTCCCCAGGATCAAAGTACACTGCACTAACCACTAGGCTACTCCTCCACTAGCAACATTCCATGTAGAAGCCTGCCTTTGCAGATCAGCAATGCGGCCGCGCACTGCGCGGCCGCGTTGCTGATCTGCAAGCGCAGGCTTCTAAATAGATTGTTGCTAGTGGAATAGCAACATTCCATGCAGAATCTCAAATAGTAGCAACAGAATCTCAATAGTAGCAACATTCCATGTAGAATCTCAAATAGTAGCAACAGAATCTCAAACAGTAGCCAACATTCCATGTAGAATCTTAGATAGTAGCAACATTCCATTTAGAATCTCAAATAGGGAAAGGGAAATGGGACTTGATCTACCACCTTTCTGAGGTTTTTGCAACTACATTCAAAGCAGTTTACATATATTCAGGTACTTATTTTGTACCAGGGGCAATGGAGGGTTAAGTGACTTGCACAGAGTCACAAGGAGCTGCAATGGGAATCAAACTCACTTCCCCAGGATCAAAGTCCGCTACGCCTCCACTCCAACTTTATCACCTTTATGAGCTGAACAAATCAAGCATGTTGCTGTGTTTTGTACTGTTTGAATTCTTTTCACAAGTTTCTTTTGGCAACCTGCATAGATGCTGTTACTATAATCCAGAATTGGCAGGAGCAGACTTTGGACTGTACATCTGAAATGTGTGAGTGTCAAACATGTTACAAACTTTCCTGAGTTTTTTCAACAAAAGGAAGGACCTTCTTAATGAGAGAATTCACTTGTGATTCTAACATTAATGATCTGGATTAAGTGACTCCTAGAATACTAATATTGTCCTCAAAGGAAAAATGCTGACCACTTGGTTTTAGCAAGCTATCATTCCGTATGTCGTTTAGTTGCCCAGGAAAATAAACTTAGTTTTGTCCCTATTAAATTTCAAAGACTGAGTGTTAATCCATATTTCAAGAAGTGAAATATATTCTCTTCTCCTAACTGCAGTCTTTTCTACTGTCTGAGCTACCGGTAGCAAAATTATGTTGTCAGCATAATTAAAGACCTTAAAGACAGCAGAATCCAATACCTGGCCAAGGGGTCCTTTTACTAAGGTGCCCTGAAAAAGGCCTGCAGTAGTGTAGGCGTGTGTTTTGGGTATCCACAGATCCATTTGTCAGCGCACCTGCAAAAAATGCCTTTTTTTATTTTTGCCAAACATGGTTGTGCGGCAAAATCAAAATTGGTGCGTGTCCATTTGGGGTCTGAGACCCTACCACCAGCCATTGACCTAGTGGTAAAGTCTCACGCGGTAACCGGGCGGTAATGACCTACACGCGTCAAATGCCACTTGGTGTGCGTCCGATACGCACGTCTGAAAATAAACATTATTTTTTGGACGTACATATCGGAGGCGCACCAAAAATAAAATTACCATAAGAGCCACGCGGTAGCTGGGCAGTAACTCCATTTTGGCGTCGGTTGGGCAAGCGTAGACGCTCACACGGCTTAGTAAAAGGGCCCTCAAGTGACAACAAGACATTAAGTAACGTTAGCGACAAAGAGGAACCTTGCGGAACCCCAAATTGTCACCCCATGACTTAGATTGAATCCCTTTGAATTTCACATTATAGGTCTTTGAGGTAAGAAAGTCCTCAAACCAGGATAGCACATTGCCTCCAATACCAAAACTATCTAAAATATTCAGTATTAGTTCATGCTCTACCAGGTCAAATGCGCTTGATAATTCAAATTGCAAGACTATGGCCTTTTGACCTTTGCCTAGAAGCATTCTTCCCTCTGCTATCAAAGCATTGAGTACTATCTCTGTGCTAAAGTACTTATGGAAGCCAGATTGTGAGTCATGGAGTAAATCAAATTTTATTTAAAAAAAGTAGTTAATTGTTTTGTCACCAGACCCTCCATTAGCTTGACAAATAAGGGAATTGATACCACAGGATGATAGTTAGTAACATATGCTATACTAAGGTTACGTTCTTGATAATCGGAGTTAAAACTATATTTCCATTCTTTGTTGAGAACCTACCTAAAAACCATTGATGGTTAATGAGCCAGCAGATCAATATAACATCAAAAAGTATTTTATTAAAGATACCGTATATAAGACAATTGGGCAATTGTCTTATATACGGTATCTTTAATAAAATACTTTTTGATTCTATATTGATCTGCTGGCTCATTTTCCACGTTGGATTTTGCAGATCGTTTGCCTTGCTGTTTTTTAAGACCCCTATTGATGGTTAATCCATACTAACAATCACACCACAGATGATTCTGGTACTGCCCATAAAAGCCAGAATTAGCTTCAAGATCCTCACACTTGTGTACAGAATCCTCCAGGGTCTATCCCCCACCTACATGACCATTAAGTTTCTTTTCATACATCTTTTGGTGGAAATCCCGTACCATTTTTTGTCACTTTTCTTTTGCCCACTTAAAAGTATTTTTTATGTCCTGTTGTCCTTAGCTAGATACAGCCTCCAACCTCTCTGGGAATGGCTACCTTCCAGTTGAATCTGTGCTGAGGTCTCCGCCAGGTCCTTCACATTCTAATGTCCCTCATGTGGCCAGGCTTGAGGAAGAGCTTTCTGACCCTGAGTAGGAAGACCCTGGCCAACAGGAGGATGTCTTCAGTGCCAAATTGAGGTATCCTGATAATGGTGCCATTTTAGAAGAGTCCCTGCGTCTACAACGTTAACGCTTACATTGCGTAAATGGTGGAACATGCTTTGTGAACAGTATGCCAAAGACACGTAGGGATAGATTCTATATATTGCGCTGAAAAAAAGTGCTATTCTATAAACCACACAAAGTTAGGTGCGATTTAAAGAATAGCGCTTACGCCCAAGGGTCACACGTAAATTTAGATGCCACCATTTGCACCAACGGAAATGTGGTGCAAATGCCCATGCTTAGATTTACGTGGGAAGCCCCCATATTCTATAATTCTGTGCCTATCTCAAAGCCACGTCCCAGATCCACCCCTCAACGCCCATGACCCTCCCATTTCCATGCCTCCTTTTTTGGACCTCGTGTAAAATGTAGGCGTGTAAGTTCTAATTAAATCTAATTAGTGCCAATAATTGCTTGTTAAAAAGCTAATTATTGGCACTAATTGGCTTGTTAAGTAATTAAATAGCACACGCAAAGTAGGCGCATGCCCAAATTTGCACGTGCAATTTTTATAGAATTCAGAGGTTAGCAGCTCACTGCAGGTTGGTGCATAACTTGTACCTAGGTACGCTTCAGTTCTGTAAAGGCCACTGACATCTGCGTCACAGCAAGAACCTACCTAACCCTTCACTACCCCAATTGCAAAGGTATAAAATACAAATCTTCACATGCCACCAGCCTCTCGTTTATAGACACACAACTTTGGAACTCACTACCCGAAGACCTGAAACTCACAGAAAACTACCTACAATTCAGAAAAAAACCTGAAAACTCATCTTTTCAAGAAGTCTTTCACCCTTGGATCTGCCTAATCCCACACCACCATACATCACGAAAAGTTCAGAAATGGAAAACAATAATATGAACCTCTCTCATAATATGCTAATATATCAACCCAAGCGTTTATTGTACTTCTGTATTATGTACTAGACTTCTACAAATCTAAATTTTGTAACCGCCTTTTTAGTAATATGTAAGCCACACTGAACCTATCAGACGGTGGGAAAATGTGGGCTACAAATGCAATAAATAAATACCTGGGCACATTTTGGCACTCCTTATGATGTGCCCCCTGAGGACACTAGGCACCCTTTATAGAACTGCCTTCCATGCCTTGTTATATTTTCCCAGATACATAGCGTCATCCCGCTTTAACCCATGTTTCATCCAGGTCTCCCAGAACAGTCCGTGTTTTGATATTTTTGCTTCCCAGGGGTCAAGGACACAGAGAGGGGCATAATCGAACAGAAACGCCTATCTCCATGGGCGTTTATCTCCGAGAACGGGTCCGTGAAGGGGCGGACCCAAGCGTATTTTCGAAACAATTAGACGTCCATGTTTTATTCGCCAAGTTGTGAGCTGGGCGTTTTTGCTTTTCAGCGATAATGGACAATGAAATCGCCCAGCTCAAAAACGAATAAATCCAAGGCATTTGTTCGTGGGAGGGGCCAGGAGTCGTAGTGCACTGGTCCCCCTAACATGCCAGGACACCAACCAGGCACCCTAGGGGGCACTTTTACAAAAACAGAACAAAAGGTCAAAGAGCTCCCAGGTGCATAGCACCCTTCCCTTGTGTGTTGAGCCCCCCAAATCCCCCTCAAGGCCCACTGCCCACAAGTCTACACCATTACTATAGCCCTAAGGAGTGAAGGGGGGCACCTACATGTGGGTACAGTGGGTTCGGGGGGGGGGTTGGACGACTAAGCATTAAGCAGCACAATTGTAACAGGTAGGGGGGGATGGGCCTGGGTCCACCTGCCTGAAGTCCACTGCACCCCCTAACAACTGCTCCAGGGACCTGCATACTGCTGCCAGGGAGGTGGGTATGACATTTGAGGGTCAAAATAAAAAGTTGTGAAACATCATTTTTTGTGGTGGGAGGGGGTTTATGACCACTAGGGGAGTCAGGGGAGGTCATCCCCGATTCCCTCCAGTGGTCATCTGGTCATTTAGGGCACTTTTTGGGGCCTTATTCGTGAAAAAACAGGGTCCAGGAAAAGTGCCCTAAATTCTAGCTAAAAACGCATACTTTTGTCCCATTATCTGTGAAATGCGCCCATCTCTGTTCGGCAGATAACCACGCCCCAGTTCCGCCTTCGCCACACCTCTGACACGCCCCCATCAACTTTGTCCGCATCCGCGACGGAGTGCAGTTGAAAACGTCCAAAATCGGCTTTCGATTATACCGCTTTAATCGTTTTTGTGAGATAAGCGCCCATCTCCCGATTTAGGTCGGAACTTGGGCGTTTTTCTCGTTCGATTATAAGCTGGAGAGCGTACCAGAGTACTTCACAGTGTTACTAAGAAGGAACACTACCGCCTTGTCCCCCTAAAGCGATGATAACAAGGCTGCTGAAGTGAGCACCTTAAAAAGCTAGGGGTGGGTGGAAGCTGGGGAGGGTGGGTGGGAATGAAAACTAAATTAACCCCTACTGTGCCTAGAGGCCATCTGTTAATGTTGTAGGCTGTGGCAGAAAGTTCAAGTTTGAATGTTTTAAAACTATAGGGGAAAGGATTTTATGCTATGGAAACTTAGCTGTGCTGCAAAACTAAAGTTAAATCTAGGCCTCACTCAACACCTAGCAGCCACATACCTTCAAAGTGCCTCTCTCGCCCCCTGTTCGCTGAGAAATAAAAGGTTTTGGGCTAATAAGATTGACTTGGAATGAGGTTTTTAGAACTAGTTGTTCAATGGATGTGAAATGCTGAGGTTATTTTGTTTGTTTGTTTGTTTGTTTTTTTTTGTGAAAGATGAGTTCTGGTTTATTGATGTGTTTTTTAGAAGCTTTTTTTTATTTTGTTTTGACTTAAAAATGATGTGAAAGTGAATTTTTGGTCATCATCCAACCACAGTTCTCAATTCTGCCCTCCACAGGCCTGGCATCCAAGCCTGCTTCTCTTAAAATGCAGAAAATCGTCCAAGTTTCTTGCTGGGAACAGGTGTAATTTGACCTGTTCTTTAAAAAAAAGAAAAGAAAAGTCAGAAAACAAGGAGCAGGTGCTAATGAATTCATTGAACCAATTTAAAACATGTTTCTGTCTCTTGTTCTTTTCTGTAACCTCCAGAGTTAGAAGCATTCTGTGACTTTTGGAATGAAGTCACGAAGGGGGTTTTACTAACAATTAGCGCATGTAATCTGCAGCTGGGCCCATAGGAATAAAACCGGTCCTGTGGCAGATAACTTGTGCTAATCTTTAGTAAAAAAAAAAAAAAAAAAAAACAAAGGAGGGATTTTAGAATGTTTACAAATGTAAAAAGTCCGTCCATTTGCATAAGGAAATTGGCATGCATCGCGTGGTCACTTCAACTCTCGGTGGCCATTTTGAATCGGCGCCGAGATCACCAACAGGAAGGATGCATGCAGGGCAGCACTCCAGGCAGGAAAGAGGGGGCTCTTTCCTGCCCCGAAGGCGGAAGAGGTCACTAGACCACCAGGGCAGTAGTAAGTAAGGGGAGGGGAGGCTAGCAATCTGTCCGTTTGTCCAGAAATCCGGACAAACGGGCAGATTGGCAAAACCCACCTGGTTGCCCAGACATGTCCTCAAAAAGAGGACATGTCTGGGTAAATCCGGACATATGGTAACCCTACTCAGTGTGGCTTGCATACTTCTGGAGAGGTGATTACAGACTCCGGTGTGAACAATACAGAGTGGTTAGTACAATTAATTAGAATTGGGGTGGTTCATCCTATGCAGATTGCAAGGGTGGGATATGCGGCAAGGGATTGGGTATTGTCCATTTCCTAGTTTAATTGTTGTGTTTCATTCATTATTCGATGTTTCTGTCAGTTCTGTGGGGTAAGCCTTTTTGAAAAGGTGAGTCTTTCGTTTTTTTTTTGGGGGGGGGGGGGGTTCGGAAGTTTAGATAGTTTTCATGGTTTTCAGATCTTTTGGTAATGTATTCCAGGAGCTGTGTGCATATGTAGGAAAAGCTGGAATCATATGTCGATTTATACTTCAAGCCCTTGCACCTTGGGAAGTGAAGTTTTAGGTACGTTCTTGCTGAGTCAGTTGTGTTTCTAATTGGTAAGTCAATTCGTTCAGTCATGTAGCCCGGAGCTAAGCCATGGATTATTTTGTGAACCAAAGTACAAATCTTGGCTTGTTAACTAATTAAGTTGTGCGTACATCTCGGGATCGAGCTCAAATTGTGACGTGCAAATTTGGAGAATCCGGGGGGATATTTCTTATTTTGCAAAAGCGCTATAACAATACTTCTAACAATTTTACTGTCACCATTTACATCTGCTCTAAATCACATACAACTATCAGTTAACTCATTAGTGCCCAATGTTCCCCTAATAAGCCACATGGGAACAAATTGATTTGTTCCCCTATGGGAACATTGGGCACTAATGGGTTAAGGGCCCTTTTACTAAGCAGTGGTAAAAGGAGCCCTGCGCTAGCGGCAGCAGCCATTTTTGCCGTGTGCTAGGACCACTTTTACCGTAGCAGGTATAAATGACCAAAAATAATATGGCCGTGCAATAAGTTTGCACATGCCACGTCGCCATTTCGGTGGGAGCACGTTTTGAGTGCTAATCCGGCAGTAACCCCCTGTGGAAATATTTTTCAATTATTTCTGCTAGTGCCGAAAATACCACGTACTAAGGGTGGAATTACCGCTGGTGCTTGCGTTGGGCTTACCGCTGCTTAGTAAAAGGACCCTTTAATGGCTTAACTGAACTTGGCACTCAGAGGAGCAATTGAAGGGGGAGTTCTTCTTACATCTCTGGCATTCAGAACTACCCCCCAAAAAAGACCCAAAAGGTTGAGTTTTTGTACATATGGCTCCTTAACTGGATAGGGCCAGGCATCAGACAGTCGAGGAAAAAAGAAAAGAGGGACCTCTCGCAGATGGTGTCCAGGAAAGATCTTTATTTAACAACAGCCTTCAAAAACAGAATAGGGGACCCGACACGAGTCCCTTCATATGTCTCTTCTGCAAACTGAAGAGCCCTAACCTCTTTAACCTTTCATCCTAGGGAGGTTGTCCCATCCCCCTTTATCATTTTTGTCTTCCTTCGCTGTACCTTTTCAAATTCTGCTCTATCTTTTTTGAGGTTCAGTGACCAAACTTGCGCACAATATTTGAGGTGTGGTCACAACATGGAGCGATACAAAGGCATTATAATGTTCTCATTTTTTTTATTTTCCATTCCTTTCCTAATAATTCCTAACATCCTATTTGCTTTCTTAGCCGCTGCTACACACTGAGCAGAGGGTTTCAAAGTATCATCAACGATGACAACTAGATCCTTTTCCTGGGCAGTGACTCCTAATATGGAATCTTGCATCACGTAACTATAGTAAAAGTATCTATCTATCTATCTATCTATCTATCTATCTACTTATCATTTCTATAGCGCTACAAGTATACGTAGTGCTGTACACCATACACAGAAGACAGTCCCCGCTCAAAGAGCTTACAATCTAGATAAGACAGGTAAACAGACAGAACAATTAAGGGTAAGGGAATAAAGAGGTGAGGACAAAGGACAGGGCAAGTGAGTTAGGAGTCAAAAGCAGTGGTGAAGAGGTAGGTTTTGAGTTTGGACTTGAAAACGGCTAAAGACGGGGCTAGACGTACAGGCTCGGGAAGTCCATTCCAGGCATGAGGTGCAGCGAGATAAAAGGAACGGAGTCTTGAATTAGCAGTAGAGGAGAAAGGGACAGATAAGAGAGATTTATCTACAGAATGGCGTACTCGAGGGGGGACGTAGGGAGAGACAAGAGTGGAGAGGTAGTGGGGAGTGGCAGAGTGAATGCACTTAAAGGTCAATAGGAGAAAGTAACCTGATACCAGGTTATGCTGCTATTCTGTAATTATTTATTGATTGATTGATTGATTGCCTTTTTGAAGAAATTCACCCAAGGTGAAATACAGCAAGAATAAGCCGGCACCCAGATTCCATGATAGAATAAGCTTGCACCATACATTTAGGCTCCCCAAAGGCATGTGGTAGAAGCCTATTCTATAGGTTCCGTTATAGATGCACCTAACATTTTGGTGATCACACTTATACCAACCATAGAGCAGATATCAGTGTGAGCGCCTAAATGCGGCAGCTACCCATGTGACTTACATTATTCTGTATGCTACATGCATAACATCTCAAGAAGCATAGGCGCCCGGTATAAGAGGCTTGGAGAGGCTAAGCCTCCCCTGCTGTGCTCTGAGGGGTTTAAATTGTTGATTTACCTCCATCCTCACAGCAGGAGCTGCAGTGAAAGCCCTCTAGCCTTGTGTAACCAGTTGTAGAAATTGGTTTATGGTTTGTTTACCTTACTGCTGGGAGAGCGGGGGAGGGGGGGTTGGCTGGAGGTGTCCTGGGTTGCCAGGGAGATATTTAACGAGGATGACTTCCTGACCTGCACTGAGGACAGATAGCAGCAGAATCAGATACTGGGCCAGCATGATCAGAAAAAGTCACCAGACAACAAAGGTAGAAAAGATCATTTTATTTTCATTATAGTGTTTGGAATATGTCCACTTTGAGAATCAGGTGCTCAACATTAAAAGTTTATATTTATTTACTTATTTATGGCATTTTATCCCACATTAAACATGAATTAGAGTGTTTTGTGGCTGTACATGAGAATTGTGATATTATGATTCCTTGTTTCATATTGTTGACGGTCTGCATTTTCCGTATGGGTGGTATATTGGTGTATTAGGTTCTGCCCAGTGTAATATTTATGGTACAGTAAGGTTCTGAGTGTGTTTTTGCACAAAGTTGTGCATAGTGTTTTGCAGTTGAGCGATTGTGGTTAGTATATGCTTTGAGCAACCACTTTATTCTTTTTCATATGATATATATCTAATATCTAAATTTAATAAAAGGTATTAATTGTGACTATTTTATTTTTACTTATTTTTTTTCTGTGTGTTGTCAGACAATTATGGATTTAAACAGTAGCAGAAGTCCAACCAGATTCATATGACCCAGCCAGGGTGGCCTACAGTCCCCATAAATGGAAACTGAAAGATTGCTCTGCTTGTAACTGTGATCACACAGAGAGCAATCAACGGCATAATACTGCTCAATAATGCAAATGTTAAAAAAGACTGAGGTTATTGTATTGAGCTGAATCAGAAGCTATTTCACTGTTGACACACTTGAATTGCTTTTATTGGGTTATGCTCAAGAATTTGGCAGAACCAAGGAGGAGTAGAGGGTGACACAAGACTGTCAAGCTGGGAGAATACAAAAACAAAATCTTTATTGAGGCACCAAAACGGAGACCCGACACGGGCCTGTGTTTCAGCGGACCACCCGCCTGCTTCGGGGGTCACAGGATTTTATAAAGTCACTTGTCCGCAGTGGTACCTATTTGAAGGTATGTATTGTTCAATGTGCAACACTGCCAGGCCACGGGAAAGCCCGCCAAAATGTGGCAGCGTTCAGAGGTGCTTTCGTCACAAGACATCATGAAAATCTGACGACAGCACCTCTGAACGCTGCCACATTTTGGTGGGCTTTCCCGTGGCCTGGCAGTGTTGCATATTGAACAGTATACACCTTCAATAGGTACCACAGCAGACAGGTGACTTTAAAATGTTCTGTGACTCCTGAAGCAGGCAGGTGCTCCGTCGAAACACAGGCCCTTGTCGAGTCTCTGTTTTTGGTGTCTCAATAAAAACTTTGTTGCTGCATTGTCTCGGCTTGTGTCACCCTCTACTCGTCATTGGTTCTTCACTAATTTTCATAGAGGGTATCCTCCTGTTCCCTTCCTGGATCAAGAATTTGGCAGTGCATGGGTTGCGTTTCCAGCAGACAAAGATAGGGATGCTCTGTGTTTAGTGCACAGGGTGACACTGCATGGGTATACTAATTCCGTGACTTCTAATTAAAATAAATGTGCATTCTCTTTGCCTATCTACGCTCAACTATGCTATCTTAACATCAAAAAACTATAAGAATGCGCCCCGCCTTTCCAGTAAACGTAAGCTGTTTCTACTGCATTCCCCACCCCCACCCCCTTCCCTGTTTGATCAAACCTAACCCAATGAGTTTTCATGAATTTCCAGTGTGGTAATGCACATTGCTGAATGTCGATTTTCTGGAATCGTGTGACAATGATTGCCTGAACCAAAACACCTCTTGTCTTTCAAGAGCTGGTGACTGTTTCTCCTTGAACAAAGCATCTTATCTTTCCCTACGTTTGTTCCCAGGAGAAATTTGAGTGCCTTTCGATAAAGAAATGTACAGTTTTCCTCCACACCTCCTTCGCTATGTCCTCATAAACTAACTGAGCTGAAGTAATATTTTCATTAGCAGGCATTCGTGACTGGTCTCCCTTGCCAGCGTGACTAGGCAGCCTGCTCTTTATGCATTTTTAATTTAAATATTTGCTCCTGAGCGTGTGATGCCAGTATAAATATTTAACATCGCATATAGAGCGGTTGGATTTGTAAAGAAGTGTCATGCAGAAGCTTTTAAATCACCTATTTCATGGGTAATTAATATATTTACTTAAATCCCTGCCACAAAATGTTTTGAAATGATGTCACCTGCTTGCAGAAAGCCTTTTGTTAATTCATTACGGGAGTTGTTTTTCTTTTTCCAAGCATGGTCTAAGGCTTCTATACATGTGACAAGAATTCATTTGAAAGGTTGCAGTGAGTGACAGCCCTATAACAATTCATTGGAGTGGGGGGGGGGGGGGTGTTGTAGCTTGGGAGCCTGGGGACTTTGCCACTTTGTCACTTGTCAGTTTGAATCTCCTCTCCATCCAGTGATTAACCATGCAAATTAGAAATGGTTCCTGGAGTCGGAGCAACCCTGGGTTCACTACATAGGTGTCAAGGACTCTAATATTAAATTCCTGTTTTGTTTTTTTTGCGTTAAGTTGCATAGATGAGAACATTCTGATTTTCTTCCTAGAGAAGGGAGCAACAGTTAGGCCAATGTGGCAGCTGGTAGTCTTTGCAATGCTTTACCCAATGTGAAGAAAGCAGCCACTGGCATTCACACACACACGATGCTTCTACCCTGTTCCCTCAGCCGCCAAGGGCTAGAGAACACAGTTGTGATCCTAGAGAGACACCTGCTTCTCTTGTTCTCCTATCCATCGATTACTGTGTGGCCTAAAGCAACTTCCTTCAGCCCTCTGTGCCCAAGCTAAGAAGTAGACGTGAATCGTTTGTTTACTCTTTCCAAAAATACTAGGACTAGGGGGCATGCGATGAAGCTACAATGTAGTAAATTTAAAACAAATCAGAGAAAATGTTTTCTTCACTGAATGTGTAATTAAACTCTGGAATTCGTTGCCAGAGAATGTGGTAAAGGCGGTTAGCTTAACGGGGTTTAAGAAAGGTTTGGACGACTTCCTAAAGGAAAAGTCCATAGACCATTATTAAAATGACTTGGGGAAACTCTACTGCTTATTTCTGGGATAAGCAGCATAAAATGTATTGAACTTTTTTGGGATCTTGCCAGGTATTTGTGACCTGGATTGGCCACTGTTGGAAACAGGATGCTGGGCTTGATGGACCTTTGGTCTGTCCCAGTGTGGCAATACTTATGTATTTATGTACTTGGGGTTCTACATGGAATGTTGCTACACTTTGAAATTCTGCATGGAATCTTGTTGTTCTTTAGAATTCTAGAATCTTGCTATTCCTTGCAGTTCTACATGGAATGTTGCTACTCTTTGTTTTTCTGCCAGGTATTTGTGACCTGGATTGGCCACTGTTGGAAACAGGATGCTGGGCTTGATGGACCTTTGGTCTGTCTCAGTGTGGCAATACTTATGTACTTATGAATGGGAAACTAATACCACCCCATGAATTACCGTAGGCAGTGGGAGGAATAGGCTGCAAACCAGGGAAGCCGGGGTTCATCCACTGCTGTTCCTCGTGACCTTGGCCAATTCACTTCACCCTCAGGTACATGGTTACAGGTCAATATTCAGCCACCACAGTCAGTATTTTTTTAAACACTGGCTGTGGCAGTCAAAAACAATCCAATCCAGATATTCAGAGTCACTCTCTGGATCGTCAATGAATAACAGCGTCAGAATTTATCCAGAAAAGCGGTGATATTCAATTTGGTATCCGGATAACCCATGTGGATAACTTATGACAGCCTGTCCTAGGTTATCCAGATAAGTTATCTGAATAGCAGATGGAATATTGTCATTGTCTGAACACGTTCTGGGACCGTCTGTGCTCTGCTTCCCCCCCCCCCCCCCCCCCCCCCACACACACTATCCATATGTAGGTCAATTCTATAACTGGGATCCCGTATTTATGTGCCCCTCGTGTGCATACATTTACAGAATGCTAGCACTTTCGTGGGTAAGTGTCCCCTTACGTGAGTAAATGGTAGCAGGGTGCTTAAGCACTATTCCATAAGGGCACGTGTAAGTGGCATACCTCCAAATTCTATATAAGGTAAAGCAAGTAGCACACGTTAAATTGAGCACGCGTCCAATTTATGCATGCTACTTAATTGAGTAATGAGCCAATCAGTGATGTTAATTGGTGTCCTGGATGGGAATCCCGTGAGCCCTTGGGTCCTGCTGGAGGGCAGAAGTGAAGGTGACCGCCGTCCTCCAAAGGACAGCCGAACAACCCCTAGACTTCACCCACGGCGACCGCCATTCACTGGGAGTTGAGCTCCCAGCTGCAGGCGGCCAACGGGAATTCTGGAACCACAGGGGTTGGCAGACTGGCCAGGTGAGGAGAGACAGGAACCAGCAGAAGTCAGGGCTGGCAGCAAGCGAGGAGTGTCAGGAACAAGCAGTGGTCAGGGCTGGCGGCAAGCGAGGAGTGTCAGGAGCAAGCAGAGGTCAGACGAGTCAGGTCAAGCAGAAGAGATGTCTGGAGACAACACACGGAAGCTCGAGTCCTCTGAGACGAGAAGCTGAAGCAAGGATCCTGAGGAAACGCTGCTCCTTAAATAGCCCTCCTCATCAGGGAGCTGAGAATCAGCTGGAGAGTGCGGGGATCTCAGGAGACGTCATCCGAGGGTCATCCAGGGTAGGCACAGCGCCAGGTCTGAGGCACAGCCCCGCTTCAACCAACCAATCAGGAACTCACAAGGCGCAGCCTCGCTTCCCGGGCTCCGTATCCGGAAGAGAAGCCGGCCCTCGAACACCGGCGCCATGTTCTTCGGCTATGTTGATGCGGGCCCAATGGCCGGCGATCGGAAGCAGCGGGGCCAGGATGGCCGGCGATCTGGAGAGGTAACTAAACAGGCCGGCCAATGGTGCGAGGAAAGGCGGCCAACTCCGGGGTGTGGCCTCTAATGGAGCTGCGCTGCTCAGGTGAGCGGCGCGACCGGCGAGGAATGCGACAATTGGCCAATAACAACCAATTATCATCAGTAATTGGCAACAATTAGATTTTACGCGTGCTTTTTTTAGGCGTATTCTAAAAAGAGGCACAAGTAAATTCTAATGTGAATAGCTGAAAGGGAGCATGGCTATGGGAGCAGTGTGGGCATTTCGGGGCATTACTCAAATTTACACGTCTTGTTCTAGAATTCGGAGGAACGCACCTATATGTAGGTGTGGGTATCTACCCAGGGTTTCAATGGCGTAAATTGCCTTGCCTCAATGTAGGCGCATTCTCCAGCCCTAAGTGCTACTCTATACACTGCGCCTAACTTTACGCATGTTATCTAGAATAGCGCTAAGTGCTTTTTTGCCGCATCTAGATTTTAGACACTATTTACGGAATCTGGCCCATAGGGCCTGGTTCTATATATGGTGCTTGAAAAAAAACCACAAGTCTACATTTGCTGTAACATAGTGGAACAGTGTGTTACTCCCTGCTGATGGAACGCTGTACACAGAATGAGAAGGCATCGAGTGCTTGGCCACACCAGCAATCTGATTGGCTGAATGCCTTCAGCTGTTTCTTTATAATGTGTCTCATCTGCGTCGACCTGTTTGCTCAGTGAAGTTCTCCTAGAAGAAAAGAATGGAAAGCCAAGTGTGGAAAATTGGCCATGCTCGGTGAGCACAGGAGCAAACAGAATAACTGTACATAGTTAATCATGATTTATTCTTACTGTGCATTGCCTTGAGTGAATTCTTTCAAAAAGGCGGTAAATAAATCCTAATGATAATAAATCATTGGCCCCTGAGAGCATTTCTTGGAAAGGTTAAAACGAGGCCTCTAATTTGTACAGCGTCAGGATGATGCTCTGCATTGGTGTATTGGACAGACTGAAACACAGCATAATATTTACATGTGATATTGGCTGAGGCTGCATTCTTAGACAAAGGTTAGACTAAACAGCACTGCATCAATCATGATATAGTTCAATACTTTCCAGTTTGTTTCATACTTGATCAAACAGTGTTGTAAAGAGAAATATTTATTTTGCATTTTTTTCTTTTCAAGTGTGCTTTGGGGATCAGTTCTTAGGCAGATGATGGAAAAAGCTGAGGCACCGATGCTCTGAATTGTGTTCAATTCTGGTCATTGCATCTCAAAAAAGATATAGTGGAATTAGAAAAGATACAGAGAAGGGCGATGAAAATCATAAAGGGGATGGGATGACTTTCCTATGAGGAAAGGCTGAAGTGGGTAGAGGTCTATAAAATAATGAGTGGAGTGGAACGGGTAGACGTGAATTGTTTGTTTACTCTTTCCAAAAATACTAGGAGTAGGGGGTTTGCAATGAAGCTACAAAGTAGTAAATTTAATACAAATTGGAGAAACTTTTTCTTCACTCAACATTTAATTAAATTCTGGAATTCGTTGCCAGAGAATGTGGTAAAGGTGGTTAGCTTAGCGTGGTTTAAAAAAGGTTTGGACAGCTTCGTAAAGGAAAAGTCCATAGACCATTATTAAATTGACTTGGGGAAAATCCACTGCTTATTTCTGGGATAAGCAGAATAAAATGTATTGAACTTTTTCGGGATCTTATCAAGTATTTGTGACCTGGATTGGCCACTGTTGGAAACAGGATGCTGGGATTGATGGACCTTTGGTCTGTCCCAGTGTGGCAATACTTATGTATTTATTTACTTATGAATGACCCAGAAGACTGGTAGGTACAACAGGCAGCGGAAATTGATCAGATCCTTGCCATACTTATTTAATTTTTCTTTGGGAGCTCAGCAAGTCTAACAGCTCAGGCTCCTCAAGATATGGTGGAAGCCACTGCTTGCCCTGGGATTAGTAGCATGGAATGTTGCTACTCTTTGGAATTCTGCCAGGAACTTGTCACCTGGATTGGCCACTGTTGAAAGCAGGATACTGGCTAGATCAAGAAGGTTTAATAAGACATGAGACAGCATGACCCTATCTGGCCCATTCTGTGGGCTGAAGCCAGTAGGCGGAGCTTGCCACCATATTGAGTGACCCAAAACATTTGCAGATGCTATTGAAATCAATAGCAAACATGTGAGGTTTATATTGTTTTATTGAACCTCCTCAGTTTTGCATTCTTTCTGTTATGAGGGGATCAGAGGGGAGGGGGAGGGAAGTAAGGGGAGGGGGGTTGGGGAGTTTTTGAGGGGTTTGTGAAGGGAGGAGGGTTATGTTCACAATGTTTTTGTCAGTGCTCCAGAGCTTGTCTTGTTATTTGCAATGATGTATTGTGGATTTCAGTGCTGCTATATGCCTTTATTTATGACGGCGAAAGTTCAAAGGGGGCGTGTCGGCATGGTAGCGAAGGCGGGACGGGGGCGTACGTTTTTGGGATCTTGCCAGGTATTTGTGACCTGGATTGGCCACTGTTGGAAACAGGATGCTGGGCTTGATGGACCTTTGGTCTTTCCCAGTATGGTAATACTTATGTACTTCCTGCCGTGTGCAGGTGAAAAATAACAATCTTGCACCCAATCTTGATTTAATTTAACAGCTTCCTTAGCAGATAAGCGTGATTCTTGAATAAACACTATAAAAGGCTTAAACTGTTTGGAATATGATGGGGTTCTGAATCCCTTTCGCATTAAGAGATAATATGTTAAGAGAAATACAATATTAAAATATATCATATCACACAGCAAGAAGGCATAATTTCAAGAATACCCATATGTGTGTATAAACAGAATCTATTGAGGCATATAATCAGACATACAATTTTAACTTTTAACCTGATATATTTTTTTTAGATATTACAAGTGGTTGTATTTATTGAAGTGGATGTATTTGTTGGACACAAGAGGTAATTTTAAAAGATTATATATATATATATATATATATATATATATATATATATATATATATATATATATATTTTTTTTTTTTTTTACAAAGTACAATAGCTTTAAGGTTAAGTTGTACAAAGATCTGAAGTTGTACAAAAAGCTGTACAAAGAATTGATTGTTATAAATTTATGATTTTCCTTTGGGGCAAAAATTAGTTCAATATCAGGGGCATTTTCGAAAGAGAAGGGCGCCCATCTTCCGACACAAATCGGGAGATGGGCGTCCTTCTCTCAGGGTCGCCCAAATTGGCATAATCGAAAGTCAATTTTGGGCACCCTCAGCTGCTTTCCGTCGCGGGGACGACCAAAGTTCATGGGGGCGTGTCGGTAGTGTAGCAAAGGCAGGACTGGGGCATGCTTAGGAGATGGGCGTCCTCGGCTGATAATGAAAAAAAGAAGGGTGTCCCTGACGAACACTTGGGCGTCTTTACTTGTTCCATTTATTTTCACGACCAAGCATCAAAAAGATGCCCGAACTGACCAGATGACCACCGGAGGGAATCAGGGATGACCTCCCCTTACTCCCCCAGTGGTCACTAACCCCCTCCCACCCTCAAAAAATCTTTAAAAATACTTTTTTGCCAGCCTGTATGCCAGCCTCAAATGCCATACTCAGGTCCGTCGCAGCAGTATGCCGGTACCTGGGGCAGTTGTAGTGGGTGCAGTGCACTTCAAGCAGGTGGACCCAGGCCCATCCCCCCCACCTGTTACACTTGTGGTGGTAAATGTGAGCCCTCCAAAACCCACCACAAACCCACTGTACCACATGTAGGTGCCCCCCTTCATCCCTAAGGGCTATGGTAGTGGTGTACAGTTGTGGGTTTTGGGTTTGGGGGGGTTGGGGGGCTCAGCACCCAAGGTAAGGGAGCTATGCACCTGGGACCTTTTTCTGAAGTCCACTGCAGTGCCCCCTAGGGTGCCCGGTTGGTGTCCTGGCATGTCAGGGGGACCAGCGCCCTAAGAATGCTGGCTCCTCCCACGACCAAATGGCTTGGATTTGGTCATTTTTGAGATGGGCGTCCTCGGTTTCCGTTATCGCCGAAAACCGGGGACGACCATCTAAAAAATAACCTAAGGACGACCTTCTCTAAGGTCGACCTAAATTTCATGATTTGGGCGTCCCCGACCGTATTATCGAAATGAAAGATGGACAGCAATCTTTTTTCGATAATACAGGTTGCCCCACCCCTTTACGGGGCCGTCCTGCAAGGATGCCCTCATGAAAACTTGGGCGCCCCGTTCGATTATGCCCCTCTTAATCATCTACAGATATCCTTCCTTTGAGATAATATCAATTTAACCAATCATCTATTGATATCCTACATTTGTATTATTCATTACTACTGTGTCAAAATTTGGTTCAATATTTTATTTTTATATTTATATTTACTTTTCATTGTATTTTTATGTTATTTATTCATTCTATATGTTGTTTTGCAAATAGACTCCTGATGCCAGCCTTCCAGGCCGAAACACAGCTGTGTCGAGTCTTGTTCATCATTCAATAGACAGCCATTTTTATCTGGAGAGTCGTCCACTGTTTTGCCTTACGATATACACTTTTGCGGAGACCTGTTTCTTCTGTTTCACATCGATAATTTTAAAAAATACCCATATGTATATATAAACAGACGTAGGAGGCATATAGCAATGTATCTTAATAGCTGAATATATAAAAGAACAGAACAAAATACAATAGAACAGATGATCATTCACACCCAACCACACCTTCATAATCGAGGAAGTAGGGAGTCGAGGTGGAGAATGGGCAAACGGGAGCTTAGAGCACATGCAAATAATAATAAGGAACCAGGTTAAGTAAGCAAACCTGTATAGCTGCATATGTTCACTGACTATCATTAGCGTGTTTTCTTGTGAAGAGTTATACTGTTCAAGATCTTTTGGATCTGTATAGGAGTTGGTGGCATTCTTATGAGTGAATTTCATGGTAGCTAGTGCAAATGAACCAAACTTTGCATCAAGATTTTTAAGACGAGGTCTGAAGTCTATGAATGCCTTTCTCGTTTTAGCAGTGTCCATTACAAAATCTGCAGTAAAAAATGAGATAATTACATAAGAACATAAACATTGCCATACTGAGACAGACTGAAAGTTCATCAAGCCCAATATCCTGTTTCCAACAATGGTCAATCCAGGTCACAGGTACCTGGCAAGACCCCAAAATAGTACAATTCATTTTATGCTGCTTATCTTAAAAATAAGCAGTGGATTTTCCTCAAGTCCATCTTAATAAATGCTTATGGGCTTTTCTTTTAGGAAGCCATCCAAACCTTTTTTAAACCCCGCTAAGCTAACTGCTTTTACCACATTCTCTGGCAACAAATTCCAGAGTTTAATTATACGGTGAATGAAGAAACGTTTTCTCTGATTGATTTTAAATTTGCTACTTTGTAGCTTCATTGCGTGCCCCCTAGTGCTAGTATTTTTGGAAAGAGTAAACAAGCGATTCACGCCTACCCCTTCCACTCCACTCATTATTTTATAGACCTCTATCATATCTCCCCTCAGCCGTCTTTTCTCCAAGCTGTAGAGCCCTAGGCGCTCTCATAGGGAAGTCGTCCCATCCCCTTTATCATTTTTGCCGCCCTTCTCTGTATCTTTTCTAATTCCAGTATATCCTTTTTGAGATGCCGTGACCAGAACTGCACACAACATTCGAGGTGCGGTCGCACCATTCCATTGAAGTTGATTTTTATCTTTTAACGCACTGCAGAATCTCCTGAACCTGTGTAAATCTTAGCACTTTTATTATAACTGGTCTGGGGCCTTTCTGAATTGGGCCCATCCGCGACAGAACACAATGTGCCCGCTCCAACTCAAATGGCCTTCCAAGTTTAAGTTGTAGAAAAGATGGAATGAAGGATTCAAAGAATTTAATGGCATCAACACCTTCACTGGCATCCCCAATATACAAACGTTCTTAAGACGATTTCTATTACTTGGTCTTCTAAGACCGCCTTAAGCTCAAGCGTCATTTTGTTCTTGCTGCGACATAGCATATGACCATCTTTGAGGCTGCTGATCTGACTTTCAGTTTCATCAAGCCATTCATTAAAGCAGGGGCGTAGCCAGACTTCGGTGGGAGGGGGGTCCAGAGCCCGAGGTGAGGGGGCACATTTTAGCCCCCCCCCCCCCCTCGGTGATGCCAACCCCCCCCCCCCCCCCCCGCCATTGCCAACGCCACCACCATCAACTTTGACCCCCCCCTCCTGCCGACGACCCTATTGACCCCCCTCCCGCCCCCATCACCTACCTTTGCTGGCGGTACTTATGTTGCTAGTGGAATAGCAAATAGTAGCAACATTCCATGTAGAATCTCCAAAAGTAGCAACATTCCATGTAGAATCTCAAATAGGGAAAGGGAAATGGGACTTGATATACCGCCTTTCTGAGGTTTTTGCAACTACATTCAAAGTGGTTTACATATATTCAGGTACTTATTTTGTACCAGGGGCAATGGAGGGTGACTTGCCCAGAGTCCCAAGGAGCTGCAGTGAGAATCAAACCCAGTCCCCCAGGATCAAAGTCTGCTGCACTAACCACTAGGCTACTCCTCCACTCCACTCCACTTAACCGGCTATGTGTTAGCTGGCCCCGGCACTGACATTGAATTTCTGGGTTTAACGCCAGCGGCAGTCAGTCCAACACTGATCACCACCCGTTGAATATCGGGCCCTATGTGCTCACAGTTGTACCAGCCACAGAGCTGACGTAACTGCAGTTGCGAAAATGCAGCAGGGATGTGCAAAAGTTACAACATTCTGTAAATTACATGAATCACTGGGAGCCCCGCCCATGCTCCGCCCCTGTACATTAATGCATTATGTAAATTAGATGCTCTGTTACCCATTAGTTCCTAGG
Organism: Microcaecilia unicolor; assembly: GCF_901765095.1. NCBI lineage: Eukaryota > Metazoa > Chordata > Amphibia > Gymnophiona > Siphonopidae > Microcaecilia > Microcaecilia unicolor. The sequence goes on from NC_044037.1 coordinate 288,136,585, forward strand.
CGCCCTGCTGGCTGTTTTATAGGTAAATATAAATATTATGTACATTTACCACGTACAGGTCATGTAATGCAGGTGCCTAAATTATACCATTGCCCTTCACATGCCATTTTCAAGTGGCAAGTTACAGTCTGGCAGCCTTGTTAGCTTGTGTGCTAGAAAAGAAGGAAATATTCCACAGGAAGGGCTGGGGTGGGGAAATTCTCCTCACTCAGTATTACGCAACTGAGCTCTCCAGCTTCTGGCATACCTGTTCTGTGAAGAATTAATGAGAAAAACTATTGTTCGTCCTGCGAGAGAGCATCTGATCCACCTACGAACTGTAGCACAGCAGTGGGAGAGAATACACATCAAACACCAGGGAATTTCAGATACTTTTCAGCCTCTGAAGAACAAAGACAGGAAACATGTAAGAGACCAGGAAGCAGAATATTTTTTCCATCGTTAAGTGGAATTCACCACATGGCTTAGTGGGTTGAAACAAAGATTCATTGCTCATCCAGCACAGATTAGTGGTGACTAAGAGCCACCGATGTCTTAAAGCAGTTTGGTTACTCAAGTGGTCTAAGGCCGATGACAGAACAAGCAATATAAGGACCTTGGTACAGCTCCTCTCACACCAGCCCTAGCCAGATTATCCTCCAGTAGCAGGTAAAGAGTAAAGGGTCATGGATTTGGCATGCCGCACTTCTGTGGTACAACCAATTGTATCTCATTCCCCTGTAACCTTCAAAACTTCTTTACAGAAATTTAAACCAAAATTTTAACAACTAAGACTTCAAAACTCCCGGTAGGGACGAATACATCAAGTATTATAAAGTCCACTATCATAAACGGAAGTAAGGTATTATCATTGGTCCATTTAGAACAGAGAAGAGGGAAAAAAGAATCCGCTGAAAAACTCCCAATCTATGGAGAAAATTAGCTGATTAAAAAAAAAAAAAGCCCCTCTCCTATCTCAAAAGATGAACAAGTGAATGGTCAAACAAAACATAGACAAAAGTGGCAAACCCTGAAATCGCTACTCCGTTACCAAAAATCAAGCTGGAACCCAGCAAGTCAACATACTGCACTAAGAAGAAAAAACACAGGGTCATAAACAAAACCCCCAAACAGCATGGCCAGCTCCAAAAAGACTTAGCTGAAACTGTTGCAGGAGCTCTTACTGGAACTGCCACTCATCTAATATCCGGCTGTCACTCCATGAAACCTCCGATACGACTCCAACCAAATAGGCAGTGCGCTGCAGGATCCCCTTGACAATTAGGACTACCTCGTCAACAAAAGTGCCTTGTTTCGCTATTTTCCATGCTGCCTCAGGAAGAAACAATGTACATGCAAGGAGCAGCTCACTACCATCACTGGCTTAAAGATGGTGCCGGAAAGCTATAGATGCCAGCAATTTAAAGAACCAATCCCACCAGCTGACCGGTTGCGTGCATGCTGGTGAGACCATTTCATACCCCGGAGGGAGCCCGATCACATCATCAAAACAGGAACATACCCCCCGGTCCGAAAAAACATCAGGGACACCATTAAAAATAGGCATTCCATTCAACACCTCAGACCGAAAATGGACACACGGCAATTTTGATTTTGCCGCACGTCCATTTTCGGCAAAAATTTAAAAAAGAGCTTTTTTACAGGCGCACTGCAAAATGGATTGGCGCGCACCCAAAACCTGCGCCTACACTACCGCAAGCCATTTTTCAGCGCACCTTAGTAAAAGGACCCCTTATTTTTCTTGCTTGCTTTATTGATTTATTTAAAAATTGGTCTTTTTGTTTGTTGTTATGTTACACCAGTTTTTGTATTCCGCCTATACCTACTCAGTTCAAGGATGGATTCCAATGAACAATAGCTGGGCCAATCTATCCAAGAACTACAAACAATGAAACTAAACAAACTAATACGTTACACTAAACAGTAGTTAAACCAGTTTTACAAAACAGAAAAGCTTTTAGGTGTTATCTAAACTAAAAATAATGAATGCAAGACCTTAGAGAAAAAGTAAGCTGGTTCCACAAGTTGGCCAACTGATATTGAATAGACAAAGAAAGATGTTTAACTGATTTCAGTTTCTTATACATTGGAAATCTCAAATGGAAAAGATTTTCAGTGAGTCTAATATGAAGATCCTTGTAACACTGATACTAGATTCAGCATTTAAGCAGGGATTTCACCAGTTAGAATTTTAAAAGTAGTAGTGACATTGGACATTGCCTTGGCTTTCGATATAATGTATTTAATTAATTTACTAATTTTTAATTTATATTTATTTATTTATTCATTCTTGTATCCCACTATTTTCCAAAAACAAGTTTCGGTTCAAAGTGACTTACAACTTACATTTACTTGAAGTTACAGTTGTGCTTTAATTGATGTTGAGATCCCATTGAGGAAATTGCGTAGAATGGGTCTTCATGGCTGTGCATTAGATTAGAAGGTCCAGGTGAATGGTTTCGTCTCGGACAGGTTTGCGATTGGCTAGGGTGTTCCAGAAGGCTCTGCATTAGCTACATTGCTTTCGATTGTCTATAGGTGTGGGTTTTTTTCGAGCATTGGGTGTCTCGTAGAGAATGTATGATGATGTTCTGCAATTCGTTTTCCCAATGCAGGTGGGGATGTGGATCCCAGTTTTCATATCACGGCCGCAGCTGTGCCCAGTGTGCAGACTCACCTCCGAGTCTTCGGGGGGAGTCAGGCTTTAGCCCAGTGGCTTCTCCCAGAGCCCCGGATTGCCTCACATTTGTATTGAACCAGCTGCATTGCTTCCCCAGGGTATTTTCCCGTTTGTGTAGGCCGATCCCATCTGGGGGACTTTGCTGTCGACTGGTGCAGGTGTCCTGCGCAGGAGACCAACTTTTAAGGACCAGTGGCGGGAACTCCAGTACACCAGCTGAAGACATCATTTCCTGTCCAGGGGATTTATAAGAAGCTCCTGACTCCTAATCCCTGCTTTTACAACAGGTTGCCTGGTTTTGTCTATGCATAAGTTCCTGCCTTGCTCCTGTTTTTTCCTTGTAGAGTCTCCAGCAACTCTCTGGTTCAGTTCAGGACTTGACCTCCTGCATGGACCATCTCCAGATGTCTATGGCATCCCAGGCTGTGGCTTCTCCAAGTTCCAGTTTCCAGATCCAGTCTTCAAGTTCCAAGTCTTCAGTTCCAGTCCAGTCTTCTACTTCTAGTCTCCAGCTTCAGTTGTCAGGTCCAAGTATCCAGTTCCAGTCTCCAAGTTCCAAGTCTCCACTCCCAACTCTGACCTGGAGACCTGATCCTGCAAATTAAGACCCCATCTGCCAAATTCACTCCCCAATTTGTATGGCCATATCCTATTATTTGCCAAGTTGGACTTGTCACTCACCAGTTGAAACTACCTTCTACACTGTGGATCCATTATACTTTTCATGTATCCCTCCTCAAGGCTCTTGTACTGTGACACAGAGAAGATAAACCCCCTGCTCCGCATACTGTGCCCATAGATCCAGACTACGAGTATGAGGTCCAGGACACCCTTGACTATAGGGCACTGCGAGGCAGACTCCAGTACCTTGTCACTTGGAAGGGCTACGGCCCTAAAGAAAACTCCTGGGAACCAGCAGTTCATGTCCATGCTCTCCTGCTCATCAGAAGATTCCTTCATATGTTTCCCCATAGACCCAAACCTGGACTGAGAGGAGGAGGACCTTTGTGGAGGCGGTACTGTCACTGCTGTGGCCATGTCTGGTGCACAGACTCACCTCTGAGTCTTTAGGGGTGTTGGGCTCAAGCCCCATGGCTTCTCCTTGAGCCCCGGATTGCCTCGCAGTTGCAGCAAGCCAGCCAGGTTAGTGCCTCAATGCACTGGGGCATTCCCCTGCCTTTATAGGGCACTCCCACCTGGGGGACTTCGCTGTCGGCTGGTGCTGGCATCTTGGGGCACACATGTGTGCAGGAGACCAATTTTAAAGGACCAGCGGCCAGAACTCCAGGATGCCAGCTGAAGACATTTATAGGAAGCTCCTGTCTCCTAGTTCGTGCCTTCACAACAGGTCACCTGATTTTGTCTATATGTAAGTTGCTGTTCCAGTTTTCAAGTTCCAAGTCTTCAAGTTCCAGTCTCAAGTTCCAGTCTTCAGTTCCAAGTCTCCAGTTCTGGTCTTCCAGTCTCCAGCTTCGGTCACCAGTTCTAAGTCTCCGGTTCCAGTCTCTACCTTCAGTCTCCAGTTTCAGTCTTCACGTTCCAGTCTTCAAGTTCCAAGTCTCTAGTTCCAGTCTCCAGCTTCAGTTGCCAGTTCCAGTCTTCAAGTTCCAAGTCTTCAGTTACAGTCTTCAAGTTCCAGTCTCACGTTCCAGTCTTCAGTTCCAAGTCTCCAGTTCTGGTCTTCAAGTTCCAGTCTCCAGCTTCGGTCACCAGTTCTAAGTCTCCAGTTCCAGTCTCTACCTTCAGTCTCCAGTTTCAGTTTTCACATTCCAGTATTCAAATTCCAAGTCTTTAGTTCCAGTCTCCAGCTTCAGTTGCCAGTTCCAGTCTTCAAGTTCCAGTCTTTGGCTCCTGCCTTGTCCATCCACTCTCTTGATTGGTCTCACCAGGGCATGACTCGCCTTCAGCATTCAACCAGGTACGGCCCAGGGGCTCACCTTTCTAAGCTGTGACATTTTGACTGAGAATATGGCTGGATAAGATCAATGAGTGGATGTTGAGGCATAAATTGATGTTGAATGTGTCAAGGACCGAAGTTATGTATGTGGGGAGATATTTTACCCACTGCTATTAGATATCATAATGTGGATATTGTGTGAAATACCACATTAGGAGTTTGGATGTATTTTTGGTCTCTGGCTTATTAATGCAAAATCAGGTGCAACATGGTGTGACAACATCTTTTTTTCAGCTTCGACTTTTAAGTACGTTAGAACCAATGCTGCTTGCATCTGATTTTAGGATGGTGGTGCAGAGCCTGGTTCTAACTGAAATTGGTAACTGTAATTCAGTTTATCTGGCAATGGTGTCAGCTTTGTTTCGGGCTCTGCGGATTATACAGAATGCAGTGGTAAGATTAATTATTTGGGAGTCTAAATCTGCTCATATTACTCCTGTTTTAAAGTCTCTTTACTGGTTATCAGTTGTGTATAAGGTACAATTTAAACTTTTGCTACTGATTCATTAGAGAATATAGGCTAATGTTCATGCATATATTTGGAAGGCTAGGAGAATTCACCATCTTAAATCAAATGCTGAGATTAGTGGTACCATCCAGGGGCGTAGTCAGACACCCAATTTTGGGTGGACCTGGGCCCAAGATAGGTGGGCAGAACTCCACCCTGTTCCATGAGTGATTTGGTCTCTCCCTCTCTCGCCTGCATGTGATATGGTCTCTCAAACATCCCCCCTTCCCTGCATACCTTTTATATAGCAGATTTTCACTGGCAGCGAACAGCAACTAATACGCACTGCTCATTAGTAGCTCCACAGCCTTCTCTCTGATGCAACTTCCTGTTTCCAGTTTCCACATAGGCAGGAATACATCAAAGGGGAGGCTGTGGGGCTGGTGTGAACAGTATGTGTCAGTCGCTGCAGGCCAAGATCTTCTATTTACAAGGTATTCAGGAGGGACAGTTGTTGGGAGTTTTTGGCTGGTGGGGCTTGGGGATCCCTGCCAGCCATACCATAGGTGTGCTGCTACTGGGTGAGCCTGAGCTCAAATTGGGTGGGCCTGGGCCCACCCAGGCCCACCTTTGGCTACGCCACTGGTACCATCACCAACAGAAATTATCATTATTCTGAGACTCCAGCTCGGGTTTTTTTCTATTGCAAGAACGGTAATGTGGAACAAGATCCCTGATAGAGGCTCTGTGCTAATGTGCTACAATACTTGGTTCCATTATTTTGTACAAACCTTTTTAGTAGAGAGCTGGTCTGATTTTTAGTTCATGTTATGCACAGATTGCATTCCTGTTGTCTTTATATAATTGTAATATTGTAATCTGCTTTGGTTTAACGTAGAATATACTAAATTAGCGAAACGGGCGTGAAGTGATATAAATCACAAAAAATGAAATAAAAACCAATAAATTATGACTCACTAGAAATTAGAGATACAATTCTAAAGGAAGGAAAAAGCCTCAAACGGCTCCAAATCAAAAGATTTATAGAGTTGAAGGTGATCTCACGGATCTGCTCTTCATCATTGGCTTTAAAAAACCTTCCCAGTCCAGTTCAGTCCACAGTTTATAGATTTATTTCAGTTTTTAAAAATTTTGAGTGGCCTAGTGGTTAGGGTGGTGGACTTTGGTCCTGGGGAACTGGGTTCGATTCCCACTTCAGGCACAGGCAGCTCCTTGTGACTCTGGGCAAGTCACTTAACCCTCCATTGCCCCATGTAAGCCGCATTGAGCCTGCCATGAGTGGGAAAGCGCAGGGTACAAATGTAACAAAAATGAAATAGATACTATTGGAGATTCTACATGGAATGTTGCTACTATTGGAGATTCTACATGGAATGTTGCTATTTCACTAGCAACATTCCATGTAGAAGGCTGCGCAGGCTTCTGTTTCTGTGAGTCTGACGTCCTGCACAGGACGTCAGACTCACAGAAGCAGAAGCCTGCGCGGCCACATTGGTGATCTGCAAGGGCCGACTTCTACATGGAATGTTGCTAGTGGAGGAGTGGCCTAGTGGTTAGGGTGGTGGACTTTGGTCCTGAGGAACTGAATTCGATTCCCACTTCAGGCACAGGCAGCTCCTTGTGACTCTGGGCAAGTCACTTAACCCTCCATTGCCCCATGTAAGCCGCATTGTGCCTGCCATGAGTGGGAAAGCGCAGGGTACAAATGTAACAAAAATAAAATAGATACTATTGGAGATTCTACATGGAATGTTGCTACTATTGGAGGTTCTACATGGAATGTTGCTATTCCACTAGCAACATTCCATGTAGAAGGCTGCGCAGGCTTCTGTTTCTGTGAGTCTGACATCCTGCACATACATGCAGGACATCAGACTCACAGAAGCAGAAGCCTGCGCGACCACATTGGTGATCTGCAAGGGCCGACTTCTACATGGAATGTTGCTAGTGGGACTCTGGGCAAGTCACTTAACCCTCCATTGCCCCATGTAAGCCGCATTGAGCCTGCCATGAGTGGGAAAGCGCGGGGTACAAATGTAACAAAAAAAATAAAAATTCATAGTCCTCTATAAATATATAAATTTTTCTTTGTTCTTCAACTCTAGTGCCAAACAGCTTCAAGCTTCAGTGCAATACACATTTATCTGTGCTCCAATTAGAACAATATTCCATTCAGTTTCAAAATAAACATTGCACAATGCACACAAATCCCGTGTTAATGCATTGAAAAACAATACTTATCTCTGCATGCACAAATAGAGGCACTCCTCATAGCGCTCTCCAAACCCCCAGATCAATGATGGCCAGCATTTCGCTTCGCTCCATCCCACACAGCTGCTTCAGGGTCTGAAATTTCAGGGTTATCAAAAGAAAAGAGAGGAGAACATGTTGTCACATGCTAGTGTCTCTGAAACATCTACAGGCCATAAAACAATCTCTCACAAAAATATAGACAGCGTTTCCACTCTAAACTGCTGTTCGACGGCTCTGTGGAGCAGGGACTGTCTCTTCATGTTCAATTGTACAGCGCTGCGTACGTCTAGTAGCGCTATAGAAATGATAAGTAGTAGTAGTAGCAGTCTTTGGGATTCTGGAATCTTGTTACTCTTTGGGATTCTGGAATCTTGCTACTCTTTGGAATTCTGCACAGAATCTTGCTACTCTGGGATTCCAGAATCTTGCTACTCTTTGTCCTTATCCTTTATTTGTCCTGTTTGTCTGTCCTAATTAGATTGTAAGCTCTGTCGAGCAGGGACTGTCTCTTCATGTTCAAGTGTACAGCGCTGCGTACGTCTAGTAGCGCTATAGAAATGATAAGTAGTAGTCTTGAATCTTGCTACTCTTTGGGATTCCGGAATCTTGCTACTCTTTGTCTTTATCCCTTATTTGTCCTGTTTGTCTGTCTTGATTAGATTGTAAGCTCTGTCAAGCAGGGACTGTCTCTTCATGTTCAAGTGTACAGTGCTACATATGTCTAGTAGCGCTATAGAAATGATAAGTAGTAGTAGTAGTCTTGAATCTTGCTATTCTTTGGGATTCCGAAATCTTGCTACTCTGGGATTCTGCACAGAATCTTGCTATTCTTTGGGATTCTGGAATCTTGCTACTCTTTTTCCTTATCTCTTGTTTGTCCTGTTTGTCTATCCTAATTAGATTGTAAGCTCTGTCGAGCAGGGACTGTCTCTTCATGTTCAAGTGTACAGCGCTGCGTACGTCTAGTAGCGCTTTAGAAATGATAAGTAGTAGTAGTAGTCTTGGGATTCCGGAATCTTGCTACTCTTTGGGATTCTGCACAGAATCTTGCTACTATGGGATTCCGGAATCTTGCTACTCTTTGTCCTTATCTCTTGTTTGTCCTGTTTGTCTATCCTAATTAGATTGTAAGCTCTGTCGAGCAGGGACTGTCTCTTCATGTTCAAGTGTACAGCGCTGCGTACGTCTAGTAGCGCTATAGAAATGATAAGTAGTAGTAGTCTCTAAAACATACAGAAATGGCGGTCTTATTTCAAAGGTGACGTCAGACAGTTCTCAGAGGCTCCTCCAATCAGCTGTTTAATAGAAATGACACCATTCGATTCAAGAAGTCCTTCAGGTTCCAAAGACTTTAAAGCAAAGATCCATTTCTGTTCTTTTTGCAGAAGTAGTTTTCAAATATCCCCTCCTCTAGAAGGTGGTCGCACTTATTCTAAAACAACACAGCGCAATTCACTGAAAGAATGTCTTGATCGAACACAATGTTCCGCCAAAGGCAAACCCGCCTTATAGGTTTGTATGGCACTTTTATGCTCAACCAAACAAACATAAAGAGTCCTCGAGGTCTGGCCAACATAGATTTTATCACATGGGCATCACAAACTGTAAATCACAAATTCTGACATACAGGATGTTCTATCCCATAAGCGATACCGTCTTTGGTCCACCGGATTTATGAACTCTGTAGTCTCTATCATAATGTCATATTGCAGTCTCCACATCGGACATGACCTTCAGGCACCCTACTGCCAGAGATGTCATCACTCGGGGTAGGGAGGATTGACAGACACAGATGTTCTTTTAAATTCTTGCCCCTACTGTATGCAAACTGAAGCTGAGTATCCTGAAATATAGGAATGGTCTTCACAAGACCCCAATGCTTCCTCACTGCTCGGGTTGCTCTAGAAGAGCCAACATATTTCATCACATAAGTAATCTTCTCCTCTGAATCCTCCTCAAACACATCTCATTTAGACAGTAACAGGTCCTGATATTTAAACTTCGCTCTGTGATAGGCCTGCTTCACAATCTGAGTAGGATATCCACGTAACTCTAATTTCTTAGATAACGCTTACTCTACAATACCTGATAAACTAGAAAAAGGGAAAACTGTCCTTCAATGGAGGGGGGGGGGGGGGGGACAGCTCTGATAATTCAAACAAAATATTCTTATTTGTGTCCTTGTGGAATACAGTAGTCAAACATCCACCCTCAATCTTTTTCATCAGTACGTCAAGGAAAGAGATCTCAACATCATGAAAATGCATAAAAAACTGTATTTTGGAATGTCAGCCGTATGGATAACCCACAATAATTCCAGCCCCATCCCACAATACAAAAGTATCATCTATAAAGCGAACCTATAGACGCAAATGTTTAAATAAATCTGTTGTACAAACACTATTCAAAATGAGACAGCCATGTCTAGTCAGATCATTGTTCGATCATAAAGCCTTCGCACTCCTAGTCCAAATGTTAGTCCTACCTCACTTCGATTACTGTAACGTTCTATTTCTTGGTATTAAGTGTCAATATCAGAAAAAACTGCAAATCATACAAAATGCAGCTGCTAGAGTAATATACAGATCGAATAGATATACTAGTGTTTCAACTCATCTAAACAAACTGCACTGGCTTCCCATAGCAAAAAGACGCAGGTTCAAAGCTGCTTGTTTACTTTTTCAAATCCTCTGAACCGCTTCGCTATGTCTGGTCCAGTCTAACAGACTGAAAGGACAACTGATGCTAGCATCACCATTTCAAAAGGCAATTCAAAATCAGAAGATTTTCAGCTCTTTATTCCCCATTCTTGGAGTCGAAATATGGAATTCTCTACCTATTCCTATCAGAACAGAAAACAGCTACCTCAACTTCAGGAAGAGGCTCAAAACCTTTCTCTTCCCAAAGACTGCTTCATAACAACCCATCATGACTTCTACCTCCTGGTATCATCCATTATCCTTTCCTTAATGTTTTTAGTCTCATGCATTATTCCAATGGTCTCTAATGTTTCTCAAACCTCACACTAACACTGCTTTTTTCGCACCTAGAATGTAAACCGCACTGAATCCTGGAAAGGGGATATTACTGGTATACAAGAATTGAATTGAATACTTAGGTTCAAATGCATTCATGTATAGATTGGCCACAGAGGGAGACGTAGTGGCTCCCATCGCAACTCCTAAGATTTGCTGGCATATCTTATCTTCAAACTGGAAAAATGTTGTCTTCATCGCAAGACACGCTAGGCGTTTAATAAAAGAAGTGGGTACCCTTGGTGTTGATCTAGCATCCAAGTTTGTACGAAGTACCTCAATAGCTTCATCCTGCGGAATCATTTATATAATGAAGTTACGTCTAGCGTTGCCAGTATACATGTCTGTAAATCCTGTTCCTCTTGAGAAAGGCATCTCAAAAAGTGAGTAGATTCGTTAAGATACGATCTACATGCAGCTACTAAAAGTTGCAAAAAAACAATCAGTAAACATGGATAGTGGTTCCAAGACCGACCATCTACTAGATATAATTGGTCTACCCGGGGGGTTATTCGATGTCTAATGAATCTTAGGTAGAGTGTAAAAAACAGGTATCTGGAGATGCCCAGTATTGAGGAAGTGGGGTCACAGGGAAGCTCAATATAATCTGATCAAGCTGCCTATAAATTTCAGCACAAATTAATAGAGGACTATGAACTGAACGAAGAAAAATGTAATAAACTAAAAGAAGACTATAAATTGTGGACTGGACTGAACTGGGAAGGTTTTTTTAAGCCGATGATGATGAGTAAATCCGTGAGATCACCTTAAACTCTATAAATCTTTTGATTTGGAGCTGTTTGAGGCTTTTTCCTACCTTTAGAATTATATCTCTAATTTCTAGTGAGTCATAATTTATTGATTTTGATTTCATTTAAAGTGGACATAAAAATAAAAAATAAATATAAATACAAAAAAACAAGTCATACAATCAAAATAAAATAACGAAATCAATACAGATAGCCCTAACATTATTTATAAATGGCTTCAGTTCACGATTGAAAATGCTTGACAAAACAGATGTGTCTCTTTACATGCTCATATTCTCTATGTGTAAGGGTAAGTAACATACATAGTAGATGACGGCAGAAAATGACCTGCACGGTCCATCCTGTCTGCCCAACAAGATAAACTCATATGTGTATACCTTACCTTGATTTGTACCTGTCCATTTCAGGGCACAGACCGTATAAGTCTGCCCCGCCTCCCACCACCGGCTCTGGCACAGACCATATAAGTATGCCCAGCACTATTCCCCGCCTCCCAACCACCAGTCCCGCCTCCCACCACTGGCTCTGGCCCAGACCGTATAAGTCTGCCCACCACTATCCTCACCTCCCAACTACCAACCCCTCTTCCCCCCACCGGCTCCGCCACCCAATTTCGGCTAAGCTCCTGAGGATCCATTCCTTCTGCACAGGATTCCTTTATGTATATCCCATGCATGTTTGATTCCGTTACTGTTTTCATCTCCACCACCTCCCGCGGGAGGGCATTCCAAGCGTCCACCACCCTCTCTGTGAAAAAATACTTCCTGACATCTTTTTTGAGTCTGCCCCCCTTCAATCTCATTTCATGTCCTCTCGTTCTACCGCCTTCCCACCTCTGGAAAAGATTTGTTTGCGGATTAATACCTTTCAAATATTTGAACGTCTGTATCATATCACCCCTGTGATAAGTGGTAAGGATTCATGTATATGTTTTTCTGTGTTTTTGTGATGATCCAGTACTACTCAGCATTTTTTCCCTCATCCACTTTTTCTCTATTGTCCGACTTTTTAATTATCCAACAACGTACCAGTCCCATTTATGTCAGATAATCGAGAATCTACTGTATCTCTGTCGCATATGGGAGCTTGCAGTTACACCATCTCTATGGCTGGTACTAAAGAACGATTTTCAAAACATGAAAAATAGATGTTTTTCTGGTTCGAAAATTACTATATTTGTCACTCGATTTTTGGACATTTTCACAAACTGCCCCAAATCAGATTTAGATGTCATATTAAAAATGCCCCTCCCCCCCCCCCTTGTTCGAATCTGACCACTTTTCTCAAGTCCTCTGTGAATGAAATACCAACTAGGCCTACTTTATTGGTTTCCATTGCAACTGAACTTGATTTGAATACTTAAAGCTTATCTCCTAAAAATAAAAAGCTATTCCCTTGTGTGAACAAAAGAATGACTGTCAAGTCAATATTCAGCTGCCATGGTCAACAGTGTTTTTGAACACCAGCTGCAGCAGTCAAAAAAATATCTGGATGGTCAACGCCATTTCTGGATAGTGGTTGGCACTGAATATCCAGATGGTGGCGATATTCAGTCTGCTATCTAGGGGGTCCTTTTACCAAGGTGCGCCAAAAAGTGGTTTGCGCTGGATGTGTACAGGTTTATTTATTTATTTATTTTAGTACATTTCTACCCCACATTTACCCACATGAGCAGGCGCAATGTGGCTTACAATAAATCAAGTGGATACAAGAAATGATGGCTCAGAATCAGAAAGTGACAGGAGGGGAAGGAACAGGGGGTAACACAGGGTAAATGACAGGGGTGAAGCGACGGCAAGAGGGAGAGGTTAAACATTGGAGTTGCCAGTGGAGTAGGCCTTGTCGAATAAGAACGTCGTCTTTAAGGACTTCTTTAACAGTTGGTGGTCGGCGAGCTCCTTAAGTTGTTTTGGTTGGACATTCCAATATTTCGGACTGAGGTAAGGGAAGGATGTTGCAAAAAGAGTCTTGTATTTAACATTCCTACAGGTTGGAAAATGGAGAATGAGGTAGGTCCTTGCAGTTATTAAGGCATTTCTAGATGGTAGATCAATGAGATAGAGCATGTATTTTTCAGCGCACCTGCAAAAAAGGCCTTTTTTGGGGGGGCTGAAAATGGACGTGCGGCAAAAATCGGTGCGCGTCCATTTTGAGCCTGAGACCTTACCGTCACCCATTGACTTAGCAGTAAGGTCTCACATGTTAAACGGGCGGTAATCGTCAGCACACGTACAATGCCGATTACTACCCGGTTAGTGCCATGCAACGGAAACTTTCTGGCGCACCTACTGGACGAGTGGACAAAATGAAATTACCGCCTGGGCCACGTGGTATCGAGGCGGTAGTTCCAAACTGGCACATGTTGCGTGCCCATTGGCGCCTGCACAGCTTAGTAAAAGGGCCCCTTGATAACTTAGGATAGATGGAAGGCTGTCCTAAGTTCTCTGGATGAGTTATTTGGAAAGCGAAGTGAATATTGCCACCATCCAGATAACTTCCAGGACCTCCTCGGTTCCACCCAGCTTCCACCCCAGCACTATTTGCAAAGTGCAAGGGAGATCTCTAAGGATATTCAGAGGCACTTTATGGATAGCACCTCAGAATATTGTTTGTTTTCCCCTTGTTTACCTGATTGTTCATTATATCATCTACGTCCTATATATATTCCCAATTGTATCTGTACTCTGAAATGGCATAAGTCATGACGGAAAATTGTAAGCCACATTGAGCCTGCAGATAGGTGGGAAAATGTGGGATACAAATGCAACAAATAAATAAATAAATAAATATCTCAGTCAGCAGTATTTACCCAAATAGCAGGGACTTTTATCCGGATAAGTGCTTTTGAACATTGACGCAATTCCAAACGTAAGTAGGGTCACCTAATTGTGAAGAGGTCTCTTTTGTTTTACTTTGATCAAATTGATCCCAGGCTGTTGGCTATCGGAGCAACTTTCTTAGATTTTCGTGTCAGTACTTGGTGACGTGTGTGGCTTCAGAATTTCAGTCGACGCTTCTGGGTTTCCTACAGCTGTCTATGCTCTGTATATCATGCTAAGAAATAGAATATAGATTATTCCTGCTATTTCTAAAACAAAAAGCCTTGAATGGCCCATTGATTGGACCAGATCACAGTGCCTCAGTCAGCAAAACCTACTTCATTTCGTGATATTGCCCAGGTTCACCATGCACATTGGCACAAATTCTTCACTTTGAGCAAGATGGCATGGAGGGGCATAATCGAAAGGAGTGCCCAAGTTTTCCTGAGGACGTCCTCGCAGGATGTCCCAGCGAAGGGGCGGAGAAACCCATATTATCGAAACAAGACGGGTGTCCATCTTTCATTTCGATAATATGGTCAGGGACACCCAAATCTTGACATTTAGGTCGTCCCTAGAGATGGTCATCCTTAGACTTGGTCGTTTCTGATTTTCGGCGATAATGGAAACTAAGGACGCCCATCTCAGAAACGACCAAATGCAAGCCCTTTGGTCGTGAGAGGAGCCAGCATTTGTAGTGCACTGGTCCCCCTGACATGCCAGGACACCAACCGGGCACCCTAGGGGGCACTACAGTGGACTTCAGAAAAAGCTCCCAGGTACATAGCTTCCTTACCTTGTGTACCTTACCCCCCCCCCCCGAAACCCACTCCCCACAACTCTACACCACTACCATAGCCCTTATGGGTGAAGGGGGGCACCTAGATGTGGGTATAGTGGATTTCTGGTGGGTTTAGAAGGGCTCACATTTACCACCACAAGTGTAACAGGTAGGGGGGGGATGGGCCTGGGTCTGCCTGCCTGAAGTGCACTGCGCCCACTAAAACTGCTCCAGGGACCTGCATACTGCTGTCATGGAGCTGGGTATGATACTTGAGGCTGGCCAAAAATATATAAAAAAAATTTTTTTAGGGTGGGAGGGAGTTAGTGACCACTGGAGGAGTAAGGGGATGTGATCCCCGATTCCCTCCGGTGGTCATCTGGTCAGTTCGGGCATCTTTTTGTGGCTTGGTCATAAGAAAGAAAGAAAGAAAGAAAGGACCAGGTAAAGTCGTCCAAGTGTTTGTCAGGGATGCCTTTTCCATTATGGGTCGAGGACGCCCATGTGTTAGGCACGCCCAAGTCCTGCCTTCACTACGCCTCCGACACACTTCGGTCATCCCCGCAACAGAAAGCAGTTGGGGACGCCCAAAATTGGCTTTCCATTATACCGATTTGGGTGACCCTGTGAGAAGGACGCCCATCTTGCGATTTGTGTCGAAAGATGGGCATCCTTTTCTTTCGAAAATAAGCCTGATAGCCTCAAAATGCCAACGAGATAATGAGTGCAAGCTGCCTGAAGTCAGGACTGGGCTCTCCTCAGTTCTTGAAACCACCAGGAAAGACACCTTCAGCAATTACTAAATTATTATGAAAGTAAATAGGGCATTGGCTCTCTCAGAAGCCAAATGCTGCACCTTAATTTTTCCTGACTCAGACCCAAGAATACAGCCTTGGTATAATGCCCTATTTCAGACACATTCAGTTGGACACTGTGACGGTTTGGCCGTGCCAAGCTTTCATCACACATGGATTTCAGCCAGGCTTCGAGTTTCAATGTAAACAGAGATTCTTGTTTGTTAAAGAAGTATCTGTTTTACAATGAAACCCCACATAGGCACATCTGGAACATCACTGCACAGATCGTATATCAGTGCATACAGCACACATTTCTCCTAAAGAAATGCAATCTACCGCATATGAAAACTGAGCCAGTAAATTATACAGAGAAGAGACAGAAGCACACACACCAGAGAGGAATTGTTTTGTTTAAAGCAACAACTACATAAAAATAGTGGCCAAGGAGTTTCTCTATAGTGGAGGAGTGGCCTAGTGGTTAGGGTGGTGGACGTTGGTCCTGAGGAACTGAGTTCAATTCCCACTTCGGGCACAGGCAGCTCCTTGTGACTCTGGGCAAGTCACTTAACCCTCCATTGCCCCATGTAAGCCACATTGAGCCTGCCATGAGTAGGAAAGTGCAGGGTACAAATGTAATAAAAAAAATAAATAAATTGTGTACCTGTGGCAAGAATCCTTGGCAGATATAAACTACCACAAAGGAACAATTATGTTAACTATTCCACCAAATTTGTAACACAAAACCTTATAGGAATAGATACAATTTTAACAAAATGCACTCTTGATTAATATTATTTCCACAAAATTGGTGTGTATATGAATTAGAATGATGAAAATAATAGATATGAGATTGATGGTGTAATATATATGTTCACAGCCATTGCAGTTGTCATATATACAATGGATGAATCAGAGTGATCTATCGCTGTGCTAATGCGATGAGTAAACAGCTCCTGAGTACGCCGTTGGCGAAACACAGCACTGTGTAGAGCTGCAAGATAGGACTTTTTTTTGTACAAAGAATTGATGGACAACGAGCTAAAACAGCTTTAATTTATGAAATAGACTTTTTGGAAGAACATGGACACAACTGGAATGAACTGTGTAAAGCACGGATTTTAAACAGTGGAATAATATGCTAGAAATATGGTATTGAGTGGAAGATCAAATTGGATATGTTTGCTTATAATCTCATATGTACTAGACAAATAATGGAGTAATCTACTATAATAAAACTCACCCTCAACGTTCTGAGGACACTGACATCAGTGAAGCCAAGCCCTGACTTCCTTCAAAAAGGTTCGAAGGTTCGTGGTGGTGAAGCCACCAAAATCGCTCCGGGCCCCGCCCTCGAGGGCGAAGCAATGGCAGAACAACGAAGGGGTTGGCAGGGAGGGAGGCAGGGGGAGTGGGAAATCACTCCGGGTCCCGCCCTCGCGTCAAACATCATGATGTTGGGGGCGGAGCAATGGCAGAACAACGAAGGGGTTGGCCAGGGAGAGAGGGGGGATGTTGGCGACAAAAACCTTGCTAGCGCCCGTTTCATTTGCTCAGAAACGGGCCTCTTTTACTAGTAATATTAATGAAGAGTGGATTTTGTTTAAAATTATATCTATTCCTATAAGAATCCTTGGCAAACAGGGCACGTGAATTTTATTCTCTGAAGTGAGAATGTCATCAAATAATATTCCAATGGCAATAAAACTGTTTATTTTTCAAGAATGGGTGTGTGGCTTGAATTGTAAAGAGACAATATTGTCCCCCTGAATTTTAAAGATTAGCTTGTGACACTCACTTATGCACTGCCCTTTTCAGCCCAGCACAGTGCAGTTTCTTACCCCCACCTATCTGCAAATCTGTTTTTGCATTGCATGATATTATTAATCTTCATTTGCAGTTTTCTGTCTTTGCTTTGCTTTAGCCAAAGATGATATTTTGTTTGGTAGAGGTGAAGAAGAGTGACGGACAGCCAGAACATCTAGGAGAAAACTCTAAAGCAAGAGAAGACAAATATACAAGTTGTCCAACGGCTATCATTCTTGCCAGATTTAAGGAGCCCTTTCACTGAAGTGTGTTAAGTTAACGTGTGAATTGGCATGGGTTGTTACCGCAGGAGTGTGGTAAGTGTTACTGTGTTGGCATGATAGTCTGCCCTTACTATACTAAAAATCCTATAACAAGCCCAGCAGAACATCAATGTAACTGAAAAACAATCCTCAATACTTAGCTGCGGGGCGTGGGATATCCGGAGCCAGTGGGGTAACTTATGATGCGCTCAAAGAGGTGAAATTGCAGTCTTGCGTTGCATTGTTGTGGGCCCAACAGGATGTAGAACCCTCCTCAAAGAGGTGAAATTGCAGTCTTGCGTTGCATTGTTGTGGGCCCAACAGGATGTAGAACCCTCCTCAAAGAGGAGAAAATTGCAGTCTTGCGTTGCATTGTTGTGGGCCCAACAGGATGTAGAACCCTCCTCAAAGAGGTGAAATTGCAGTCTTGCGTTGCATTGTTGTGGGCCCAACAGGATGTAGAACCCTCCTCAAAGAGGTGAAATTGCAGTCTTGCGTTGCATTGTTGTGGGCCCAACAGGATGTCGAACCCTCCTCAAAGAGGTGAAATTGCAGTCTTGCGTTGCATTGTTGTGGACTCAACAGGATGAAGAACCCTTGCAACGCAAGACTGCAATTTCACCTCTTTGAGCACATCATGTTACCCCACTGGCTCCGGATATCCCACGCAGGGCCGTGCCTAGGGTCTCTGGCGCCCCCTGCAGCCTATCAGTTGGCGCCCCCCCCCTGCAGACTATCAGTTGGCGGCGGCAGCGCCCCCCCCCCCCCCCCCCCGTGAAAATGATCGCTCATCACTTGCCACACTGACAGGAATTGTCAGCAATATTCTTAGAAAGAAATTGCTATACATTGCAAAATAAGATAGCAGATGTAAATTCTCAAAGTGGACATATTCCAAACACTAAAATGAAAATAAAATGATTTTTTTTCTACCTTTGTTGTTTGGTGACTTTCTTTTTCTGATCATGCTGGCCCAGTATCTGATTCTGCTGCTATCTGTCCTCTTAACTCCGTTTCCAGGGCTTCCTTTCCATTTATTTCTTTCCTTTCCTCCTTTCTTCTTCATTTCTGGTCCTCAGCTTCTGCCTATTTTCTTCATCCATGTGCAGTTTTTCTCCTCTCTTCCTTTTCCCTCATTTCATCTCCTTCATCTCTCTTCCCTCCCCTCTATGTCCAGCAATTTCTCCTCTCTCCCTGAGCCCTGCCCTCCCAATCCATGCCCATCCATGCTCCTCTGTCACCTGCCCCCTCCATTCATCCCTATCCAGCAATTCCCCTCTCTCCCTGAGCCCTGCCCTGCAATCCATATCCATCCATGCCCATCTGTCCCCTCCATTCATCCCTATCCAGCAATTCCCCTCTCTCCCTGAGCCCTGCCCTCCCAATCCATGCCCATCCATGCTCCTCTGTCCCCTGCCCCCTCCATTCATCCCTTTCCAGCAATTCCCCTCTCTCCCTGAGCACTGCCCTCCCAATCCATGCCCATCCATGCTCCTCTGTCCCCTGCCCCCTCCATTCATCCTTTTCCAGCAAGTCCCCTCTATCCTGAGCCCTGCCCTCCCAATCCATGCCCATCCATGCTCCTCTGTCCCCTGCCCCCTCCATTCATCCTTTTCCAGCAATTCCCCTCTCTCCCTGAGCCCTGCCCTCCCAATCCATGCCCATCCATGCTCCTCTGTCCCCTGCCCCCTCCATTCATCCTTTTCCAGCAATTCCCCTTTCTCCCTTCCATGACCCCCCCTCGCATCCATGCTCCTCTCTCTCCCATGTCCCAGCCTGGCCCGCCCTCTTCTCCCCCCCCCTTCGCATCCATGCCCCCCCTTCGCATCCATGCTAAGTAGTAGTAGTCGTTTCTCCCCTGCCCTCCCGCTCCCATTGTTCAACTGCCCACCCTCTTCTCTCCCCCCCAACATCCCTTTTCTTTTTTTTTTTTTCTTTTTAAATTTACCTCCGTGGCGGTTCCGGCAGCGCAGCGTCAGGGAAGGAGGCGGCGCTCCCGACGTCTAGCCTTCCCTTCGCTGTGTTCCGCCTTCTTCTGACGTCATCCTTGACGTCAGAAGAAGGCGGAACAAGGGAAGGCTAGAGACTCACAGAAGCAGAAGCCTGCGCGGCCACATTGGTTATCTGCAAGGGCCGACTTCTACATGGAATGTTGCTAGTGGGACTCTGGGCAAGTCACTTAACCCTCCATTGCCCCATGTAAGCTGCACAACGGGTGCGCGGGGTACAAATGTAACAAAAATAAAAAATAAAATATATAACCTGCAGGCTGTATAAGGGTGTGGGGTATACACAAACATATATACACACAGACCAATTTAATGCAGACTATACATGGGTGCACCGGGTTATACTTGGGTGCAGGTTATATGCGTGAAAATATGGGACATGGTCCTCACCTTTTTCTGTAATGCCAGGACTAGGGGGTGGCAAATGGGTAGGTTGCCCCAGGTCTCGTAACAGGGGGAGTTAGGGAACCTTTTCCCCTAACTCCTTCCTTTCTTCCCTCAGGGTTCGATGCAGAAAGCAATCGCAAGCGTAGCAGTAGGGTTAATGAGGGCTGAACACTGGTTCTACACACCGTGCAATACAGAGAGGAATTGTGCGCAGGTGTTAAGTCACGTGGAAGACACAGCCGCAAGTTGTATTAAATTGTATGTTTCCATTTTCCATTTATTTAATCTTATATCGCACGTTTTCCAAATCAAGTTTGGTTCTATGTGGCTTACAGAATAACAGGATCTGTGAAAAGTGGTTTACATTGTAATGAGGAATTTTTAATCAACAGGTTTATGGAGAAGGGCGACCAAAATAATAAAGGGGATGGGACGACTTCCCTATGAGGAAAGGCTGAAGCGGCTAGGGCTCTTCAGCTTGGAGAAAAGACGGCTGAGGGGAGATATGATAGAGGTCTATAAAATAATGAGTGGAGTGGAAAGGGTAGACGTGAAGCATCTGTTTACTCTTTCCAAAACTACTATGACTAGGGGGCATACGATGAAGCTACAAAGTAGTAAATTTAAAACGAATCGGAGAAAATGTTTCTTCACTCAACGTGTAATTAACCTCTGGAATTCATTGCCAAAGAATTTGGTAAAGGTGGTTAGCTTAGCGGGGTTTAAAAAAGGTTTGGCCGGCTTCCTAAAGGAAACGTCCATAGACCATTATTAAATTGGACTTGGGGGAAAATCCACTGCTTATTTCTGGGATAAGCAGCATAAAATGTTTTGTACTTTTTTGAGATCCTGCCAGGTATTTGTGACCTGGATTGGCCACTGTTGGAAACAGGATGCTGGGCTTGATGGACCTTTGGTCTGTCCCAGTGTGCCAATACTTACGTACTTATGACTTACTATGATAACTACTTATGTTTCAACATTTTTATTAAGGCTTCATCAGGTTAAACATCCAACATACTCCATGAACTGTTCACTATAATTCTAAAGCCTGAACATTGGAAATATTCCAGAGATTCAACATTACTATGATAACTACTTAAATAGAACAACAAATCTTCATATTTATAGGGTAACTGGGAGCCTACTCTTAATGACATCTACTATGTAACTGTTAAATAGAGAGCTGCAAAGATCATGTTTACAGCGTAACAGGGAATCTAACTATAATATCGGATCTACAGTGTATCAGTTTCGGTGTAACACAGGTTAACAGCGGAATAAAGAGCTATTGTGTTTGACTCGAACAGTTCTGGAGAATGAGTAACAGTGTAGCTATGTGTTCTGTGGGGGATCAGGAATCAGGTTCTGGTAAACAGGGAAGTGTTCATTTTAATTTAGTTGAAGAATAGATAGGAGCCATGGTCGGGGATGAATGCTCAATCTTCAGAGGCTTATCCTTTGTCAGTAAAGAATTTTGAGAAGAGATGTGAGTTTAGCCTTTTGCAAAACGTAAGGTAATCAGTTATCTGTCTAATATTTGAGGGTAGGGGTGTTAATGAGCTGCTTTAGGTGTTCGGTGGTATGCAAAACGTTTGCTGCTCACTTTTGACGCAAGCACGAAGCGAGAAATTTTCCACAAGGGTTCAGGTTAGTGTAGAAGGTTTTGTAGTGAGGATTTCTTGTCAATCTTTCACATTTAAGTGCTGGTTTTGTCTTGTTCTGCAAGCAGAAGGAAGCCTGTGCAAAGGCAGATGGTAAGAAACAAACATTTTATGTTTATATTTATTAAAAACTTGTTATACCGCCAAGTACCAACATACAAGAATCTAAGTGGTTTACAATAAAAAACAGTAAAAATAAGCACATAAAAATAGAAAGGAACGCCAAAGTTGGATAGGAAAGAAAACAAACATTCAAGATCATTCATCCAAACACACACACACACACACACACACACACGCGGCTGTAATCCAGGACACAAGCCAGCGATTAAAGAGGCAGGAATATTAACAAAAGGCCTGCTGAAAAAAATGGGATTTCAAAAGAGCTTTAAACTAGGGCTGCTTTTCAATTAAAATTTCTAATCGCGATCAATCACACGATCAAAATGTTTAATCGTGGGGGTAATCATGCGATTAAAAGAAAAGAGGACGTATACTCTAGGGGGGAGAGGGGAGACTGATAGCCAGATCAGGCAGGCAGACTGGGGGGGGGAGGGGGGAGACGGATGCAGTCACTTACAGCCTGTGTGACTGCATCTCTCTTCCCTCCTGCCCCTCCCCCCAGACTGCCTGCCTGCTTGCCTACATGCCTGATCTTTCTCTTTCCATGCCCCCAACCCCATGTAGCACCTCTCTCTCCTTGCCCCCCTGAATTCCAAGGCTTCTTTCCCTTTCCATGCCCCTCTATGCAGCACCTCTCTCCAGGGGCGTAGCCACGGGCAGGCCCGGGTGGGCCTGGGCCCACCCAATTTTGGGTCAGGCCCGTCCAGCAGCAAAGTTCCTGACGGCGATTCCAGTCGCAGCGATTCCCACACGCTGCCTGCCGGCTGCCACTCAATCTCCTTGCGCTACTAAGCGCTAACCCGGAAGTCTTTCCTCTGCAGGAGAGACTTCCGGGTTAGCGCTTAGTAGCGCGAGGAGATTGTTGAGCGGCAGTCGGCAGACAGCGTGTGGGAATCGCTGCGACTGGAATCGCCGTCAGGAACTTTGCTGCTGGGTGGGCCTGCAAGGAGGGTGAGATGCTGCAGCTGCACGGGGGGGGGGGGGGGGGTGAGATGTCGCATGGGGGAGGGAAGATGGGGGGACACAGCAGCTGCACAGGGGGAAGGGAAGATGGAAAGATGAGGCTTGGTTGGTGGGTGAGGGAGATGCAGCAAAGGGGTGGAGGGGTGAGGAAGGGAGAAGTCTTGGCTGTGTATGAGGTGGAGGGGAGGGACACATGCTGCATACAGAGGGGATAGGTGGGGAGGGGGAGAAATGATAGGCATAGGAGAGGAGGGAGAAATGGTGGGTATAGTGGAGGGAGGGAGGGCGGAGCAGAGAAAATTTTGTGCCCACCCACTTTTGGCTCAGGCCCACCCAAAACTGGCTGTCTGGCTACGCCACTGCCTCTCTCTCCTTGCCCTCAACCAATGCAGCACCTCCCTCGCTCCTGGCTCCCGAGTCCAATGCTTCTTTCCATGCTCCCCACCACCACCACCATGCAGCACCTATCTCCTTGCCCTCCTGAGTCTTATGCTTCTTTCTCTCCTCATACCCTCCCATGGAGAACCTCTCTCTCTCTCCTTGCCCCCCCCCCCCCCCGAGTCCAATGCTTTTTTCTCTTTCCAATGCCTCCCCATGCAGCATCTCTCTCTCTTTACCCTACCCGATGCAGCGCCTCTCTTCCTCCTTGCCCCCTGAGTGCAGCGCTTCTTTCCCTCTCCGTGCCCCCCCATGCAATACCTCTCTCCCCTCCCTCGATGCAGCAATTTTCTCTGTCCTTGACCCCCCCCCCCCCCCCCCCCACCCCAGTCCAGTGCTTCTATCCGTCTCTTTGCCGCCGCAGTCCGGCACCTCTCTCTCTCCCTTCCTTGCTCTCCTTCTTGCAGCATGAGCGAAGAAAAAGGCAGGACTGCTCTGACTAGCCCGGGGGCCTTTCTTCAACAGTGTCCCACCACCCTTGAGGAAACAGGAAGTTGCTTCAAAGGGTGGGATGCAGCTAAAGGAAGGCCCCCGGGCTGGTCAAAGTTGTCCTGCTTGTTACTTCACTGACCCTGCTGGAAGGACAGCGGGGAAGGGAGAGAGAAAGAGGTGCTGGACTGCAGCGTAGCGAGGGATAGACGCGCTGGACTCGGGGGAGGGCAAGGAGGGAGAGATGTGCTACATTACATAAGTAATGCCACACTGGGAAAGGACCAAGGGTCCTTCGAGCCCAGCATCCTGTCCACGACAGCGGCCAATCCAGGCCAAGGGCACCTGGCGAGCTTCCCAAATGTACAAACATTCTTTACATGTTATTCCCGGAATTGTGGATTTTTCCCAAGTCCATTTAGTAGCGGTTTATGGACTTGGCCTTTAGGAAACTGTCCAACCCCTTTTTAAACTCTGCCAAGCTAACCGCCTTCACCACGTTCTCCAGCAACGAATTCCAGAGTTTAATTACGCGTTGGGTGAAGAAAAATGTTCTCCGATTTCTTTTAAATTTACTACACTGTAGTTTCATCGCATGCCCCCTAGTCCTAGTATTTTTGGAAAGCGTGAACAGACGCTTCACATCCACCTGTTCCACTCCACTCATTATTTTATATTGGGGGAGCAAGGAGAGGGAAGGTGCTGGTGAGAGATGCATGAGACACGCAGGAGCTGGAGAAGGAAAAGGAGAGGAAACTAGCCTGGCATAACAGTTAAGCGTGGCTTGCAGTGGTTTTTGGCACCCTCAGACCTCAGTGCCCCCCCTGCTGTGCTTACAGGGTTGCACCAGCCCTGGGTATGAAGGATCTGGAGGGGCTAGTAAGAGATTGAGAGAGCATGTAAAGGGACTGTGGAAGCTGGGGTGAGAGATACGCGAATAGGATTAGAGATGAGGTAAAAGGGGCAACAGGAAACTGGGCAGAGAGAAAAAGAAAGGGGTTGGGTGCCAGGAGGGGTAGAATGACAGGGAAGGAACTGGGGCTGGTGAGGCAATGGGAGTCAGAGGAAGATAGATGATGGTTTCGGAGGGTGCGAGTACAGTGGATAGGAAGTGGATGATAAGGAGAACAGGAAGTTGAAACAGAAGAAGCAGATAGGGGGCAGGGGACAGTGAGAAACTGAGAACCATAAGGAGAATGAGGGATAAAACCTAACCGGGTCTAAGGATCGATAGCACAGTCCTGCTTGTTCTAGTTTCCTGATAGTAGGTGTACTGGTGCTGTCTTTTCATTGGTAGGGCTGTTGCAGTTTTAGTCCTGGAAGTTAGTGCTGTTCTGGTAGGTCTGCTATATAGGTTCTGTATGTCCGTATGTAGAATTTTGTGTTATTTGCCTGGTAGCAGAAGGAGAGCTTTACTGTTCCTGAGTTGACAACAGTTTGAATTTTATTTTGTACTGTGTGTTGTGTAAGTATCCTTGGAAGAACACTGCTAACTCCAGACTCCGTTCCTTTTATCTTGCTGCACCATATGCCTGGAATAGACTTCCAGAGCCGGTACGTCAAGCTCCATCTCTGGCCGTCTTCAAATCTAAGCTAAAAGCCCACCTTTTTGACGC
This sequence comes from Microcaecilia unicolor, assembly GCF_901765095.1. NCBI lineage: Eukaryota > Metazoa > Chordata > Amphibia > Gymnophiona > Siphonopidae > Microcaecilia > Microcaecilia unicolor. Next base: position 288,161,841 of record NC_044037.1, read on the forward strand.
TGCTTTTAACTCCTAACCCTTAACCCTTATTTTATCATCCTCACTTTAATATTCCCTTATCTCTTGTTTGACCTGTTTGTCTGTCCTAATTAGATTGTAAGCTCTGTCGAGCAGGGACTGTCTCTTCATGTTCAAGTGTACAGCGCTGCGTACATCTAGTAGTGCTATAGAAATGATAAGTAGTAGTAGTAGTAGTCTTTGGGATTCCGGAATCTTGCTACTCTTTGGGATTCTACACAGAATCTTGTTACTATTTGTGATTCCGGAATCTTGTTACTCTTTGGGATTCTGCATAGAATTTTGCTACTCTTTGTCTGTCCTGATTAGATTGTAAGCTCTGTCGAGCAGGGACTGTCTCTTCATGTTTAAGTGTACAGCGCTGCGTACGTCTAGTAGCGCTATAGAAATGATAAGTAGTAGTAGTAGTAGTCTTTGGGATTCTGGAATCTTGCTACTCTTTGGGATTCTACACAGAATCTTGTTACTCTTTGGGATTCCGGAATCTTGTTACTCTTTGGGATTCTGCATAGAATTTTGCTACTCTTTGTCTGTCCTGATTAGATTGTAAGCTCTGTTGAGCAGGGACTGTCTCTTCATGTTCAAGTGTACAGCGCTTCATATGTCTAGTAGCGCTTTAGAAATGATAAGTAGTAGTAGTAGTAGTAGGGAATGTGAAGGACTTATGTTAGGATTTTCTCTAATCCTGTACAAAATATAGATTAATTAATCAAATGAAACTATCAGTTATAATGGTAGTTTTATTTATCTGATGGGTGATAACTGCAGAGGCTCTCTTTATGCGCAAAGGCCCATGGGACTTTTCTTCTATTGTTTTTTTATAGCTAATTTAAAGGTAGGGGACATGACTTATCTGCTGACTTCCCAGTCCTCACCTTGACTGACAGATGATCTGCCCATCAGCCCTTCCCCCAACCTCATCACTAAAGCAAGTCCAGAAAAGTGTGTGTGTGGTGGTGGTGGTGGGGGGGGGGGTTGGAGCCTAATTCTGAAAATCTGCCCTGGGGGGGGGGGGGGGGGGGGGGGGGGGGGGGGGTTGGAGTCTAATTCTGAAAATCTGCCCTGGTCACAGTTCTGTTTTTCTGTGAAAATTTCTGTCAGGTTTTGATGATTTCAAGTGAAAGACCTGGATGAAAGTTTCCAAAAGCCTATTGCATTTCTTAAGCAGGGGCGGTGGTGGCAGGAAAAAAGCTTGAGGGACCGAAAGCACTCTCTTCTCAACGTGCCAACTGAAAGAACTTTTGTTGTTTAAAAAAATAATAATAATAACAGAGTCCCAACAATAAAAACAAACTGATCGGCCAAATCAAGACCTGGCAAAAAACCAAAGCTTAATTACCGACGTGAAGTTTTGTGAAATCCATGATCAAAGGGTCTGGTTAGGTGATGATGACATCGCACAGTATCAAGACGAACAACGCTAAGACAAGCCAGGTCCTTTGTGTAACTGGCATAAACAAGTCACGTTAAATCCTGGCCACGCTTTCTTGCCTATGGCGAGGGGTTTCCTGGAGAATCAACAATAATACCGCGGGCAGGAGTCAACAGAACTTCGATGGAAGAAGGGACGCATGACAGGAGAAGCCTCTTTATTAGAAAGAGGTGTCTCCCAACCCATGTTTATAAACACCAGTTCTTAATTTTGTGAGGTACAGCCTCAGTCGCTGTTGGCATCCCTTGGAAAGTTCCAGCGGTGAGGAAACGGCTTATTCAGCAGACTGAATTTCTCATTAGCTGTTTTTACCCTTAATGAAAGCAGGCAAAGGATTCTCTCTTCGGTAAAATACAAACAGATTTCGAATCTGCGCAATATTTCTAGAAAATGACGAAGGCCTTTAACATTTGCTGTGCTGGGTTTTGTTGTTGTTACTCTAGTGCTCGTTTGACTGATGGAGTTCAATATATTATTAGACAGGCCTGGATAAATCAGCATTGTGTATTAATTAGACAGTAAGGAAAAGTTAAACTCGCAGCCATTGTTCCCTGTAAGCTGAGTGGGAGTCCTCCACGTACAATCCTGCCAGCAGGTGGTGCTGTTTCACTATCACATTTTCAATAGTAAGGGACAGAGAAGCTCTGCAGGACTCCAGGGAAACTGCCTGGCCCTAGCAATTGAAAACTTCATATTGAAGCTCCACCCCCCCACAGGTAACAATGCATTTGGAGGATTCCTGCTCGGCTTAGAGGGAACAGTACACCCAGGGACATATTGAGGACAATTCTATAACCATTTAGGTAGGTTCTGTTATAGGATCCTAGAATAAACTGGTATCAGTTGCACCTAAACATTTAGGAGGAAATTCAAGAAATGGCACTGAAACTTTGGCGCCACAAAAATTCCACACTAAAGGGTATTCTACAAAGGGCACTTTTTTTTTTAGATTTGCTCACACCTTTTTCAGTAGTAGCTCAAGGTGAGTTACATTCAGGTACTCTGGATACTTCTCTGTCCCAGGAGGGCTCACAATCTAAGTTTGTACCTGAGGCAATGGAGGGTTAAGTGACTTGCCCAAGATCACAAGGAGCAGCAGTGGGATTTGAACCAGCCACCTCTGGATTGCAAGACTGGTGCTCTAACCACTAGGCCACTCCTCCACTCTGTGCCTTGTATAGAACAGTGTTTAGTGTGGATCCCACACCTAACCTTTGGGTGCTAGACTTACGCCTGCTGAAACCCGGTGTAAATGTTAGTGCCCAAGTTAGAAGCTGTTAGGCAGTATTCTGCAATTCTGTACACAACTTTTCAAATGCCCCTGACACACCCATGGCTATGCCCCCTTTTCAGATATGCATCATGGGAGTTAGGTACCATGCCTTATAGAATAGCACGCATCCAGATGTACATGCAAATTTTAATGCGTACCAATTAACTTCAATAATTGGCTGCTAGCCAGTGGCATACCTACCTTATATAGCACCCAGGGCAGAGCACACCCCTCCCCTAGTTGGAGTGTGCACACACACACCCTGGAAGCGCACACCCCCTCCTCTCCAGCTGCACACACACCTCTCCTACCCGACAGTGCACATCCCCCCTCCTCCAAGCAAGGGGGTGTACGGAGCAGGTGCGCATTGTCGGCTCTACCAGTCTCCTGCCCCCCTCAGATGTCAACTTTCTGTTCTGGGGCAGGGGACTGGCAGAGCTGATAGTGCACACCTGCTCCACGCACCCCCTCACTGCCACCCCCACTGTCCCTCATAAGTACATAAGTGTTGCCATACTGGGACAGACCAAAGGTCCATCAAGCCCAGCATCCTGTTTCCAACAGTGGCCAAAAAAGTACAAAATATTTTATACTGCTTATCCCAGAAATAGTGAATTTTCCCCTAGTCCATTTAATAATGGCCTATGGAATTTTCCTTTAGGAAGCTGTTCAAACTTTTTTTTAAACCCCGCTAAGCTAACCGCCTTTACCACATTCTCTGGCAATGAATTCCAGACTTTAATTACACGTTGAGTGAAGAAACATTTTCTCTGATTCGTTTTAAATTTACTACATTGTAGCTTCGTCGCATGCCCCCTGGTCCTAGTATTGGCCACTGTTGGAAACAGAATGCTGGGCTTGATGGACCTTTGGTCTTTCCCAGTATGGCAATATTTATGTACTTATGTACAGTATTTTCTCAGTTATCCACATAAGTGGGAGGCTCAATAATGTCCCTCCCACATTCTGCTAGTTAAGCGGTATTTGCAGACCAGTGTTTGCACTTCTGCTGATATGTGTGCACATGACCTTCGCAAGTCATAGAGCATTAATCCAGACACATTTCCTGATGATGGCTTGTAACTTAAGCATTAGATTTCAAATGATAGAGCAGCTTAGGAAGTCACAGCTCCGAGAACCACTGTTAATGGTCAAGATAGCTATCCCCAATAACTGACAATCTTAATTAAGGCAGAAGTTACTAGAGGGGCTTTGGTTTCCCCGTTTGTTTTATGATTTCTATGGACAACTAGAAAGCCACACGAGGATTATCCACCATGGTTGAAAAACTAATTAACAGCTACGCATCGCCATTGTGTGAATAATGAGGGCAGATCTACTTTACCATAACATAATTATTTGGGGTAGAAAGTGGCTGATCCCTCAAAAGCGCCATTCATACTCTTGATGAAGTGCTGGTTTACAGGTTTATGGGTGGGGAAGGGGCTATTTTGCAGTTATACCCTAAGGCAGAGGTTTTCAACCCAGTCCTCGGGGCACACCCAGCCAGTCAGGTTTTTCAGGATATTCAATGGGGATATCCTGAAAACCCCGACCGGCTGGGTGTGCCCCGAGGACTGGGTTGAAAATCCCTTCGCTAAGAAGTAGGCATTTCCTCTTCTTCTTTCACTTTGGGAAACTATCTGCACTCACCTACAGAATTCATAGTACCATCAATTACCCAATTGTGAGCCACAGGACCATTGTTGATGTAAATGCTCTGTAATTTTGTTCTTTATAATTGTCTCTACCAGGGGTGTGCTGGTAAATTTTTAACAACAGGCTCTTTCTCCGGATGTAGCCAGCTCTGCAGTTGGAAGGACTAGGGGTGGCCGGGGTGGAGGGGAGCAACACTTGCCTCTCTCTCCTCCCTCCCTTTGTGTGGGCACGCTAGGCATACCTTTGCTGGCAGCCAATAAATGGACTGCCACCACCCCCAACGTCTTGCTCTGAGCAGCATGCTGGAACTTCTCACACATGCTGGAGAAGTCCCAGCCTGCTGCTCAGAGCTGGAAACAAGGAGCGGGGAGCAGCAGCAGTCTATTTACTTGGCTGGCAGGACTCAGCATCCCCACCAGCAAAGTAAAAGAGAATTCAGCAGGGGGCCCAAGCCCACATTTTGGGAGCCAGTTGTTAAAGTAGCCATGGAGGGCCCTACTTTAACAACCGGCTCCCAAAATTCTTAAAAACTTAACAACCGGCTCTTGCGAGCCTGTGAGAGCCTGCTCCAGCACACCACTGGTCTCTACCATTTTGCCCATCACCGACGTCAGGTTCACCATTCTATAACTTCCCGGATCACCTCTGGAACCCTGTTTAAAAATTGGCGTTACATTGCCCCCCTCCCCCTCCAATCTTCCTGTACCTTGCTTGGAGGAGTGGCCTAGTGGTTAGGGTGGTGGACTTTGGTTCTGAGGAACTGAGTTCAATTCCCACTTCAGGCACAGGCAGCTCCTTGTGACTCTGGGCAAGTCACTTAACCCTCCATTGCCCCATGTAAGCCACATTGAGCCTGCCATGAGTGGGAAAGCGCAGGGTACAAATGTAACAAAAATAAAATAGATACTATTGGAGATTCTACATGGAATGTTGCTATTCCACTAGCAACATTCCATGTAGAAGGCTGCGCAGGCTTCTTTTTCTTTGAGTCTGACGTCCTGCACGTATGTGCAGGACGTCAGACTCACAGAAGCAGAAGCCTGCGCGGCCACATTGGTGATCTGCAAGGGCCGACTTCTACATGGAATGTTTCTAGTGGGACTCTGGGCAAGTCACTTAACCCTCCATTGCACCATGTAAGCCACATTGAGCCTGCCATGAGTGGGAAAGCACAGGGTACAAATGTAACAAAAATTTTAAAAAAAGATAAATTATGTATTACTAACAATAGCTCTGCAAGTTCATTTTTCAATTCTGTCAGTACTGTGGGATGCCCCATTACATCTTCCAGGTAAATAGAGCCCTCCTCGCACACATCTTTAAAAAGGTGGGCTAAAAATTCCCCCCAAATCTTTTGTCATTCTAATCTGCAGCGCCTTTCAAGTTCACCATTTGCATCGATTTAATTTCCACTCTTGAGCTTCAACTTGGCTTTTCAGTTGATGTTAAACAGCTCTGAATTGCAGCAAAGTGCATGATAATAATTAAAAGTAAATGCTTGGAATGGTGGTCTATCATTTATTACCCTTCAGCAGCTACAAGCTTGGCAGGACTAATTGAAATACCTTGGTTCACATGGACCAGGGGCTTCCTGCTGATAGTCCATCTGCACCTGCAGTCTGTTCCCTGGAAAAAGCCCTTCCACCAATGCAGGCACAATACATAACTGCCTATTCCGATCACCATTACTTAATTAGTCATTGGAATGTTAATGGTCAGCTTAGACTGTATGCTAATTATTTTTGGTTTTGCTGGAATATTTCCCAGTGAATGGAGAACCTTGGATGGTATAATATCAATGGGATCAAGCCCAGTATGTACGAGATTAAAAGAGCCAGGGCCAGCTGTGCTGGGAAAAGCTTGAGAGTGCACTGACAGCTTTTTAAAAAATGATCGTAACAGTTCGTCAACTGTTTACAAACTGCACTGTGTAGGCCGGTGTGGCCTTAACATAAGAGTAAAGTGAGATGCGGAGTGCCGCTTCACCGGGTGGGTTTTTATTTCTCGCCACACTTGTTCATTTGCAATTTGGAAGTTAATTGCATGGATGCGCGTATGATACGCAGACACACGTAACACAGCTCTCAAAGGCAAATCTACAAACCTGGTAACGTAGATCAATCATAAAGCATCACGTCATGTGTTTGGTGACTTTATTCCACTTCTCCTAACAATGTTGTGTGAAAGATTTTTTTTTTTTTTCTTTTGAAGCCCAAAGGCTTTATGGAAATACCTAGAAATTTTCTATAAGGTCCCCAAATCCTCCCACTACAAACATACACATCTGCACACGCTCACCAGCATGCAAAAAATTGGGGGTTTCTTTTACAGAGACGTGCTGAAAAATGGCTTGCAGTCGTGTCGGCGCGGGTTTTGAGTGCGCGCCGATCCATTTTTTAGCGCGCCTGTAAAAAAGGCCTTTTCTTTTTTTCGCCGAAAGTAGACGTGCAGCAAAATCAAAATTGTCACATTGTCTAGATGTGACTTGTGTTGGTCCTGTAACAACAAAACTGGAACTCTTATACACCTCCTATTCGAATGTCCACATCTTGCAATATTTTGGTCAGATGTCTGGGAAAAATTGCAAGAGATTTTTGGTTTCCAAGAATCTTTTTTGCCTAAATATGTAATATGGAAATCCGTTTGTATCTCATTTCTCTTTACAGAAAATGACAAGTTATTGTTTGACTTTTTTGGTCTCAGTTGCACTGAAACTGATCATCTCGCACTGGAAAGATAATTCCCACGTAAATGTGGTGGTTTGGTGGAATTGGATTCTGCTATACAAAAAGTATGAGCAATCTACATTAAGTTCCAGGCTTGGTCATAAAACTGCTATTCAAAAATGGAAATCTTTAGACCTTTTTCTCTCCTCTTTGGACTAATTTTACACCTTGAATTCGGCTTTGTGTATTGTATTGTGTGTTTTATTTTGTTGCATTGCCTTTTTGGCTGGCTGTATCTTTCATCTATATATATAATTCTCACCTCCAACATTCTGTCCTGCCTGGGACCGTGGCTCCTGTGGTCTGCTAGGCACCATCATGACGTGTGCCCCTCCCACTGAGTTCCAGACTCTGCCCTCCCTCCGATTTCAACACCCCCCCCCCCTCCACGTTACGGACCCCTGGACCCCCCTGCCGCGACCCTCTCGAACCCCCCTTCAACACGAAAACACTCCCCCGCTGCCGTCGCATAACTGTGCTGACAGGGGACCCCAACCCCCGACAGCCGAAGTTCTCTTCTCGGCTGCGCTGGGGCGTTGCTTCATGAATGATCAGCTGTTCAAGTTTCTGTGCGTGCATCTGACATCAGGCGCACGCACAGAAACTTCAACAGATGATCATTCAGCAAGCAACACGCCTGCACAGACAAAAACAGAACTTCGGCTGTCGGGGGTTGGGGTCCCCCGTCAGCACAGGTAAGCGACAGCGGCGTGGGAGTGTTTTCGTCGGGAAAGGGGGGGTCCAGGGGGTCACGGCAGGGGGGTCCAGGGGTCCGTAACACGGAGGGAGGGTGTTGAAATTGGAGGGAGGGGGGAGTCTGGAACTCGGTGGGAGGGGCGTGAGGGGGCCTTGAAATGGGTGGGTGGGAGGCCTGTGTGGGAGGGAGGGAGGGAGGCCTTGAACTGGGAGGGAGGCAGACCGGCCTTGAACTGGGTGGGAGGGAGGGAGGGAGGGTGGCTTTGAACTGGGAGGGCGGGGGGGAGGGGGGTCTGGAACTCGGAGGGGACAGAGCAAGACAGCGAGGGAGGATGGGGGATTGCCTTGCTAGCGCCCGTTTCATTTCATAACGAAATGGGCCTTTTTTACTAGTATCTAATAAAACTGTTTAAAAAAAATTGTCACATGTCCATTTTGGGTCTGAGACCTTACCGCCAGCCATTGACCTAGCGGTAAAGAATCCAGGCGGTAATGACCTACGCATGTCAAATGCCACTTGTCGCGTGTCCGTTATACGTGCCCGAAAATAAAAAATATTTTTCAGACGCGCTTATCGGACGCACGCCAAAAATGAAATTACCACAAGAGCCACGCGGTAGTCGAGCAGTAACTCCATTTTGGCACGCGTTGGGCGCGTGTAGACGCTTACATGGCTTAGTGAAAGGGCCCCTGAGTATCATGCACACTGTTCCCTCTTAGCTGAATGGGAGTCCTCCACCTACTGTCCTACCAGCGGGTGGTGCTGTTTCACTGTCACATTTTCAATAGTGAGGGACAGGCAAGCTCTACAGGACTCCAGGGAACCTGCCTGTCCCTAGCAATTGAAAACACAATGTTGACGCATCGCCCTCCACTGGCAGCAATGCAGTTGGAGGACTCCCGTTCAGCTTAGAGGGAAACGTGATCATGCAGTGATGAGTAGACAAGTAAAAATCTGCTGGGATTTGGGTGACCTGTTGCTCCAGTGTGCACACAGTAGGGCTATGTCTTAGCAGCTACCTTGTTGCATGACTGTCAGGGGCATTTTCGAAAGAGAAGGGCGCCCATCTTTCGATACAAACCGGGAGATGGGCGTCCTTCTCTCAGGGTCGCCCAAATCGGCATAATCGAAAGCCGATTTTGGGCGTCCTCAACTGCTTTCCGTTGTGGGGACGACCAAAGTTCCCGGGGGAGTGTCGGCAGTGTAGCGAAGGCGGGACTGGGGCGTGCTTAGGAGATGGGCGTCCTCGGCCGATAATGGAAAAAAGAAGGGCGTCCCTGACGAACACTTGGGCGACTTTACTTGGTCCATTTTTTTTTAACAACCAAGCATCAAAAAGGTGCCCAAACTGACCAGATGACAGATGACCAGGAGCCGCATATGCATTGAATATCCAGGCTCCGTTCAGCCCGCGATTGTGAGCGGCTCAGATGCTGCTTACCGCCGCAGGTTGACAATTGGGCGGAATAAAATTACCATACACTTGCATGCATATGTTATGATGGAATACAATATGTAAATTAGGAATATTGACCTTTTCCACACCCTCACTGGACAAGTTGCATTTCTGGGAACTGCTGAACCAAACCTTAAGCAATGGGTCTTTTGGGGAAAGGTTTGCCTTAGGACTATTGTGATACTCCACGAGTATAGTGGAATTAGAAAAGGTACAGAGAAGGGCGACAAAAATGATAATGGGGATGGGACGACTTCCCTAGGAGGAAAGGCTAAAGCGGCCAGTTGTCTTCTTCAGGAGTGGCCTTCTCTCTGGCAGAGATACAGCTCTTTCCGATTCCAGCCCTCTGGATACGACCTACAGTTCAGGTTTCTCCCTCTGGAGGGAAATCTCTCCTCTCAGCCAAAAGACCAGGAGACAGAAAGAAATGCTGTTTTCTCCCATCCCCTTCCCCTGCCAGAAGCTCAAGGCTCTTGAAAATCCCCTTCTTGGTTAGTTATAGTGAGGTGTTTGCATTGAGCTGTAACATAGGCAACCGAGACACCTCGGGCCTAGGGCATTCTTTACATTGTGTAATAATCACTGGAGACACATGATAATTTCTTAACATGGCACAACTTGGCCGCAGCTTTATTTAAAACCAAACAATTTCATAAACATAAACCCTCAGGTATACCGAAGCCAATCAGCTCACGGCTTAGTAGAGGCCGAAGAGGCCGTCCGAGCCCAGCCCAGGGGTTTTAAACCCCCCCCCCCTTTTTCCCAGCCCCTCACAGCGGGGAGCACCTACGAGGTGGGGTCCTGACCTCCTCCCCTCGCTTGCTCCCCGCTGCTTCGGGTAGGCTGGCCCATCGGTGCACGGTGCCATGTTAATGTCGGCTCCGTGCACCGGGGGGGCACTTCGCCTCTTTTAATGATGCAGAAAGCCGTGGCAGAGATGCATACAGCTGTTTTATTTATTTACTAGCCGTTATGCCCATTAAAACGGGCGAGATTTCCAGCTACCCTCCTCTCCAAGTCGCCGCCGCCCCTCCCCCCCCCAGAGTCGCCGGCCCGGGCCCTCTCTTCGCGATTCAACTTACAGCACCGAAACCGCAGCAGGCAGATCAGCTGAGCTGCCGTTGGCCCTTCCTTCTCTGCCTGTGTCCCGCCCTCGTGTGACGTAACGTCGGGGAGGGCGGGACAGAGGCAGGAAAGGAATGCCGACGGCAGCTCAGCTGATCTGCCTGCTGCGTTTTCGGTGCTGTAAGTTGAATTGCGAAGAGAGGGCCTGGACCGGGTGGAGGGGGGGTGGCAGCGGTGACTCCAGTTGGGGGGGGGAGCGGTAGCGACCTCAGCGGTTCCCTCCCTCCCTCCCCTTCTCGCAGTTTCCCTCTCTGTCCTGCCCCCATCATCACGTATTGACGCGGGGGGGGGGGGGGCGGGACAGAGAGGGAAAGTCTCTACTGCGCATTTGCGGGCGAGTACGGTCACTCGCAATTTATTTGTTTGATTTATTTACTTACTTATTTTGGTTCACTTATATCCCACATTTTCCCAGCTTATGCGGGCTCAATGTGGCTAACAAAGTTACTAGAAAATTACATAATAAAACAGGTTAAATTTGTTCCAGTAAGAAATTTTACAAATTAAGTACAGAGTAGCTAAAAGAAGAGAATACGGATAGGAATAAAGGAGCAACAAAAGAGAAGCTGACAGAGGGTAAAGAGCGGGTAAGCTAACAAAACGGGGGGGAAAAGGGGGTTAAACAGCATTGTTGACTTCGGGGTAGACCTTATGAAACAAATATGCTTTTGGTAATTTTTTAAAAGTTTGATGATCCAATGTCTCTTTCAGGAGCCTCGGCAAAGCATTCCAGGTTCGCGGGCTGATAAACGAAAAGGAAGAAGCGTAGATTGTCTTGTATTTTAGATTTCTGCATGAAGGATCGTGCAGATTAAGATAAGTTCGAGATGACACCAAGGAATTTCTAGCAGGTAAATCAATCAAATCACACACGTAACCTGGTGCTTCGCCATACATGATCTTGTGAGTTAAGGCACAGATCTTGAAATCCATGCGGTCCTTAATGGGAAGCCAGTGAATATAATAAAGCACCTTGCAGAAAGCTAAATTTATGCATGCAGAGCTTGCACTGTAATCTAAGGGAGCCTACCAGATGCAAGCGCACAGAGGTTTCGTGGTAAGCATGAAAGTGGCAGCATATATCGGCGCCTGCAATTCTGCGTATAAAAATCAGCCTTGCAAAAATTTCATGCACATAGAATATTTTGCAAGGCTGATATTTATGCGCAGAACACTTTTTTCTGTTTAGACCAGGGCCACCGAGAGGGGGGCAGGGGGGACAAAATACCCCAGGCCTCCAAGGGGGGCCCGGTGCCGGGGTCAGGCCACCGGCGCTGCAGTCCCTGGTCTCACCTGCCTGCCTGCTCGGCTCCAGGCCCCCTGCATTCAAAGCGGCAGTCGCAGATCGCATCTCTTCTGGCCTTCCCTCCCGCCCTCGCGGAAACCGGAAGTTACATCAGACGAGGGCGGGACACAGGGAGGGAAGGCCAGAAGAGAGGCGATCTGCGACTGCCGCTTTGAATGCAGGGGGCCTGGAGCCGTGGAGGCAATAAGGTGAGACCAAGGACTGCAGGGCGGGGGGGCGACGGGGGGCGGCAGCGGCAGGTGGGGCAGTGGGGGGGGGGGCAGAGGCGGGGCAGCCTTGCCTCAGGCCCGGCCTAGTTTCTCGGCGGCCCTGGTTTAGACCTGCGTACTAAGGCCACAGCTTTTGTAAAAGAACCCCATAGTGATTAACAAAGTGGCCTGCGGTATTGCAGGCGCGTGTATTGGGACGCGCGCTGGACCATCTCTCCAGCGTGACTGGAAAAAAAGGAGAGGAAGGGTTGGGGTGAGGAAATGGACGTACGACAAAATGAAAACCAGCGCGCGTCTATTTATAGCCTGAGCCCTTAACGCCACCCATTGACTTAGTGGTAAGGGCTCACACGTTACAAGTGCGATTACCATCCAGTGCCCACCAACCACCTATTACTGCCAGGAACGGCGCCATGGTAGAAAATAGAAAACACAAAACTCAGAATTACCCCCAGGTACAGATGCTTGCCGGGCTTGCCAGGTGCCCTTGGCCTGGATTGGCCGCTGTCGTGGACAGGATGCTGGCATTACTTATGTACTCAGAAGCCTGCCTGGCTTCATCCCTCCAAGCACATGCTCTATCCTTGCTGGTCATTTTCTCAGCCCCTGTAAGTATTTTCTGCACCCCTCCCTGATGAGCAGAACAGGGCCAACGAGAGAGGAAGGGAGAGGTGAGGGGGGGGGGGGCAAAATACCCTGGGCCTGGCCTCCAAGGGGGACCCAGTGCGATAACCCAGTCCCGACACACAGGACCAAGAAAGAGACAGACCCTGGTGCTGAGCCCCACTTGAAGACCAGGGAGGAGCAGACGCATTGACGTAGGAAGGTAGAAGACGGGGGCGACCTGAGTGAGCGAGAGAGGGGTGGCAGTAGCAGCTGTATGTGTCCCGAGTGGGGGGACGGAGGCTGTGGCAGCCCTGCCTCGGGCCTGGCTCTGTCTCTCGGCAGTCCTGGAGCAGAATTCTTCATCTTGGGCTCAGCTCACTATCCTTTTCTCTCCCCTGAGAAAACATCCTCTTTTTCACCACAGAGGTCATCATCCTCTGCAAAAAAAGGCAATATTCCAATATCTTTCCTACATTTAACCCTGCATTTATCCAGTCAGCCAGACGTCCCTTTTCCACCTGTGCAATAATTCAGACTCCATCTCTCTATTCACTCCACATCCAGTGTTTCAGTCTGGCAGTCTGCCAATTAATACATCAACATTCAGTTTCAAGGACTCATGCTGCCTGGCAGAACGCTTGTTTTAAAAATATTTGCATGCAGTAAGTTATCTGTTTTCATTTACTTGCAATAAACAGTTGAAAATTTAAAAAGTGAGTCTTCCCTTGACCTGGTTTGGTGACTGTTTAATTAATACATGGACATATATTGTGAGGAGTGGCCTAGTGGTTAGGGTGGTGGACTTTGGTCCTGGGGAACTGAGGTCGATTCCCACTTCAGGCACAGGCAGCTCCTTGTGACTCTGGGCAAGTCACTTAACCCTCCATTGCCCCATGTAAGCCGCATTGAGCCTGCCATGAGTGGGAAAGCGCAGGGTACAAATGTAACAAAAATAAAATAGATACTATTGGAGATTCTACATGGAATGTTGCTATTCCACTAGCAACATTCCATGTAAAAGGCTGCGCAGGCTTCTGTTTCTGTGAGTCTGATGTCCTGCACGTACGAGCAGGACGTCAGACTCACAGAAGCAGAAGCCTGCGCGGCCACATTGGTGATCTGCAAGGGCCGACTTCTACATGGAATGTTGCTAGTGGGACTCTGGGCAAGTCACTTAACCCTCCATTGCCCCATGTAAATCGCATTGAGCCTGCCATGAGTGGGAAAGCGCAGGGTACAAATGTAGCAAAAATAAAATAGATATTATTGGAGATTCTACTTGGAATGTTGCTACTATTGGAGATTCCACATGGAATGTTGCTACTATTTGAGGTTCTGTTCCTACTATTGGAGATTCTACATGGAATGTTGCTATTCCACTAGCAACATTCCATGTAAAAGGCCGCGCAGGCTTCTGTTTCTGCGAGTCTGACGTCCCGCACGTACGTGCAGGACGTCAGACTCGCAGAAGCCTGTGCGGCCACATTGGTGATCTGCAAGGGCTGACGTCTACGTGGAATGTTGCTAGTGGGACTCTGGGCAAGTCACTTAACCCTCCATTGCCCCATGTAAGCTGCATTGAGCCTGCCAAGAGTGGGAAAGCGCAGGGTACAAATGTAACAAAAATAAAATAGATACTATTGGAGATTCTATATGGAATGTTGCTACTTTGGAGATTCTACATGGAATGTTGCTATTCCACTAGCAACATTCCATGTAGAAGGCTGCGCAGGCTTCTGTTTCTGTGAGTCTGACGTCCTGCACGTATGTGCAGGACGTCAGACTCGCAGAAGCCTGCGCGGCCACATTGGTGATCTGCGAGGGCTGACATCTACGTGGAATGTTGCTAGTGGGACTCTGGGCAAGTCACTTAACCCTCCATTGCCCCATGTAAGCCGCATTGAGCCTGCCATGAGTGGGAAAGCGCGGGGTACAAATGTAACAATCAGTATCAGATCAGCATATCTATGTCTTTAAACAATGAATGCACAAACCCTGCAGAAATCGTAATTAAAATGCAGCTTCATACATTTACATCAGATTGGTGGCTGGTGTTAGCACAACTCCATCCATGCTCTGCCAAAATGACACCCCTGAACTCACCTATATCCAAGTCACATAAGTGTACACATGTTCACAGCATCGTGTGTTCTTTTACATGAGGGAGTAATTTTAATATGTACAATTCCGCTGATAAAATTATCCTTGTATAAAGGTACACACAATGACAAAAATGTGTTTGCCTTTGTGTGTACCTTTACACAACTTAAGTGTAAGCATGTTTGGGGGCGTAGTTTGAGTGGATCACAGGATCCACCTGACTACCAAATAAGGGGAAAAAATACTTTATGGCAGATTGACCCGGCCCAGTGCATCCCAAGATGCACTGCATGGGACTGGGTGCCGCCATTTTTCAAGATGGTGTCACCAGAGGCAGGAGTAAATGGGCATCGCTCCTGCCTTTTTCAGATATGGTGCTCCGGGGGCGAGGGGGAACTACTTCTAAAGTTTGGATGTCACTAAATACCAGGAAATACTTTTTTCTAAGTCAAGGGGGGGGGGGGGTTGGATTTGTGGAAGGAAGGGTTCCACTAGATACATTGCATTTCTTAAGCTGAGGGAGGGAAGGAAGGGGTAAGTTATATTGGGGAGTAGGGGTACCACTAGACACCAAAGAAGTGTTTATTTAAGAAGTAGAAAGGGAGGAGTCAGGCACCATGGAATTTATTTTAATTTTTCTTGGGGCAGGGGAGTGGAGGAGTGGCCTAGTGGTTAGAGTGCTGGACTTTGGTCCTGGGGAACTGGGTTCAATTCCCACTACAGGCACAGGCAGCTCCTTGTGACTCTGGGCAAGTCACTTAACCCTCCATTGCCCCAGATACAAATAAGTACCTGTATATAATATGTAAGCCGCATTGAACCTGCTATGAGTGGGAAAGCACAGGGGGGAAGGAGATGGGGGGGTCAATGAAGACTACAGGGGCTTTCTATGCGCCTCAGACCTGGCAGTAGGTTTCTGGTATTGTGCCCCCCCGGGTAGACATCAGTGTACTGCTGTGGGGTACATAAGTAATGCCACACTGGGAAAAGACCAAGGGTCCATTGAGCCCAGCATCCTGTCCACGACAGTGGCCAATCCAGGCCACGGGCACCTGGCGAGCTTCCCAAACGTACAAACATTCTATACATGTTATTCCTGGAATTGTGGATTTTTCCCAAGTCCATTTAGTAGTGGTTTATGAACTTGTACTTTAGGAAACCGTCTAACATCCTTTTTAAACTCTGCTAAGCTAACCGCCTTCACCACTTTCTCCGGCAACGAATTCCAGACTTTAATTATACTTTGGGTGAAGAAAACTTTTCTCCAATTTGTTTTAAATTTACTACACTGTAGTTTCATCGCATGCCCCCTAGTCCTAGAATTTTTGGAAAGCGTGAACAGACGCTTCACATCCACCTGTTCCACTCCACTCATTATTTTATATACCTCTATCATGTCTCCCCTCAGCCGTCTCTTCTCCAAGCTGAATAGCCCTAGCCTCCTTAATCTTTCTTCATAGGGAAGTCGTCCCATCCCCGCTATCATTTTAGTCGCCCTTCGCTGCACCTTTTCCAATTCTACTATATCTTTCTTGAGATGCGGCGACCAGAATTGAACACAATACTCAAGGTGCGGTCACACCATGGAGCAATACAACAGCATTATAACATCCTCACACCTGTTTTCCATACCTTTCCTAATAATATCCAACATTCTATACGCTTTCCTAGCCGCAGCAGCACACTGAGCAGAAGGTTTCAGTGTATTATCGACGACAACACCCAGATCCCTTTCTTGGTCCGTAACTCCTAACGTGGAACCTTGCATGACGTAGCTATAATTTGGGTTCTTTTTTCCCCACATGCATCACCTTGCACTTGCTCACTTTATTATCATACATTTTAATATGTTGTGTGCTGATTTCTACTGTAGAAGTAAACGTCAGTGCACAAACCCTTTTTCTGTACAGCGGCCATTAATGAGCAGGTAAATTGTTTGTTATCCACAGGGCTTTTTTTGAGGGGGTACTTGGGGGTACTGAGTACCGGCACCTTTTCCACTGTCTGCTAAAATTGACCCATGAACCTCAAGTTTTAATGAAAGAGCTCAGGGTCTATACACAAATTCTGCCTTGTCATAGATTCTGTGACTGGTTGCAGGGGGCCTGGCTATTACGGGATGGGTCCCTCGGTGATCACCCCACCCCTGAAGGATGGCCTGGAATTTGAGTACCGGCACCTTTTTCGCTAGAAAAAAAAAAGCACTGGTTATCCACATGCTGCAGCTTGCAATAGCTTTCCGCATTGGCCCCAGTGTCCCTAGCAGGGACCCCTGTGGTTTGAATACTAGACTAGAACAAGACAAGAACTAGGAACGCTCAAGGTAAGTCTTAATGCCACTGTACTTCCAACACAAAAGGGCAAGCAAGGCTTACTGAAAGCAAAGAACTTGACGATTGGCTGGAATCCCAGCCCTTGAGAAGCAAGTCAAAACCAGGAGTCAAATGCATGGCTGGACAAGAAAACAAACTAGAAGAAACAAGCCCAGAGCTGGAACAGCACTGCTCAATTCCTGGGCTGGGCCAATCAGGAAACATGAACTAAGATTACCAGAAATACATGACACACAGCTATGAATAGCTACAGCTATAGTCCCAAGAAGCAGAATAGTTTGTCCTGTAAGGCAGTTGTCTCCCAACCCAAGAGCCACCGGTCCAAGATTGACTTGTGCCTGACAGTCATCCATACTGGGGGAAAAAAAAAATCCCTGAAATTTTACACCGGAAAAAAATCCTGACATGTCAGGGGATTTCTTTTTGTTTCAGGCTAGAAACAGTATGAAACACTACATACATGTCCCATATCATTTCAAACAAATGCATATCCCTACTGAGATGTACTAGTGCTCTTGACAGCATGGATGAGTAACCGAGGGTTTTTTTGTTTTAGAGTTCATCTAAGCGACTGCCTAGTATGTGCCTGGGATCAGAGCAAACCGCATATATAACAAGATTTGTATTTTAGGCCTAGTGCCCAGGACTGGAAAACACCAGGAGGCCGGAAGGAAATACCACATATTTATTTGTTGCATTTGTATCCCACATTTTCCCACCTCTTTGCAGGCTCAATGCCTGCTGTTCTCCTCTCAAACTCAGCAGCTTACTCCAGTGAATGAGTGGCCTAGTGGTTAGGGTGGTGGACTCTGGTCCTGGGGAACTGAGGAACTGAGTTCGATTCCCACTTCAGGCACAGGCAGCTCCTTGTGACTCTGGGCAAGTCACTTAACCCTCCATTGCCCCATGTAAGCCGCATTGAGCCTGCCATGAGTGGGAAAGCGCGGGGTACAAATGTAACAAAAAAATAAAACAACTTGTTTACTTTAAGTCTCTTGTTTCCTAAATATTAGGACAATACTATCAGCAGCAACAGCAGCAGCAAAATCATTTACAAAGGCTAAAGCGGCTAGGGCTCTTCAGCTTGGAGAAAAGACGGCTGAGGGGAGATATGATAGAGGTTTATAAAATACTGAGTGGAGTGGAATGGGTAGATGTGAAGCGTCTGTTTACTCTTTCCAAAAATACTAGGACTAGGGGGCATGCAATGAAGCTACAAAGTAGTAAATTTAAAATGAATCAGAGAAACTTTTTCTTCACTCAACGTGTAATTCAACTCTGGAATTCGTTGCCAGAGAATGCAGTAAAGGCAGTTAGCTTAGCAGGGTTTTAAAAAGATTTGGCCCGCTTCCTAAGAGAAAAGTCCATAGACCTTTATTAAATGGATTTGGGGAATATCCACTGCTTATTTGTGGTATAAGCAGCATAAAACGTTTTGTACTTTTTGGGGATCTTGCCAGGTACTTGTGACGTGGATTGATCACTGTTGAAAACAGGATGCTGGGCTTGATGGACCTTTGGTCTGTCCCAGCATGACAATACTTATTTCCTTTTGTCAAATAGTACTCCTGGTGAGAATATGTAAATACTCTCAATGTAACACTGCTTCAAGCAGTTTATCCTTAGTATCAGATAGATATCAAAAAGGGCCCTTTATTAAGCTATGTTAGGCTCTTACACAAGCTTAATGCAACTTAAAATGGCGTACCACAGGACGCACTCAGGCAGCCAGCGGTAACTTCCAAATTAGCGTGCACAAATCCAAGCGCTAACATTTTTTTGAGGGGGCCTGTCAAGGGTGAAGAGTGGGTATTCCTGTGCTAACCAGTTACCCCATCCACATTACGGCATGCTAACTAGTTAACGCAGGAATACAGTGTGAGCCCTTACTGCCCAGAAAACGGGTGGCGGTAAGTGCTCACATGGTAATTTTTTTTAACCGGCAATATTAGCATATGACAGAAAACAGGAGTGGGAGACGGAATAGGCACTCCAAAAAAACAGACCATGGAGCACCCAAAATGTGAATAAAGGTCAGGTATACCCAAAAAGTAGCACATATGAATTTATGTTGTTGGGCAGACTGGATGGACCGTGCAGGTCTTTTTCTGCCGTCATCTACTATGTTACTATGTTATTGGTTTTCTTTTCCTGTGTCTAAATTTAAAGCAGCCATGCTTAAAAAAAAATACACACTGGTATCTGTTCCTTACACCTAAAAATAAGCATCCAAATAAAAAAAATTTAAATGCTTATATTTAGGCTGCAGAAAACAGACGCCAGTGTGCACTTCACGTTCAAGGGTTTTACCAAGGCACAGGAGCTGAGCTTACCGCTGAACTGTTCTGCGCATGCGCCAAGGGCAATCCTCCTGCCAAATTCATTAATGCTCAATGCTATGAGCGCGCCTATATTTGCATCTCATTAGTTTTGAGCATTAGAGCGTTGTTCGACTGCGCTGTTCCAGCGGTATTTTTATGGCACTGTTCAGAACAGTGCCGGAGTTTTGATCTTCGGCCCCTCGGTGCTGACACGCCCTACTGCGGGATTCCCACGGTCTCTACAGATGCTTTTCCCCAGCTAAGCTATTGTAGAGGGGTGGGGGAGGGGGGGATACAGTTCGGTTTTTAAGGAGCCTGTCTCCATGGGTGAACACCTGCCAGTGCTTACCTGGACAGAATCCCTTTGAAAGTTGGCGCCATAAGGTTTCGGATCACAACATAAAAGGGAAAAAAAGGCCTGGCAAAAGTTTTTGTTTACTCTGTGCAAGAACCCGTGGTTTAACCCTGTTGCAAGAAGTGAAGTGAGGGCAGGGGGTGGGGGAGTGTGGAGAGAGGGAACACACTCACTGTAATTTAATCATTCATGCTCTTTAGAGCAGAACAGAAGGAGGGCTTTGCTATGAGTTTCCAAGCCAGATCCTGAGGGGAACTGCCTCAAATTTTCATTATTATTACCCCAGGCCATACGCATGGAGCCATGAACTCTGCAGACTCTGAGCTGAATGGTTCATTCCCCATCCAGAGAACTGACTGGAACTTAATACAAACAGACTGAAATGGAATTTCTGAAACTTTTTATAACTAGAAAGAAAGACGGAGAGACTATCACCTACCTAAAATATGTGACCCAAACAGCAAAGGCAGAACAGATGACACGGAGAGAAAAATTTAGAGAAGTGCAACCATTCAAACACTCCAAATTCAGACCTGCCTTATTAACAAAATATCAGTGTATGTTTTTAACTCAGGGGCAGACTGACCATTCGGCCAACCGGGCAGTGCCCGAGGGCCAAGAGGCTGCACACTACAGCCCTCCTCAGTCCTACCTTTAAAGGCAGGCCGCTGGTGATCTAGTGGCCTCTGCAGGGGGGTGGGGGGGGAAACATGTTCTTTCCTAGGGTTACCATATGTCCGGATTTACCCGGACATGTCCTCTTTTTGAGGACATGTCCGGGCAACCAGGTGGGTTTTGCCAATCTGCCCGTTTGTCCGGATTTCTGGACAAACGGGCAGATTGCTAGCCTCCCCTCCCCTTACTTACTACTGCCCTGGTGGTCTAGTGACCTCTTTGGGGCAGGAAAGAGCCCCCTCTTTCCTGCCCGGAGCACTGCCCTGCATGCATCCTTCCTGTTCCTGATCTCGACGCCGATTCAAAATGGCCGCAGAGAGTTGAAGTGACCTCGCGAGACTTCAACTCTCGGCGGCCATTTTGAATCGGCACCAAGTAGAGCAAACAGGAAGGATGCATGCAGGGCAGCGCTCCGGGCAGGAAAGAGGGGGCTCTTTCCTGCCCCAAAGAGGTCACTAGACCACCAGGGCAGTAGTAAGGTAAGGGGAGGGGGGGGCTGATAGGGGGTGTGACAGGGGGGGGAGGAGAAAATGTGACAGGGGTTGGAGCGAGAGTGCAAAATGGGGCGGAGCAAGGGCGTGAAAGGGGTGGGGCATGGTGTGTGGTGGGGCGGGGCATGTGTCCTCCTTTTTGGGGGGACAAAATATGGTAAATCACAATCCTGAAGGGTTGTGTAAGGTGAGTACAAACAATGGAAGAATGGGAAAGACCCTCAGAAACCAAGGTATTTGCCAAGGTCTGACCAACAGAACATTAATATCTATATAAGATTTTTTTGTCCAAAAAATCTTATATAGATATTAATGTTCTGTTGGTCAGACCTTGGTAAATACCTTGGTTTCTGAGGGTCTTTCCCGTTCTTCCATTGTTTGTATCACCTTTAACCAGTTTGTGCAGTATTAGATTACCTTGTTGACATTGACAGCTCATACTGTGTTTTGATACTATATTACAAAATACGGTAACCCTATTCTTTCCTGCCTGTTGTGCTGCTGGTATTCCCCCTGCCCGGCACCGCCGTTCTTTAAATATGGCAGCCAAGACTCCCTGCAGAAGTCTCGCGAGACTGTCGAGACCTGCGAGACTACCGTGGGAAGTCTCAGCCGCCATTTTTTAAAACACAGCGGCACCGGCAGGTGGGGGAAAAGCGGCAGCTTAGCGAGCAGGAAAGAACATGTTCCCCCCGCCCCCCGCAAAGACCACTAGACCACCAGGGCCCCTCAGGTAGGACCAGGACAGAGGGAGCGTCAGCTGTAGCGGTAGGAAGGGTGTCGGGCAGCAGCTGGGTGGGGGGCCCACTCAATTTCATATTATGAGGCACAAATGCTGGAGAGAGAGGTCTTATGACTGTTCATAGAAACTCTTCCATAAGCAGCCATCACCGAACACTCAATTCTGAAAGGTTGTTCTGCGCAGCACCTAAAGGAAATTTGCCACCAATTAAAAACTTTTCTCCGAATCACTCAACAAACGACGCGTGTTTTTTTTTCTTTTTAAATTTCTGCCACTTAAGAACCACATTGCAGGCTAGCATTAGCTTTTCTCATCTATACATAACCAAAAACATCCTTTCGTTATCAGTCCATTGAGTCCTCTGCATCCTGGGTCCTTATTTGGGATGTAGAATGTATTCCATGGTGTAGATATTCAGGCAGTGGTGGTGAGTGGTTTTTTTTTTTTATGCAGGCCACCATCAACGTTATTCCCAGATATTCCTGGATAAGTACTGACTCCACCCCCGGACCACCCCATGATAGCTGGTTCTCAGTTAACTAACCGGTTAAGTGCACCTGAATATTAAGAGATTTGACCAGCCAGGAGCAGCCATTTCTGACCAGTTACATTGCTTTGAATATCAACCCCCCCCCCCCCCCCCCATGTATGTGTTGGTGATTGATGTGGAGGGGCATTTTTGATATGACGCCTAAATCCGACTTTGGACGTTTTGCAGAAAATGTCCCCAAATCCAGTAGCGAATATAGCCACTTTCGAACCTGAAAAAGTCTCTCTCTTTTTTTTTAAATGGCCATTTGCAAGACAATATGGCGTTCAGTATATCTATCTTTTTGAACCATTAAAAAAAAATGTTCACACAAAATCAAGCCATTGGGATGTAGGAGGAGCCAGCATGCTTAGTAGACTTGGCCAGCAGAACTGTGGAACACCCTAGGGGGCGCTGCAGTGGACTTCATATAAAAGGTCCCAGATACCCATCTCACTGTCACCCCCTTATATTGTATGGTGAGCCCTCCAAAACCCACCAAAAACCTACTGTGCCCAACTGTACACCATTACAATAGCTTTTATGCCTGCAGGTGTCACCTATATGAAGGTACAGTAGGTTGTTGGTAGGTTTTGGAGGGCTCACACTTTCCACCACAAGGGTAACAGTTAGACTGGATTATGGGCCTAGATTAGGGTTACCATATTTGCCCTAAGAAAAAAAGAGAACACATACCCCACCCCCTGTCACACCCCTTCCCCGCCCCCATCCCTCTGAGTTCCAGGCCCCCCTTCAAGTTCCAGGCCCCCCCTCTCCCTCCCTTCCAGGATCCCTCCCCTCCGAATTTTAAAGGTCATCAATCTAGTTATTCTTACCTCAGGTTACGGCAGCGGCTATGGGCAAGGCTGGCTGGCTGCTGGCACACGTCACGCACAGACCAGATGCTGCAGCCTCGTCATCGACTCGGGGTTATGGCGGCGGCTGCAGGCGGAGAAGGCAGCAGGCTGCAGTAGCAGTAAAAACCACTGCGCCTGCGTGCACCGTGCAGGAGGATCATCACATCAGCTGATCAGCAGGCAGGCGCTGGCTGCCTGCATCGGCCCATGCCGTGTGCGTGCATAATCTATAGGTCAGAGGAGTCAGGAGGGAAGGTCATGTGCTGACCCGAAGAGAGACCCAGACAAATCCAGGAAATGCAGAAAGCCGCCCGGACTCCCGACTGCACCTTCAAAAAGAGGACATGTCCGGGGAAATCTGGACATATGGTAACCCTAGCCTAGGTCCCCTTCTGTACAGTGCACTGGACTGACCACTAGGCTACTCCAGGGACCTGCTTGTTGTTCTAATAGGACTGGCCATAACATCTGAAGCTGTCATACAGGCTGGTATGTACTCTTTCTTTTACATCCTTGGGGAGTGGGAGGGGGTCAGTGACCACTGGGGAAATAAGGAGGTCATGCCTTAATCCCTCCACTGGTCATTTGGGGCACCTTTTTGTAACTTAGTCATTAAAACATGTCTAGCCCAAAACGTCTAGGTTTTAGCCCTGAATTATTTTGCTTTGTTCCATTATGACAGAAAAAGTATTAGGAACGCCCAAATCCTGCCCCCAACACGCCCCCTTGGGTGCACTTCAGATGAACTGCATAGAAAAACATCTTAACATGGGTTTCAAAAAATAGCGATTTGGACATTTGGGGGGGAAAGTCCAAATGTCGCTTTGTGCCGCCTTTTGGATGTTTTTCTGTTTCAAAAATGAGCCCCATGGTATTTCAAATCCATGATTTTTGAGTTGCTGGGTGGTATTTATTTGCAGGTAATCTTCTTGGGTATTAGCCTTTAAGGACGACGGTGATGAAGCTTACACCTGGCCGTGCTGAGGGACACGGTAGCAGACCACGCACAGCATGCGCATGTTGAAATGCATCATAGCTGCTTAAAGCACTGGGGGATATTACCAGAGTATTTCAGATCATACCCCTTGATCCCACCCTAAATGCAGAAACTACATTATTTATTTATAGCATTTATACCCCGCTCTTTCCCGCTCGATAGCAGGTTCAGTGCGGCTTACAAGGCAGCAGCGTAGCCAAACCTGCCATTTTGGGCGGGCCCCGTATTAACCTGGGTGGGCTGTTCCCAACCCCACCCCTACACAGTCATTTTAAAATATTCCCTCCCCCCCCCCCCCCCCGGCATTTTCTTCTGTCTCCCTCGGCCTACCTTGGCAGCGCTTTCTCCCTTCGCCATCCCCTCCCTCTCTTCTGACGGCTCTCCCCGTCCGCGTGGTCTATTTATTTTTAGTCCTTGAAGCGCCGTTCTCCCTCCAGCACCGCACCGGCGATTCCGATAGCCTTTTGCCAGCGTGCGTCGTCGGGGACGGGGCCTCTCAGGCGCGTCCTGAGGTGGGATGCGCCTAAGGAGAAGCCCCGCCCCCGACGATGCACGCTGGCAGAAGGCTATCGGAATCGCCGGTGCGGTCCTGGAGGGAGAACGGCGCTTCAAGGACTAGAATTAAACAGACCACGCGGATGGGGAGAGCCAGCAGAAGAGGCAGGAAAAGATGGCTTGGGTTGGGGCTTGTTAGGGTGGGCGCTGGGCGGGCCTGAAGGAAAAGTGGCTGGGCCTGGGCCCGTCCAGGCCCACCCGTGGCTACGCCCCTGTTACAAGGTATGGTACAAGTATCACAGAGGTAGAACAAAGTATGGTACAGAGTATCAAGAGATGATCCAGTTATAAAGAGTAGGACAGTAGGGAGAGATGTGGGGGAGAGGATTGGAGTATGGGTAGTGCTGGTGGCATGGATTAAGTTCGAGAATTAAGTTGGGTTGTTTGGGTAAGCTTGTTTGAAGAGGTAAGTTTTCAGCAGCTTTCGGAACGGTAGGTGTTCATTGGTTGTTCGGATGTGTCGAGGTATTGCGTTCCAGAGTTGGCTGCCTATAACGGAGAAGTTGGATGCATAGTAGGTTTTATAGTTGAGGCCTTTGCAATTGGGGAGATGAAGATTGAGCTATTTAGTCTGTTTCCAATCTGCTTCTGTTTCACCTGCTTTTAACAAGCTATTAAGGTTATCAATAGAAATCAAACAAAATAAAACATGGAAAAGAAAATAAGATGATACCTTTTTTATTGGACATAACTTAATACATTTCTTGATTAGCTTTCGAAGGTTGCCCTTCTTCATCAGATCGGAAATAAGCAAATGTGCTAGCTGACAGTGTATATAAGTGAAAACATTCAAGCATTACTATGACAGTCTGACAGGGTGGGAGGATGGGGGTGGGTCGGAGGTATGCATGGGGACATCACCTATCCACCCTCACCTATCCACACCTATCCTGTTAGAATATCAATGATATGCTTTGATGTCCCCATGCATACCTCCGACCCACCCCCATCCTCCCACCCTGTCAGACTGTCATAGTAATGCTTGAATGTTTTCACTTATGTACACTGTCAGCTAGCACATTTGCTTATTTCTGATCTGACGAAGAAGGGCAACCTTCGAAAGCTAATCAACAAATGTATTAAGTTATGTCCAATAAAAAAGGTATCATCTTATTTTCTTTTCCATGTTTTATTTTGTTTGATTTCTATTGATAACCTTAAGAGTGGACTAACACGGCTACCACACTCCTCTACTTAACAAGCTATTACTACTACTACTTAACATTTCTAGAGCGCTACTAGGGTTACGCAGCGCTGTACAATTTAACAAAGAGAGACAGTCCCTGCTCAAAGAGCTTACAATCTAATAGACAAGTGAACGGTCGGTCCGATAGGGGCAGTCAAATTGGGATAGTCTGGATTCACTGAACGGTAAGGGTTAGGTGCCGAACGCAGCATTGAAGAGGTGGGCTTTAAGCAAAGACTTGAAGACGGGCAGGGAGGGGGCTTGGCGTAAGGGTTCAGGAATTAAAAATACCTCTTCCAAACAGCAGCTAGAATAGCCCTGGCTTCTTTTTCTCCAGGGCTAGCAAAATAACAGCTTGCTATAGTTTGAAATGCCTGGCTCCTGTAATTTAATTATTTAGCATCCTTTTAGCTTTCAGTCCTTGTTTGCTTTCACTCCCCACTCTTGCCCCATTCATTCCCTCAGCGCCATGCTCCACGGCAAAAATTCCTGCTGCTTTTGTGGACATTGAAGCACAGAACCGGTTCAGAGGTCAAACCCTTTGCACAGACCTAAGCTGCCACTAACTTATCCTGCTAATAGCTCTTTGCCTAATTGTTTGGTTTTTGCAGTGGGAAGTGTTCGTTCCCCTTAGCTGCTTGGTATTCTGCTCACCTCTTCTGTTCATTCAATACTTTCACACGTTTCTGCTATTATGATCCCAGATTCATATTTTGCTAGAATCTGACCCACTGAGTGTGTAGAGGAAATAGGAAGGGGGCTGTATCACGTTGATTTCTATTTTTGATTAGAGGACTTTCTTTGGGGTAAGAGTGGTGTGGGAGCCGTGTTAGTCCACTTTTAAAGGTAATCAATAGAAATCAAACAAAATAAAACATGGAAAAGAAAATAAGATGATACCTTTTTTATTGGACATAACGTAATACATTTCTTGATTAGCTTTCGAAGGTTGCCCTTCTTTTCACAGATCGGAAATAAGCAAATGTGGTAGATGACAGTATATATAAGTGAAACATCCAAGCATTTCAGTGACAGTCTAACAGGGTGGGGATGGGTAGGAGGTATGCATGGGAACATCAAAGCATTTCAGAGATAGTCTAACAGGATGGGAGTGGATAGGTGAGAGGGGGTGATAAACATAGCAATACAACTTTATGGTTTTTAATGGGCTAAAAAACCCAGATCTTTGTTAAGTCCTGTCTGTTGGGTGTCAAAATATTCAATCATTCTGACTTCAAAGGTCTTACGTTCCTGTATTGTTTTAAAGTTACCTTTCAGGATTCTTACTATGAAGTCACTGGTACAGTGATCTAGTTTTGCAAAGTGCTGGCCCACAGGGGTGGGAACCCAGCTGGCACCAGTATTGTTCACGTGATGTCTGTGTAAATTAAATCTTGTCTTTAGCATCTGGCCTGTTTCTCCAATATAGCATTCTTCGTTACATTTTTTACACTGAATGATATATACCACATTGGGTAAGAGAAATTGCTTGGTCAATTGCACTAATCAGAAATGCAAAATTACTTCCCAAGAGTACCATCACATCTTCTGTACCATCTCTGGATCACCTGTAGACCAGGGTCATAGCCAGACACCCAATCTTGCATGGGCCTGAGCCCAAGGTGGGTGGGCATGAGAACTCTGTCCCCACCCCCCTCCGGGCATCTCTCCCTCCCCTCCCTTCCCCTCACCTCCCCTACCCGGCGATCGAAGGGATCTTAATTCCACTCCCCAACCCCCTAGTACCTTTTAAGAACATAAAAAGAAACAGATAAAGACCTGTACTGTCCATCCGAGACAGTGTATGAGCTACTTTATATGTATACCTGACCTTGAATTGTCCTTGTCATTTTCAGGGCACAGACCATAGAGGTCTGCCCAGCACTAGCTTTGCTTCCCAATTCCTGGTGTTGCCACCCAATCTCTGCTAAGCTTCTGTGGATTCATTCCTTCTGAACAGGATTCCTTGTGTTTATCCATCTAGCCCAATATCCTGTTTCCAACAGTGGTCAGTTCAGGTCACAAGTACCTGTCAGAAACCCAAATAGAGAATAATGGGGGGGGGGTATGCCTTAATCCCTCCAGTCCTGCCACACTTTTTGCTTTCTCTTTATTAATTTAGATTTTGCTCACAATTTTATCAATAGTAGCTCAAGGTGAGTTAGATTCAGGTACTCTGGACATTTCTCTGTCCCAGGAGGGCTCACAATCTAAGTTTGTACCTCAGGCAATGGAGGGTTAAGTGACTTGCCTAGAGTCATGAGGAGCTGTAGTGGGAATTGAACCCAGTTCCCCAGAATCAGAGTCCGCTGCACTGACCACTAGGCTAATGCTCCACTAGCAACATTGCATCTAGAAGCCTGCCCTTGCAGATCAGCACACGTGGACGTCAGACTCACAGAAACAGAAACCTGCGCAGCCGCGTTGCTGATCTGCAAGGGCAGGCTTCTACATGGAATGTGAATGTTGCTAGTGGAATAGCAACATTAACATTCCATGTAGAATCTCAAATAGGAGCAACAGAATCTCAAATAATAGTATCATTCCATGTAGAATCTCAAATATTTATTTATTTAGATTTTGCTCACATCTTTTTCAGTAGTAGCTCAAGGTGAGTTACATTCAGGTATTCTAGATGTTTCTCTGTCCCAGGAGGGCTCTCAATCTAAGTTTGTACCTGAGGCAATAGAGGGTTAAGTGACTTTGCCCAAGATCACAAGGAGCAGCAGTGAGGATTTGAACCGGCCACCTTTGGATTGCAAGACCGGTGCTCTAACCACTAGACCACTCCACTTTACTGTATGTCAGAAACCCAAATAGTAGTAACATTACCTGACAGAAACCCAAATACTACCTTTTAAGTCCTTGGTTCTAGGGTTACCATATTTGCAGAAACAAAAAAGGAGGACACAGAAAATAAAATTCCACCCCCACCCTAGCCAGCCCCTAGCCCCAACCCAGCTCACCTTGGGCCCACCACACAGCCACCTTGATCCCCCCAAAAAGCCAGATTCTATAAGCAGTGAAAATACTGGTAAAAGTAGCAGAAATACATGTTCTTCCGTAGTCTAAGTCAGGGGCGTAGCTACGTGGGGGCTTGGACCCCCCCCCCCCCCCCCCCCCGCCAGCCAAGGGCTTCTTCAGCGCCAGTCTCCGGCGTGTTTGCTGATCTGTGCTGCTGTCTTCTTGAGTCCTGACATCGCACGTTCCTTTAAGTGAAACTGAGCATGCTCAGTTTCACTTAAAGGAACGTGCAGGATGTCAGGACTCAAGAAGACAGCAGCACAGCACAGATCAGCGAAAGCGCCGGACACCGGCGCTGAAGAAGACTTGTGGTGGCGGGGCGGGGGGGGGGGTCGGAAGTGGCAAGGGAGGGTCAGCGACGGAGGGGTCGGCGGCTGGGGAGGCGGGCTTAAATGTGCCCCCCCCCCACACACCTTCGGCTCTGTACCCCCCTCCCGCCGAGGTCTGGCTACGCCCCTGGTTTAAATGCAAAATTAGAAAAGATGTACATTTCCAAAAAAACAAACATCCATGAGCAGCATGTCCCCCTTTCCTTTCCCTCCCATCCATGAGCAGCATGTCCCCCTTTCCTCTCCATCCCCTTCTATCCATGTGCTGCATTTCCCCCTTTTCCCTTCCCTTCCCTCCCTTCCATGTACAACATGTCCCCCTCTCCTCTCTCTTCCCTCCCATCCACAAGCAGCTTGCCCCCTTCTCTCCCTCCCATCCATGAGCAGCATGTCCCCCTCTCCTTCCCATCCCCTTCTATCCATATGCTGCTAGGGTAAAAAGGGCCCTGCACTAGCGGCGGGGGCTGTATTTGTTATTATGTTACTATAAAGCGGAATTTGAAAAGATACAGAGAATGGTGACAAAAATGATAAAGGGAGTGGGAACCGGAAGGCTTCAGACATTACGAACCGGGCTTCAACTTCCTGTCAGTCAGCTTCAGAACGTTGGAGTTGCAAATTATTATATAGGACGATGTGTCAGGATAATTTGAAGAACTTGAAAAACAAGTCTCGTTGCTTGCCTAGCACTGCACCCCTTCGTTTCACCTACACAGCTTTCTCCGCTGACTTCCTTCCACTGGTGAAAAACTGGGGCATCACAGCAGTGCCATGTTTTCACCATTACCATGATAAGTTGTCACAAGTCTGACCCAGGAAGTCAAGTGTCTCTATTCTAGTGCAAGAAGAAGCTGGACATTGCTTAACAAGTTATCCGTTTGCTGTGCAGTAAATGAGCTCAAGAATCAAAGTTGTCTGTTTCGTTTTCAATACACAATTTAATTTACCTGACTGCATAGTGTAGCATAACTGGGGGGGGGGGGGGGGGGGGGGGAACAGTGTGCTCAAGTATTTTGCTCATTTTCAGCATTGCATTCTTTCCAGAATGAAATGATGCATTTCTTTATTAATTACTAGTATAAAAGGCCCATTTCGGTAGGCAATGAAACGGACGCTAGCAAGGTAATCCCCCCCCCTGCAACATCCCTTCTGTCTCCCCTGCCCCCCCCTGCAGCCACCCATCTGGTCTCAGGACCCCCACCCCACCAACCCTCCTCTGCCCCTGCAGCCACGCATCTGCAGCGGCCCTCCTCTCTCCCCTGCCCCCCCCCCCCACAGCCACCCATCTGGTCTCAGGACCCCCTCCCCACCAACCCTCCTCTGCCCCTGCAGCCACACATGTGCGGCGGCCCTCCTCTCTCCCCTGCCTTCCCTGCAGTCACCCATGTCCAGCAACCCTCCTCTCCCCTGCCCCCCTGCAGCCACCCATGTCCAACGACCCTCCTCTTATGAATATTGAATCATAATTTGTTAACCACCGACTGGGCATACGCCTTTGACGGTACTATGTAAGCCACATTGAGCCTGCAAATAGGTGGGAAAATGTGGGGTACAAATGCAACAAATAAAAAATAATAAAATAAAAATAATCTTTATACAGTTCTGATATCCAGTCTCTAAAATGTTTTTGTCTTGTCTACTGCCACCAGCCATAACGAACCCACTGCCCTCCGTGGAGCTGATTGGGAAGTATTCTGTGGTGACCTGATTCAGCACTTTACTGGTCGTTGCAGGGCAATGGATCATGTTTTCCAGTCCCAGTTCTGTATCAGCCAGTAATTTTCAGTGTGGCCCGTTTCTCCCAGCACTGAATCTGTGAAGCTGATTGATCGTTGCTTTTGTCCGGGTCCTAGGCATCTGAGGAAGTGGAACCAACATTTCAGCCATTGTGCTGTGGCTTTCTTCAGTTCCACGCAGGGGTGTCGCCAGACTTCGGCGGGAGGGGGTCCAGAGCCTGAGGTGAGGGGGCACATTTTAGCCCCCCCCCCCAGTGCTGCTGACCCCTCCCCCCGCCATTTTTGACCCCTCCTGCCCCCGCCACCACCTTTGACCCCCCCCCCGGCACCAACCCTTTCTACCCTCTCTTCCCACTGCCGCCAACCCTCCCCCGCCGCCGCCGTTGGGTACCTTTGCTGGCGGGGGTCCCCAACCCCCGCCAGCTGAAGTCCTCTTCTCCGGACTCGGCCACGTTGCTGATCTGCAAGGGCAGGCTTCTGTTTCTGTGAGTCTGACATCCTCCACATACGTGAGGCACATCAGACTCACAGAAACAGAAGCCTGCCCTTGCAGATCAGCAACGTGGCCGCGCCGGAGAAGAGGACTTCAGCTGGCGGGGGTTGGGGACCCCCGCCAGCAAAGGTACCCGACGGCGGCGGCAGGGGAGGGTTGGTGGCGGGAGGGGTGTCGAAGG